>NC_133662.1:186157254-186502732 GCF_037893015.1 Macrotis lagotis | reverse complement strand
AGAAAGAGAGAGAGAGAGAGAAAGAGATGAATAGGAGTTTGGGGTAGAGAAAGATAGAATTCCAAGAAAATCAGATAAATACCAAAACTCAGATCATGTGAGACCTCCCAGATACATTTTGCCTTGGATCCAGATTTTCTTTTTTGTTTGACTAATGTAACTCTAACACATTTGTTAAAGTGCCTAGCTAGATATTAAGATGGGGGAAGAAAAAAGTTCATGAGTCATGAATATTGTCTGGCATGTTACTCAGCTGACTAACAAGTCTAGCAACTTGGGATAATATCATAAAGTTTGTGTAATTTGGTTAGAGTTGGCCCAGATAGCATGGAAGCCACAAAATCTCAGGTATTTGCCTCCATAAAATGAGGGGATTGAATGAGGTGACTTGGAACAGTAAAAATAACTCAAGCTGTGAAGTTGCAAACCCACTTCTGATAACTTATCTATATAATGTGGCACAAATCGCTTGACTTCCACAGGTCTCAGCTTCCTCAACTATAAAATAAGAGGTTTAGGCAAGATGACCTCTGAGGTTTATTTTGGTGAAAATCTATAATCTTATAATATGGAACCACCTTTTTTTTTAATCTATATGGGGCTAGCCTTGTTTAAAGGGGAGAGTTTCTAGAGTAGTCCTCTTCTACATTGTTTTGTGTGTGTGTGTGTGTGTGTGTGTGTGTGTGTGTGTGTGTGTGTGTGTGTGTGTGTGAAGATCCACTATGGTATAGAAGAAAGAGCTCTGAATTTTGAGTCAGGAGACTTAGATTCAGATCCAGGTTGTTCCATATTACCTGTATGACCTAGAGTAATGACTTCACTTTTCTAGGTCTCAAGTTCCTTATCTGTGAGATGATGGTTTCAGATTGGAGGACTTTATGATACCTTCTTGTATTAAATTCTTTAAGGAACTATTTGTCTTTTTCTCAAAACTTGAGATACTTTGGGATTCCTGTGGTATTTCTTCAGCTAGTACCCGTGGCAAGGTATCACTCTCTATTATTGTCTTCTTCACCATCTTTGTCAAGTCCCTGAGTGGGGCATCTGTAGGAGAAAGGATAATGAAGTCTTTAAGTAGAGTGGGAGAGGTGACACAGCTTCCAGGCCCTTCCTCCTGGAAATTTTGAAAAACTATAGATTATGGGACAGAGCTACTACCTCCAGATTGTATATCTGCTATGTTCCCCTTAAAGATAGCTCAATAGATTCTGATCCATTGGTTAAGGATTATTGCAGAAGCAGAAGTTTTTCTGTATGTAGGTTTATGGGGAAAATGGGACCACAGGGGTTAAAATCAATGATTTGTGATATTTTGTAGTCAACCTGGGATTGTGAAGACAGATTTTGCTTTTTGTTGCTTAGCTGTGATAACTTTTTTTATAACAAGATTGGTTTTCCTAACCAAAAAGCCATCAGGTTCAATTTTCACTTTTCTTAGATGTTTCAAGAAATGAAAATTGATTTTATTTATAGTGTTATGGAAATGGTTTATTTTGTTTCATAAGTTTGGAATGAAATATATAAAATAAAAAAATAAAAAAACAGAAGGGAACTAAAATGGTATGAAAAAATAATAACAATAATAAACAATAATAATGATTGCCACAATATTAATTTTTTAATTACTAATTACAGATGACCATACCACTACCTTTATCTATCTGTGCCAATTACTGATTTTTGCTTGAGTCTGATAACTGGAAGGAATGTTAGGATTCATCCAGTACAATCTTTCATTATGCAGATGAGGAAACCAAGAAGTTAAATGACTTGCTTAAAAATCACACAGGTAATAAGAAGCAAAGGTGAAACTTGAAGCCCTGTTCTTGGGCTTCAAATTCGAGACTCTTTCCATTGTACCTTGTTGAAACGTGTGTGTGTGTGTGTGTGTGTGTGTGTGTGTGTGTGTGTGTGTGTGTATGGTTGTGTATGTATGTGTCTGTTCTCTTTTAAGAATCTCAAAGCATCATTTTATTTTATTATCCTTCCTACTTTGCCCCCCCACCCCACCCCTCTCATAACCCAACAGTATAGTTTGTACCTGTTCTGCAACTTTTAATCTTAGAGAGTTGTTCAAGTATTCAAAAGCTAAGTGAATTGTCCAGGGTCACATAGCTTGAATGTGTTAGAACCAGTACCAGGTCTTCCTAACTCTGAGGCCAGCTTTCTATTCACTATGCAATGTTGTCTTTTCTTCAAAATCTCCATAGATATTTTTAATTATTCTGTTTCCTTGTTAAGTAGGTAAAGAATTGTACATTTAAGTATCTTGAGTTTAAAGACTTCAAAGTTATACTTGACCAAAAACAACTTCTTTCAAACATTCTTTAAATGAATTAAAATCAGCGATATGCTGATAAACGTTAAATAACTGTCTCTCTGAAGGAGAAAACAAAAATGGCACAAGACATTCTTTTAAATTTAATCTTCAGTACTAACATTTTTCTTTTAGGTTTTTGCAAGGCAAATGGGGTTAAGTGGCTTGCCCAAGGCCGCACAGCCAGCTGATTATTAAATGTATGAGACTGGATTTGAACCCAGGTACTCCTGACTCCAAGGCCTGTACTTTATCCACTACACCACCTAGCCACCCCCAGTACTAACTTTCAAACCTCGATCTGTGGCTTTTGCCATTTTCCAAGGTATAAATGCTCACAAAGAAAATTTTACTAAGTAGCCTTTTTTAGGAGAGCTAATCCAAGTTGACTCCAGCCCACCCTTGCTAGATTTCTATATATTCATTCTAAAAGAAACACTAAAATAATTATAATGTTTCTGGATAATCTTCTAAAAAAGTGAATAGGGCATAGCAGAGATAAGTCTTATAGGAGTATGGCTTGACAAAGATAGACTATTTCAAATTATTTAGTACTGAGTAGTTGTTATTTATTCTTCCTTCTAGAAGAAGACCATGACATCAGGAAGATGAAACCATAATTTTCAAGTGAGTACTGAATAGGGGGTCCTGAGTTGTTAAGGGCAGGGTGTTATATGATTGTATGAAGGGAAGTGAGGAAAAGGAGCTATGGTGGTGATAATAGAGAGTAAGGGGCCTAGAAATCTGGGGAAGAAATTTCATCTATTTTCCAATTGATTTTGGCCTAGATCATGACAGTTTTGAATTGTTGCTGAAACAAGCCTATCATGTTTCAAACACACACACATGCTTATTGTCCCAGAAGAAAAATATTTATAACATGATTGGGTAATTATTTACTATTGAGTAATTATTGGCTTAAGTAGCCAATAAAGAATTATTAGCCTAAACCCTGGGGATCACCATCACAAACTCCAAAAGGGTTGTTTGTCAGCTATTAAATGGGAATCTACTGCACAAAAACAAGGTTGTTTTTTTTTTAACTTTCAGAAATCCACAGTACCTTTATATATTTTATTAAAAATCACAGTGTTTTGATCATGCAGCAAAGTGCTAAGGGGGGAGTCCGGTAGCCAGAAACAGTATTAACAGGGTAACATGACTGCTATCTCATCTTACACACCAGTCTTGGTTCTTCCAAGACTGGAACAGTTTTTTTAGATTCTTAGAGCTAAAGTGTTTCCTCTTCCTAATAGCACATTTTTGTTGTTGTTGACTTAAACTCTTGGGGCTGTGCTAAAAGCCTCCAACTATCATGAAAGTGATAGGAGAGGTTATTTAGTCTACCTTGGATAATCTCTCTGTTTCTCTGTCTCTGTCTCTGTCACTCTCTCTCAACATAGTGGTCAAAACAATTTTAAACTAGTCCTTCAACCACTGGAAAGTCACCACAATGTCTCTCCTTAACTCTTTTCTTCATTCCAGACATGACCATTTCCTTCAACCAACCCATTTGCATACGCTTATCCTGTATTGCAACACTCAGAACTGGGCACAACACTCCAGAGGCAGTCTGATCAAGGCTTCCATTAATTAGGTCTAGAATCTGAAGAGCTGTAACATGGTATAGTGTAGTATAGAAAGCTCAGACCTCAGAGCCAAAAACCTTAAGTTAAAGTCTTTGTCTCTGATATGAATGACTCTATGCCCCTGGGAAGGTCACAGCCTTCTCATGCTCCATACCTTTCTAAGAATGAGAATTGCAAAAGAGGTACTGATCTGTAATTTTTATTTTGAATTTTATAATTTTTCTCCTAATCTCCCCCCCCCCCCCGAAGTCAGTCTGTTAGTCTTTACATTTGTTTCCATGGTAGACATTGATCTAAGTTGAATGTGATGAGAGAGAAATCACATCCTTAAGGAAAAAAATAAAGTATAAGAGATAGCAAAATTACATAATAAGATAACTTCTTTTTTTTTTAAAAAAAGGTAATAGTCTTTGGTCTTTGTTCAAACTGCACAGTTCTTTCTCTGGATACAGATGGTATGCTCCATCGCAGACAGCCCCAAATTGTCCCTGATTGTTGCACTCATGGAATGAGTAAGTCCATCAAGGTTGATCATCACCCCCATGGTGCTGTTAGGGTATACAATGCTTTTCTGGCTCTGCTCATCTCACTCAGCATCAGTTCATGCAAATCCTTCCAGGTTTCCCTGAATTCCCATCCCTCCTGGTTTCTAATAGAACAATAGTGTTCCAACATATACATATACCACAGTTTGTTCAGCCATTCCCCAATTGATGGACATTAATTAATGGACATTCTCTCAAATTCCAGTTCTTTGCCACCACAAACAGGGCTGCTATGAATATTTTTGTGCAAGTGATGTTTTTTCCCTTTTTCATCATCTCTTCAGGGTTGAGACCCAGTAGTGGTTGCTGCTCTGAATTGATAGCAATTCCTTACCACGAGCTTCCTAGAGCTCACAGATCTGGTTAAAAACAAGAACAAGAAAACCCCAACAATCTCTAGCTATTTGGGCAAAGTACACTTAGCTCTTATAATACTTGAGATTTACTGAAACACCTATGTTCTTTTCACATTAATTCTTATATACCATGTCTTTCCCATCTTGTATTTAAAACTAATATTTTTTAGTTGTTTTTTTTTTTTTTTGCAAGGCAAATGAGGTTAAGTGGCTTGCCCAAGGCCACACAGCTAGGTAATTATTAAGTATCTGAGACCCGATTTGAACCCAGGTACTCCTGATTCCAAGGCCAGTGCTTTATCCACTACACCACCTAGCTGCCCCTAAAACTAATATTTTTTTTAAACCTTAATATAGGATTTCACATTTATCCCATTGACCTAGACAGCTGAAATCTTTTTTGAGGGGACCCCCTTTGCTTTGAGTATATTAGCCCTTCCAACTTTATGTCATCCACAGATTTGATAAGTATGCAATCTATGTATTTATTCCAATCATCAATAAAAATGTTCAGCATTCTAAGGGATTTGGGCCAGAGTATTCAGAAGTCTAAATATTAGGACCAGAGGCCTGTAGTCAACTTTTCTGTGGCTTACCACAGAGTATCCAGAAGTCTCCAGAAATTATTTATGAGCATTACAATCTTAACATGTGGTATAGCTATTTCCTCCATGACTTGTAAATACCTTGAGAGGAGTGACTATATTTTTTGCTTTTCAAGAATTCCTCATGATACTGAGAAGACAGATAAATATGCATGTGTGTGTGTATGTGTATATGCATATATCTGTGCATTTGGGAAGCTAAGTGACTCAGTGGATAAATTGCTGGGCCTGGTGTCAAGAAAATCTGAGTTCAAATTTGATCTTAGACAGCTATTAGCTATGTGACCCTGGGCAAGACACTTAACCTTATTTACCTCCGAAGGACATAGCAAACCATAGCAGTTTCTTTTTTCTTTTTCTTTTCTTTTTTTTAGTTTTTTTTTTGCAAGGCAGTGGGGTTAAGTGACTTGCTGAAGGTCACACAGCTAGGCAATTATTATTGTCTGAGACTGGATTTGAACTCAGGTCCTCCTGACTCCAGGGCCAGTGCTCTATCCATTGCGCCATCTAGCTGCCCCAAACCATAGCAGTTTCTTTGCCAAGAAGAGATGGTAATGCCTGAACAATATGTATGAATATGTTTGTATATATACATATATATATGTATATATAAACACATCATATAATATATGATTTTATGTTGTTTTTGTTCATTTGTTTCTGATTTTTTTATAACTTCATGGGCCATAGCATACCAACACTATTCATGGGGTTTTCTTGGCAAAGATAGTAGATCTGTCTGCAATTTCCTCTTCCTATGAATTAAGGCAAACAGAAGTTAATGAGTTGCCCACGGTCACACAACTAGTAATGTTTGAGACCAGATTTTCCTGTCTCCAGACTCAGTATTCCATCTATTGAGTCACCTGTAGTATACATACATGCATGAATGCATGCATGCAAGCATGTATGTTTGAGCATATATGTATATAATTAAGTATAATATACTATATTGAATTAATTACTATTTTTTAAAAAATCACCTTAAAAAACCCCAGGAGAGTTAGTATTATCAAATTAGGAGCCAGAAGACTATTGCATCATGGGAGACTTTTAAAAAAGCATTTTTATTGGAACTATTCGTTCTTTTTGTGCACAATACTTAAATGGCACATATAAGCACATAATAAAACAGAGGTTTGGCTTTACCTCTCAATGTCAGTTCAAGGGGGAAAGAGTCTGGAACTTGTCTAACCACTCTGCAGCTCAGTAGGTATATAAAATCCATATGGCAGTATTTGTATGTCCTAAAAACAGTCATATCTCTAAGGCAAAACTAGGTAGTTCTCCAAAAGCAAACAGTGGGAGGTTTGGGGTTGCTGTGTTATCCCTTGGGAAAACTTGATGGTAACAGTGGCAGAGGTTGTTACAACATTTGGATCAATATACAGTAATATAGCAGACACTGTAATTTTATTCTCCTTCTTGAGAGCAACAATGTCAGATTAAAATGATGAGTTTGCATTCCTGACTTTTTGCATAAGGTTAGAGATGTGCTAAAATAATCATGCAAAGAAAGGGTATCAGATGGGAGATGCACTTATCCAGCTCCAGGATTTGATCTATAATGACTTCAGAATGGGAACTCTGAAAGATTCCTCTCTTCTCTACAGAGATTACTAGGGATGAAGGGAGAATTTCCCTGGAACAATTGCCATGAGCAACTGGAAGGAGATATCTGATCCTAGATTCAGTGAGCCCTAGCATGGAATCTGTAGAGAACCAGAGAAGTAAGAGGTGCCATCTTCTGGGACTTGTGGAAAAGTGAAGTATATGTCTTGTATTGAGTTGATGATGTTTGTCCTTCATTTGTCATAGAAGACCATGACACAGAGAAGTGATGCCATGACATGCACATAAATTGGATTGAGTGAGGGGCTGCTGTACTAAGCCATCAATCTCACTTTTTCCTGAATCCAATGGCCAGATATGAATCAGGATGACCAGAGATGGCTCTGGATGAGAGGCAATTGCCCAAGATCACACAGCATGTAAGTGTCAAGTATTTGAGGTCACATTTGAACTTGGGTCCTACTGATTCCAGGGATTGTGCTCTATCCCTCTGCACCACCTTGATGCCCCTTATAGTGAATTAACACACTTTCCAAGAAACTTAACTTCCCTGATCAAAAGAGATTAGTTTATATTGTTCTCAGAGTAAGGTGTGTTCATTGAGAGTTATATTTTCCAGGAGCTATGATAAGAACCATTTCTTTGACCTATAAAGTTTTTACTTCCTTAAATTTTGTTTGACAACTGTGTTCTGTCACCAGGGTAGGTGGTGACAAGACACTGGGTGGTGTCATGAGGTTAATTTCCCAGATTTTCTGCACAGGGACAAGTCAGGGAAGTGAGAATCTCCCAAGGTACCCTTCTTGTCTCATGTGAGACTCTCACACAAAGTTTCCACTAATAAAATTCTAAAAATTATTTAGAGGGTACTTCAATCCAGTGAAGACTTAAGAGAAATAGGAACAGAGGGACTTGGTTAATTTAATATCTTTCATTTTTTATGTTTGAAATGAAGGAGTTGGACTTTCTAAGTTAAAATGAAACAGATGGATCTCTAAAGACTCTTTTTGTAGTACTTGTTCAGTCATTTCAGTTGTGTCTGACTCTTCATGGTCCAATTTGGGGTTTTCTTGGCAAATATCCTAGAGTGGTTTGCTATTTCCTTTTCCAATTCATTTTACAGGATGAGGAAACTGAGGCAAATCCAGTGGCCAGATATGTGTCAGGACAACTGGAGATGGCCCTGAATTTGAGATAATCAGGGTTAAGGGACTTGCCCAGAGTTAAACAGCTAGTAAGTATCTGAGACCAAATTTGAACTTAATCTCTTTTGATCATGGTAGATAAGCTTCTTGCTAGACCTGGTGCTCTTTCTACCTTACTGCCTATCCCCAAGTCCTGTAATCTACTGTGGGGGAATGATTATTTCTCCCCCATAAATAACTTGATAGAATTCAAGCCTCTTTCATTCTCTGCCTCATAAATAAAATAGGATCTTGCCAAAAAAAAAAAACTGGGTAGAGGAGTTTTTTACATTGGGCTTAATTTAATATTCATAGAACTAGAATGAGAAATATACCAGATCTTATCACTGTGTAAGTTTGTGATCACATCCCCAAACCTCAAACCATCCCCAGCCCTCTGATCTCCAATGAATCATTATTTTGTGCTTCATGGAATGGCCCTTGGTACCCCTCTAGGCTTCTCCCTTTTACAATGTCCTTTCACCAACCTTGCTTGTCAGACTCAAGGGACTCAGAGTACAGTGTGTTGATTCGTCTTTGAAACAAGGAAAATGCATCAATGTAATAGTATGCCACAGTCTCCTGGAAATTCAGAGTATTTCCCTTTTCTGACATTTCTCACAATGCTTTTTCTCCATCAGACATTATGCAATGTCATCTTAGATTAAGATGGAGAATGTCAGACTTCTTTCAAGGAATACTAAAGAGAATATATTATAGAATGATAAACCTGGGAAAAAGCAGCGTGTGGTAATAGAAATGGAACTGGACTTAAGATTCCAGAGATATAGGTGATTTCATTTTTTTTCTCTACCACTCATTAACTGAGTTATTTTGAGCAAGTCATTTTCTCTCTCTTAGGACCGAGAATTGATATTTTGTGAAATGGGGTTAATAATACTAGTTTTACCTCCATTGGTTTTGTTGAAAAGACAGTACTCAGCAAACCATCAAAAATGTTGAGATGCATGCCAGGAACATATATCTCAAAGCATCCCTAAAACTCCAATCAATCAACAGATTGAATGCCTATTATGGATAAAGGAATCACAACCCTAAACTAGTGTTGTAATTTATGAGGCCTTGATGTCCTCAACACCTAACATAGCCTAATATTTATAACCTCCTCTCCCAGGAAAAATTGATATTCATGTACCAGATGTTCACCAAACTACTTGAAAATTCTAAACTTTAGCTCTATTTGTAGATATATACTGTATTCTCTATAGTATGTATAAAACAGACCCATACAAACATCCATATATATATATATGTCTTTGTATATAGATACAGATATAGATATGCCATGTTGTTTGAATGACAAAAATATGTTTGCTGAAAAGATTATTTTGTAGAGAACTCACATAGGACACACAGGACTCACATAGTGGTCAGAAAAAAATTGATGCAAGGACATACAAGGTCTCTCTTAAGAACTTTGGAATTGATTGTGTGACACTGGCAAAGAATATCTCAGTATGGCATGTCCTCACCAGAGAAGATGCTGTGCTCAAGGAGCAAAGCAGATTGAAGTATTTCAGAAGAAACCCAAGATGTTCAAATTTAGAGCATCTATTCCAATTGTTCACATGAACTATTTGTGTCTGACCTGTAGTAAGCATTCTAAGCTCATATTGGTTTGATTAGTCACAGTTGGACATACTGTGATAACATATATATGGTGATATCATTTTGATCCTCTTTGAGAATAAAGGACAATAATCATGTATATATATATATATATAAAACATGCACACATGTATATTTACATATTCCATATTCATACTACATGTATACATATATTCTCCAGTATAATTTGTCCTCCAACCAACTATTTTTGGCAGACATTTGAATCCTTTTGTATTGTGTTACAAATCCATAATGATAGCATAAGAATTCAGTAGTGAAAGATCTGGTGGAGATTTTTCTGGTCATTATTGTAGTATATTTGCTTTGCTGGTAATTCTGATGGCTTATAGAAGCAATTTATGTCTTGCCAAAACATGAGTCAAAGTGAAATCTCAAGGGAATTGTGATGGGAAAAAAAGAGTCATCATTCTTGCAAAAATCATTACCATAATTCAATCAGTAAGTATTTACAGGCATAGAAGGGGAGATACCAAAAGTTTGGAGGGAAAAATGTCACACTTTATTATTACAAAAAAAGTTAGTCAAAAGAATACCAATAGTTATTGATCTGTGCATTTAATTTTCCATTTACACTTATTGTGAGTATAAAATTTACCTCCATTGAAAGCATTCTTGATGAATGTAAGAGAGAAGAAAGGCAGACTTCCACAAATGATATTCTATAATAAACTACATTTCTAGTCACAAAATCTTCTATTGGTGTCCATCACTACATTCCCAATCATCTATCACATACCCTCTCATAAACTTTGAGATCCAGTGCCATTGGTTTCCTAGCAGTTCCTTGAACAAGACACTGTCTCCAGGCTCTGGGTAGTTTCCCTGGTCATTGCCATGCCTAGAATGCTCTCATCTTCATTTGCATATATCCTAGTTTCCCAAGCTTCCTTCTAGATTCTACAGGAAATTTTTCATGATCTCCCTCTAATATTTTTCTTCTGTTGGTTATTTCAGATTTACTCATTCCTTCATACCTTTTTTATACACACACAATATACACACACGCATATATATGTACATGTTTGTTTGCTTGCTTGTTTATTTATTGATCTCCCCCTTTAGACTGTGAGACCCTTGAGAGCAAAGAAAATCTTTTAGCTTTTTGGTTTGGTATCCTCAGCACATTTTTGGGTCCAAATGAGGTGTTTAGTAAATTTTTATTGACTGACAATTGAATGAGAATGAGATATCATAGTTTGCTTATAATTATTGTTGACTATTAAAAAAACCAGTTAATTCAACAGAACAAAACTTTACCTTTACAGACTCCTTCCAGATAAGGCATCTCCCATGCATATATCAAAATCTTAGAAATTTCTTTGAAATCTTTGTTCAATGACTTTGATTACTAATAACACATAAGGTAAAGCAGAAGATACTTACCAAAGTTCTTTGCTGCTATCAAAGGAAGATTGAACACAAAGTCCAAAGGGATGAAGAATTCTATATGGATAGTTCTAGGCAACAGATGCTCCTATTTGTGAATGGCAATGTGCTGATTGCATTAAACACTGAAATATTATAGAACCTCTTTTTTTTTTTTGAAAGGGATGGAGTTAAGTGACTTGCTCAAGATCACACAGCCAGGAAATTATTAAGTATCTGAGGTCACATTTGAACTCAGGTCCTTCTGAGTCCAGAATTGGTGCTCTATCCACTTCTAGAACTTCTTAAAGAATTTCCATGATCACTCAACACATTTTGAGCTGATTATTCACAGATAATGAAGTAAGTAAATGAAGAATCTCTGTTGCCCAGGTCAGAGGCATCAAACACAGAGCTAACTATGAGCCAATCTTTTCCTGAGTGAGACTGAACTCTAACTGGGAAATATTTAACAAAATAGATTTTAAAAAGACAATAATAGGAAATTATAGTACATTTTAAAACTAAGTCAATATGTAGCTGCAGAAATTTTCATATGCAGATTAATGGTTCCCATTTCTGTTTGGGTTTGTCACTATTAACTCATTCAGTTGGATATACAATCCTTAACACACCTCCATCAATGGAGGTATCTCTTAGACAGATACTACTAATGGCCCATAAATTGAGTCCAGAATTGAAGAAGAGACTAGATTGCCTTTGGTTAACTGAAAAATTCTTTTGATGACTTCAAACTTCTCTCTGACACAAAAACCCATTTTTAATAATTACTTCTTTCTGGGATGTTGAATGACTATAAGTTATGGAAGATAATTATAACCAGAGTTAACAGGAGTTAAGGATCACACAAAAGACAATGGAAGGTGTATGTAGGGATGAGTGGGCTGCATGCATTATAAATACATAAATAAAACAATGCAGAAGAATGGAAGATAGCTAGCTAACTAGATGATAGATAATAGATAGAAGGATAATAGATAATGGAAGCATGTATTAAGTACTAAAAATTTGCCAGACACTGTACTAACCACCAGGATAATCATATAAGGAAAAAGAAAGACCCTAGCTCCCTTTAAGGAGGTTAATTCTAATGGAGGAAGATAATACATAAAAGGGATGGATCTGAAAAGGTTGGGGACCAGGATGGGAGGAGCAGCTACCAGCATTAAGTATAGTGTCAAGATCTAGAGAGTCAGGAGCAGAGTAGGGAGGAAAATAACCATGACTAGTCTGAGTACTTTTTCAAATGGAGGCTCCAGGCAAGAATTCAACAATTAGAGAGGGAGTAGCACAGGGTCTAGAGCATCTTCAGGGTAAGAAAGCAGCTAGTATGGATAAAGGAAAACCCAAAGATTCGGGAGTCAAGTTGGCAAAGAAAAGAGCATGAGTAGTAAATGATGTCATCAAACTCTGAGAAAAAAATGGAAAAAATGACAGGCAAGTGACATTGCAAAAAAAGACATATCACACAATCCGCTGGAATTTACTCAATGTTAGAAGACTGAGAGAGTCATCCAGAAGGTTGAGTGGATCAGCTGTCAAGAATTTTTGGTGGACTATATGTCATTCATGTGGCTTGGCCAGGAATGAGTGACCTGTGAATCATATTGTTGGACCCACATTGATGGGATCACAGAACCAAAAGCATTGGCATATTAGAAAACCGAGTTGGACATTTGAGAAAGACAAAAAAAAATGGAACTTAATCAGAATTCCTTCCCTCTAAAAGCTTAGTCTAACTGGGGATATAAAATAACACAATTTGACATAATTGGATAATCATATAAAACATTAATGATTATATGCTTAAATGTGTGGTTTGAAAAGTCAATTAATAGTTTAGGAATTTAAGGAAAAGGTAGGTCAACAAAGTGACTGGAGAAAGTCTTAAAGAGGATATGGATTTTGGTGTTTGGAAATGTGGAAAGAAGGGGGAGCAGGAACTGTTTCATTCTTTATATTTGTATCTTCAGTATCTAGCACAATTCCTGGAACACTGAAGGAGCTTCAAAAATATTTGAATTATTGATGGAATAATAACATGAGAAAAGATTTGGAAAGAAAAATTAGGATGAAGTGTTCAAGGGACAAAGAAGAGAGCATACAAACTCATTTTTTAGAATTTGATTAATTGGGGGAGATGGGAGATAATTTTGGATTTGGAAGATTGGGTCAGATTATGAATGCCAAACTGTAAAATCATCTATTTATCTGTAGGTAATGGGAAGCCTTTAAAAGCTTTTGATGTACTAAAGGCATTTTAGTTAGAGTGGTCAGATTTATTTAGGATGGAAGATGGAGACTTGGAGAAATTAGAGGTAGGGAAATCAGTGAAGAAATTATTATAATAGGCATGGACTAATAAGATGTCAGGGGAAAGAATGATAGTAATTCAGAATATAGAGTATAAAGAAAGAAAGGAATTAAATCTAGGTTTCAAGTCTTGTTGACTAAGAAAAGGCACCATTGATGGAAATTAGGATGCATTACAAGGGAGACTGGTTTTTAAAAAATTAAACATGAGTTAGATTTTTAGACATTTCAGATTTAGATGATGGCAAGATTGTTAGCTAAAGGTTTCTACTAAGCATATGAGAACCATCCAGGGCTTATCTCTTTATCACTCTGCATTTTGTCTTCTGAGAATTTTCAAGGAAGGGAAAAACTTATCATTTCAGTTTATCTCTGTCTATCTTTTACTCTCCAGAGACCAAAGTCTCAGTGGAAAAAGGCACAATTACCCTAGAATAGCCCATTTGACTGTGCTGGTAGTGCAAAGTAGACCTGTGGAGAGAGTAATAAATGTACTTCAAAATCTTGATTTGCCTTTTCTGTAATTTGCCTAAAGCCCATGGTTTGTGTTTGACAATCTTGGGGCATTATATCTTGCAGAGATACAGCAAAGATTTTAGATAATTTTTTTGGATGTAGTTATGATTCTTAGCAAAATTGAAACACAGAACTGATTGACAATTCTTAAGTCTGGTCTTTTCCACTGAGTTATCCTATTCTGATTCAGCATCCCATATTCATGGCAAATAAGTTTCACTGGAAGGGTTGAAGAGAGGCTATTGATAGCAACAGTATGATAAATTGTAGATTGGGATAAAGATAACTACTTTATAAGGTTCTGCAGCTTGGTATACTTCAAGCATAAACCTGTGTCATATAAATTGCTCAGTAAATATCTCTATCTCCATCTCCATCTCCATCTCCATCTCCATCTCCATCTCCATCTCCATCTCCATCTCCATCTCCATCTCCATCTCCATCTCCATCTCCATCTCCATCTCCATCTCCATCTCCATCTCCATCTCCATCTCCACCCACCTCCCCCTCCCCCTCCATCTCTCTCTCTCTCTCTCTCTCTCTTTATCTATATACATATATAAATATTTAAAGGGATGTGGATGTTAATTGTGATGGAAGTGGAAGCAGTCAACATATTGGTCCAGGCTGACTTAGCACGATCAACTGACTCAAGGTGAACCTGCAGAACTTCCTTTAGTTTGTCCATTCATGATCAGGAGACATCTGGTGTCCTCATACTGCCCCCTGGCTGCTTTGGCCTCTCCTTCTATTGCTTTATACTTACTGGGAGCTCTTTCTGAAGTCTTTACTTTCCTCAAAAGTACTTGACTTTATCTCATTACCTCAGGAAATTCATTTGGCTGGGAGACAGGAGGTGGAATCTTAGGCTAATAACTGGAATAGTGAAGTAAAGGCAAGCAGTAGAAGATAAATATAAGAATAATTTGGTAAAGATCAAGAATGAATTAGAGCTAGAAAGGAATACTAGAAGCCCTTCTCTTCTTGCCAGATCTTTGTTTTTAGTATATTTGAAGATCAAAAAAAGAGAGAGAGAAATCATATTTCAAGTGGATAAGATGTTGATGGAAAAAAGGTAGCTACACTCAGTGTTTATTTTTTGTCTGCTAAGGAATGTTCCTACATCTTCCAACTTGCAAGGCTGGGGCAAAAAAATGGTTAACAAGAATACAAGCTAAGTGAGAAGGTAGTGAGAACTGACTCAGCCTCCCTAAATGAATTCAGGTCTCCAGGACCAAATGAACCATCCCAGAGTATTAAGGGAAAACAAATAAACAAACTGATCCCAAGTTAAAAATGGCACATGTTCCTTTTGAACTGCTGTCAGACATGTTTGAGGAATCATGAGAATAAGAGAAATGACTCAACCTAAAGACATGCAAATGCTGGACAGAAAAGAATGATATCTTCAAACTTTAGGTTAGTAACTTTGGTTCCAATTCCTGGATAAATTATAGAATTTATTATTAAAGGGATTGTTTGTGGGCATTTAGAAAAAAGTTATAACTAGAAGCCAATATCACTTTATCAGGAGCAGTTAATGCCAAACTTATTTTTATCTTCTCACCCTCTTTTGTTGTGCCAGGGAACTTAGTATGGTAGAAGAGGGGAATAGTTATGGGGAGTATTTATTTAGACCTAGATTTTATCAAAATATTTGACATTAGTCCTCATGCTATTCTTATGGGCAAGACTGTGAGATGTGAGTGAGACAATATTTTGGTTCAGAAGATCTCTAAGCAATTGAAGGACCAAACCCTAAAACTACTCAATAATTTGATGTCAACATGAAGGAAGATCTCTAATGGAATAGTATACCATACATCTATTGTTGACCCTTGACTAATCAAAAATTTTCTTAGCATTTTCTTAGCTATATAGAGGCTTATTAAGTTTGCAGAAGACTTAAAAAAATAATTGGATACATTAAATGTTGGGCCAGGATCCAAAGGAAATTTAATAATAGTCTAGAACAGTAAGAAGAATAATTTCTGCTTATTATTATTATAGATGAAATTTAATATGGCAAAATATAAAACCTTACATTTGAATTTTTAAAAAAAATCAGTACTAAAGGTATGGAATTGGGGAGTTCTGTCTAGAAAATAATCCCTATGAAAAAACCTGAGGGATTTAATAATCTAGTTCAGGATGGCATAACAATAAGACAATGAAATACTACTGTGTTAGACTGCTTTGAGAAGCTGTCAGGTCCAGAATGAAGCAAGTTATCTCTGGAAGACTTTATTCAGTCCTGGATACCATATTTTAGGAAAGACATTGATGAGGCACATTAGTTCCAGAGGAAGGTGACTAAAATGATGAAGAACCTTAGAATCAAGCCATATGATAATAATATTAGCTACAACATAATTATTATGCTTCTCATATACCAAGTTAAGTACACTTATCTCACTTGATCCTTATAATAAATATGGGAGGTAGGTGCTGTTATCTTCATTTTACAGATGAGGGAACTGGGGCAGACAGAGGTTAGGAGGCTTACTGAAAGTCCACTAACAGGATGTGTTTGAGTTTGGATTAGAATTCCTGACTCCATTTCCTTTATCTACTACATTTTCCTAGCTGTCTTTATGAAAATTACTTTAAAAACTTGAGGATATTTAACCTGGGAGAAGCATGATAGTTTTCTTCATGAAAGGGCTATCACATAGAACAGGGGTTAGATTTGTTCTTACTTAGCCCCAGAGGGTAGAATATAGAACAATAAGTTATGTTGCAAAGAGGCAGATTGTATATGAAGATGGTGAAAATTCCATCTTGAAATTCCATCTAGAGAAAATGCCTTCCTTCTTCTTCTCCCCCCCTGTACAGAAGACAACACACAAAAGGGCTGTGTGTGTTTGTGTGTGTGTGTGTGTGTGTGTGTGTGTGTGTGTATGTTGTGTGGCTATGAAGATATGAAGGTACTCAAGCTGGAGGCATTGTAGAAAGAAAAGAGGGAAGATGGAGATGGAGATTAAGAGGGAAAGAGAGAAAAGAAAGGAGAGACCACCAAGGTGATGGTGGGAAGTCTGGGATATTTTAAACTTCTTCTTTAAGTTTTGGAGAAGACAAATTTTTTAGGATGCAGCTAAATCATCCTGAGGGGAAAATAATGTAATATCTGACTGATAGAGATGCTGAGGCCACAACATGGAAGGCAGAGGAAAGGCCATGAGAAACAAGTGGTCAAGCTCTGATCCCAAAGTTATGGTGTTGGGAAGGGAGTCTCCACAGCCCTTTTTTGAAGGTCACCAGAATAAATAGTGAAAATTAAGGAAAACTTCTGTTTGAGGGTATCTTAAGTGCTTTTACCACAATATAAAGAAACATCATAAATTCTCTGAATTTTTATAAAAACTTCTATCTTCCAGATGTCTTGTATTGACTAATATAAGACTAAACATCCATACTATGCCTGGAATTTTCAGTTTACATCTGGTTGACTTAAGTATGGAAGGGGCAAAAATGCAGATTCAGTGGTGAGAGGAAAGGAATGATGAGAAACACATAATATTTTTCTGGCCATTCTTTGGTTTCTGGTCATTGAGTAGTGAAGGACTAGAGCACATCTCATTAAAATTTCTCTCAGACTTTGAATTAATATTTATAGATATAAATAATCAACCACCCACACCCACCTACTCAAGAATTCCTATGGGTCTCTTACTGCCAAGGATATATGAACCAGAAAACCTACAGAACAATACACCAATTGTCCTTCCCTGACTCCCAGGGGCATGGTGCCAAAGTAGGCTGTGTAATGAGGACTAGTATTCACCTTCACCTAAACATGAAGCAAACTAAACATTTTATGGCCTTGAGATGGTGCTATTGTTTGTTTACATTAATATAGACTCTCTCACATTAAACTATCTTTTCACCTAAAGCAGGAAATAAGAATCCTAAAATGCATAATTTGTATTTGCTCTGGGTCTTCAACCAAAACTCCTGTAGTAGAAACTCTCTCACATTTGGGGTTAGCTTTGACTATATACCTGAACTCAGTGTTGTTGGATTGCTTTTTTTTTTAAACTGAATCCCAGAACTCTTTGTTTGCCTATTATCACAATTCATAACCTGTCAACCAGTTCCGCATGCTTCTAGTAAATCCGGATTTTATTTTTCTTGCAACTGGAAGACCTCTCCCTCCTGACCTATAGATTAGAAGGTTAATTGAGATTTCTGTGTTTACATTCTAATCTCAACATGTAATTCATTCTAAATCTTTATCTGCTTTTCCTGGGCAGTGCCTAATTACTCTTGTGAAGGTAAGTCCTGATGTTTTCAGGATGAATTACAGTAAAAGCATTTCCCTGATAAAGCTCAGATGGCAGAAAGGGAAGATGATTAACACAGGATTGTGTTACAAGGGCAAACTAGGCAAATCCATCTACATATTTGACCAAGCCAGCACCAATTCCACTTTATCTTTCTCTAATATTTTAGGAATTGTATCATGTTGATTTTAGTTTTAACTCAGTACAAGATATACATGTGGCCAGAAGAATTGGTGTTTTGAAATGACTCTATAGAAAATGACTGGGGGGGGGGCGATGCTATTGTACCATAAAAACCAATGAATATGAGCAATTCAGAGAAACAGAGAAGACATGTATGATGGTGCTGAGTAAAGAAAGAAAACTAAATCAGGAGAAAAGTACTGGAATGACTGCAACAATTTTAATGGCAATAAAACTAAAAACAGTCAAATTGTGATGAATGGTAGTGAACAATCTCAGTCCTTGAGAAGTGATAAGGAAACATATCTTTTACCTCTCGGAGAATTTAGGGCCATTAATGTGGAATGCATTACAAACAGAATCCAAGGGTTGGTAAATGTTGTTTGGTTTTGCTTAAGCTTTTTTTTCTAAGGGGGTGGTTACAAGGGATGCGATTATTCAATGAAGGGCTTCTACAATGTAAATGACTGTGGTATAAAAGAAAAGGCAAAAACTGATCTTTTTCTTAAAAAAGCATAAAACTATTTGATTTTTTAAAATTTAATCGTTACAGGAAGAAAAATTATTCAAATATAGACTGTGTCTCAATTTCATTTCTCTCCTAGAATTATTTGTAGAAAAGCACAGTAATACCTTCATCTTCCCTTGTTTTGGACTTTGATCTTTGAATTCTAGTTGCCCCTTTGATTTATACTAAATTATTGCTGTTTTGTAATATTCTTTAATTGTCTAGTGGGAATTCCTCCCTGACTAAATTAACTCCTATGGAGCAAGTCCTATGATTTTTATTGTTTTGAATCTCTCTTAACACCTAGGATAGTACTAGTGCATAGTAGGTCTTCAATAAATATTTATCGATTGGTTGGAATTCAAGTCTCCCTCTAATCTTGTTTTTAATGAAATGTTTCATTCCATTACCAATGCAACTCTGCTGAATATACAAATATTCGTCAGTCAACAGAAGGGAAAAGTAAGAGGGGATATCTTTAACAGAGAAAATGTTTTCTGATTAATTTCTAATTATGGTGTAAGATAGTTTTTTAGAGTTATAGGATGATGCTGGGAATAGGGTCAGGGAAACATAGTTTGAATTATTATGTTTTTTAGTTTTCAATAAATGTTTTCAATTACATTAGATATTGCCCTTGGCACAGTCTAGCCATTTGAAACCACAGTCTGCAGAAAGAAGATAAGATTAGCTAGGAGGAAAAATTGCTGAAAAAATATTGGTCAGTCAGAGAAGTGACTAGATATGCAGATAGGTTCATCCTGGGAATGAAGATCCATCTCTCACAGACATCAATATTGCTATTAACTTTTGGGGAGAAATTATATAAGCACCATGGATGATACAAAGACAGAGAAGACATGATCCAAGAGATGGTCCCTTATGTCAAGGAGGTTATAATCTAGCAGGAGAGATAAGAATATGCTAGGCAAAGAAGAGATGTAGAAAATCATATGAGAGTTCCAAGGGAGAAAGATCACAGTAGGACTACTGGGGGATAGGCATGTTTGTATGGGGGAATGGAGAAGGCAATTATCAAGCATAGGGAATGATCTGAGTAGGTTTGGAGCTGGAATAATGTAAAAGTATAAGGCCCATATGTGGAACAGTGTCCATATTGGGTAAGTCATATAGTACAAGAGAAAGAATAATGTAAGATAAAGATGGAATGTAAATTGGAGATTAATGCTTAAAAGTCTTGAATACCAATCTAAGAAGTGTGGACTTAATTCAATAGGCAAGAAGGAATCAATCAAGATTCTTTTGACATGACAGAAACAGAAAATTAAGTTTTAAATTTGTCAAAAATGAACAAAATATAAGCATTAGCTATTTAAGTGATATATGTCAATTAATATGCATAAGCAAATTACAAAATATTTTTTTATAGCTTTGCCTATTGTGAATTGGACTAGTAATGTGAATGTCACTCAGAATTATCTTGTTTTCCATAAATCTAAACCTCTGGATTAGAATGTTTAATCATGTGCATTTTGCTATGTAAACTTGGTCTCATCCTCTTAAAATGTAAAGAAAGCCTCCCCCCCCCCACTTAAGGCAAAATGGGATCAAAGGGCAAAGAGTTCAGGGCAATGAGAACACTAGCCAGCACAGCTAGTGTTTGGATCTGGGCTCAAGACAAATAAAAACTACTAAAATAATTTATCAAAGCCTATCCATTGCTACATGGTGTGTTTATCCTCATTTATCTTCATCTAAATTTGGCTTCATTTAATTGTAAAAATGTCTGAAAGAAAGCCAAATAGAGGACACAGGGGCCTAAGGAAGGGAACTGACTGGTTATATGAGAACCCTGAATTGTTTGATGTATTATGTGTTTGTTATGGAAAAACATAAAATTTGGAACCTGTGCCAAATCTAACTTATTGAAGAGAGGGAGGTATTTTGTTCCATTGTCCCATGTTAAAAAAAAAAAGATAGGAGAAATTCAAGCCTCTATGAAGAGACACAGCTTTATACATACAAATACACATATGTTGCTGTGTGTGTTCCTGTACTGTCAAAGTTCAGTGTCAATTACATAAGAACTATTATCTATCCAGTACCATAGTGATCATAGTACTTTTGGGACATGGAAAGCTAACTGGGAAAAAAGGACATTGGGGATTAATCATGTTGATACCTATGTTGGTGGGAGATTTGGAAGTGATGATAAATACTATTTAGGTGTCAAAGTTGCTAAACTCTTATTTTACATCTATTTTCTTTGCCAAGGAGTTGATATTAAGATAAAGATGATGATAATGAGTGTCCACTAACTATTCTTCTTTTTTTTTTTGGTTTTTGCAAGGCAGTGGGGTTAAGTGACTTGCCCAAGGTCACACCATTCTTTTTTTAATTGAAATTTTATTTTATTTTTCCAATTACATGCTATGATGGTTTTTCAGCATTCATTCACTTGCAAAGTTATGTGTTATACATTTTTCAACTCCCCTCCCTTCCTTCCCTCCCTCCCCATGATGGTGAACAGTCTGGTAAAAGTTGTACTTGTATATTTGTGTTTAACATATTTACATATTAGTCATTTTGTGAAAGAGGAATTAGAACTAAGGGGAAAGAAAGAAAACCATGAGATAGGAAGGAAAAACATAGCCGAGGTTTTTGAAAAGTGAACATAGGGGTGGTTAGGTGGCACAGTGGATCAGGGGTAAAACAAGTATGCTCATTATCACCATTACTATTCAATATAGTTTTAGAAGTGTTAGCTCTAGCAAGTAGAGAAGAAAAAGAAATTGAAGGAATCGGAATTAGCAATGCAGAAGTATTATCATTCTTTGCAGATGATATGGTGGTGTACTTGAAGAACCTGAGAAAATCATCTTTAAGAACTCCTTGAAACAACAAATTCAGCAAAGTAGAGGATATAAAAGAAACCCACATAAATCATCAGTATTTCTATATATGAACAACAAAACCTGAGAACAAGAGATAAAAAGAGAAAATCCATTTAAAGTAACTGTAGAAAACATTAAATATTTGGGAATCTTCCTCCCAAGATGAGCACAGAAAGTGCATGAACACAATTATAAAGCACTTCTTACCCAAATAAAGTCAGATCTAAATAATCAGAAAAATGTCAATGCCCATGGTTAGGTTGAGCTAATATAATAAAAATTACAGTTCTACCCAAATAAATTACTTATTCAATGCCATACCAATCAAACTACCAAATAATTATTAGTAGTAACAAAATTCATCTGGAGCAACAAAAAGTTGAGAATAGCAAGGGAACTGATGAAAAAAAATGTAAAGGAAGGTTGTCTAGCTCCATGAGATCTAAAACTATATTATAAAGTGGTGGTCATCAAAACTGCCTGGTGCTGGTTAAGAAATAGAATAATGGATGAGCGGATTAGGATAGGGTCAACAGAAAAAGCAGTAAATTACTACAGTAATCTACTGTTTGACAAATCTAAAAGACATCAACCTCTGGGATAAGAACTCATTATTTGACAAAAATGATGGGAAAACTGGAAAATAATATGGCAAAAACTAGGCATAGGCCCACAACTGACACCCTATACCAAAATAAGGTTAAAATGGGTACAGGATTTAGACATAAATCTATGGTGACACAACATAGATAAAGTAATGTTTTTTCCTTCATTTCCAAAGAAGACCACAACATCAGGGAAGTGAAACCATGACAAGCACATGAATTGGATTTGAGTGAGATGGGACTGTGATGAGTTATCAGCTTCACTTTCTCCTCCAGAACTATCTGGGTCCATGGCCAGATATGAATCTAAGTTTTGGGAATAAAAACAGAAAGGCAAGACAGTTCCTGCTCTCAGGGAGTTCACATTTTAATAGGGGAAAACAATACATATAGGAAGTTTCAGTTACTGGTCAGATGGAAAGACCCTTAGAGCACAGAAGCAAAAGAAATGATAATGCCTCTTTATTAATGGCATTCCCATTAATAATGTTACATTTGTTTCTGTTACAACTTTCTTTTTTAGGTCTTCAGGAGTTTGGGATGCTGAAAAAATAGGAATGAGTCAACTTTAGAGGCAAAATGGCAGCTCGTTTCCACAAGAGAATCCTACCTCTATGCCAACTTCAATTTCAATAACTTAGCTACCCTCATAATTCATATTATCAGAAACTTGAGAAATTCAATTATTCAAACTCTTGGCTATCACATGTTAAATAGTCATATAGTACACATAACATAGGAAGACAGCCAGTGGATATCAAACACTAACCCTGGAATCTGGTGAATCTAAGTTCAAATGGGACTTCAAACCTTTTTTATCTTTGTCTTACTAACAAGTCACTTAATAACCCTAGTTTACCTCAATTGTTCATCTATAAAATGAACTAGAGAAGAAAATGGCAAACCACTCCAGTATCTTTGCCAAGATGATCCCAAATGGGGTCATAGGTAGTCAGCCACAATGGAAATGACAACAACAAGAACACCACTCATAACAATTCTTTGTACTGGGGAATCAGAGAAATCTAATTTTAATTGCTGAGAGACAAACCAGGTTTGATTTCCTTAGATTTAGAATTAGAAGAGACTTTAGAGGTCACTGGGTCCTCCCCTTTTACAAATGAAGAAACTGAGACAAAAAAAGGTCAATTAACTTAACCAGAGCCATTTAGAGAGTAATGAGAAAGGGTTTCATTCCAAGTCTTCCTGACTTCAGGTGCTGTGTGCCACCTGTTACTCCTCATTCAGCCATGACTTTTTAATTTTTTTTCATAATGCCTATGAACTCATATTGTAATGCTATATTAGCTAAGAGCTGTCAAGAATGGGACATCAAATGCAGAAGTCAATAAATAACTCAGATAGTATTATCAAGGACAGAGTTGTTGCTCAACTGGTGATGCACATTACTCTCAGCTAAATCACTGCTTAATAAAAACTTTCTTGTCTCCAAATTCCCAAGCTTGGCTCTATAATCCAGTTCACTGATCTTTTCCAAGAACACATTTATGTCACATGGCAACTGATGATAGTGTCCCAGTTTAGATTCTGTATATCACTTACAGAGCTCTGCCTCTTACAGTTTTTGGGGAAGTAGAGAAGATTCAAAAAGAACACTGTGGGGGGGGGGTGGGGAAGAAGAGAAAGGATCATGGACACGAGGAAAAAGCTTCCTCACAACAGTTTTCCAACATTAAAGGAGTTTTTACTTTTTTCTCTGGCAAAATAAGTAAAAAATGGTAGTAGCCTTGTTCAGGCTTGAGTGTTATCTCTATGACTGTTGCAGGACTTGATTGGACACTGAACTTATCCACAAAACCAGAAGTAATAAATTCCTGATAACTTTCTTAGCAGTACTTTATTGACTATGGGGGAGGTTGAATCCTTAGCTAGCCATAGAGACAACACTAGTTTGTCACCAATTGCTGAGGGAGAAACAAGGCTTGGTTCCTTTAGATTTAGAGTTAGAAGAGACTTCAGAGGCCCCTAAGTCCTCTCCTTTTACATTTGAAGAAACTGAGGCAAAAAAAGGTCAAATAACTTAGGGAGGGCCATTGAGATAGTAACAAGAAAGAATTTCATTTCAGATCTTCCTGACTCCAGGTTCTGTGAGCCACCTTTTATTCCACACTCAACCTTGGCTTTTTTTCTTTTAATAATGCCTATGAACTCATGTTGTAATGTTCTACTAGCTAAAGGATGTCAGGAATGGAACATCAAATGCATAATAAATTAATTATATATGCTATTATTGCTCTGAGATGAGTAGGTAACTGGCCATAAACAGGACCTATTAAAAAGTCCATTGAAATGTTTTAACTTAGAACAGGGCTGTCCAAACTTAGGTTATCTTAGGGCCTCATTAAAATGAAATAATTATTTGAGGGCTGCACCCAGAATAGCACCTATAGTTCACTAATATAATGGCTAATTTGTAGTCTTACCTTAGATTGAGGAAGCACTACAAAAAGTCAATTATCTTCATTTGCCTCCCATCTCCCCCTTTCAGCTTCCTCTTATTTGTCATCTTCCCTCATTAGGAAGTAAGTTCCAGGAGGACAGAATGCTTATTGATAGACTGACTAATAATATGACCTTGGACAAATTATTTAATCTCTTTTGGTCTCAGTTTTCTCATCTGTAAGATGAGAAAGTAGAGGAACACATGTCATCAATACAACAGGCAAAGGTGAGAATGGCAAAAATAAACACAAAACAAAGTGACAACACAACATATAAAGGTAGGTGCATACTGATTAGTCTGCATTGTACAGACAGAATGCATTCCACAGATCTATTGAAAATTCTATACGATATGTTCTGTTTATAAGATGGCTTAATACCAAAGAAACTTCACATCATTGAGATTATTCATTAGTGAAGGATTAAAAAATCTAATATGCATTCCATGCAAATTATTATTTTATTTTTTGTTCATGCAAATTAAAATCCTCAGACTGGCCACGTAAAATTAGACTGTAGCCTTTGGGATGTATATTGGACAGCTTTAATTTAGAAGATAATCTTTTGGTTGGGAAAGATTAACTAGATAGCTATCAATCTTTCTATTTATCTTTCTATCTATCTAATCTATTATCTCTGTTTCTATCTCTCTATCCATCTATCCATCTATCTGTCTGTCTGTCTATCTATCTTTTAACCAGTAATTTTCTCTTAGATACAGTCCATAAAGATATAGATTTTTTTAAGCCTAGTTGCTGATGATGGTTGTCCTTCATTCCCCAAGAACACTGTGACATCAGGGAGGTGATGCCATGACAAACACATGAATTGGATTTGAGGGAGGGGCTGCTGTGCTAAGTCACCAGCCTCACTTTCTCCTCCAGAACCATCTGGGTCCAGTGACCAGATATGGGTCAGACCTAGTTAGAGCAGCAATGAATGATATATTAATGATGAAGTAAAGACAGACTTGAGCATTGGCAATGTCAGCTTTAGAATTTTCACATAATGGTTCATTTTTGGAACATGACATCATCAGAGGATGCTTTTGAGAGGAGATGTTATCCTACCTCTGATGAATGAGTGTCAGGTCAGGCAAACACATGGAAACTCAAAGTAGCTGAACTGAGCCAGTTAGAAATGAGTTGGTTACAGGTCAGACCATGGTTCCTGGAATTGTGATAGACTGGAAAGGAGAAATTGTGCATAATTCTTCACTTGATGCCAAGGTTCGTTTTGACTAATACAAGTTCCAAAATCAAACATATGTATTTTTGCCCTCTTGAGGATCTTGTCTATAAGCTTCAGGTCCTTGCTAGCAAAATGTGAATGAATATTGTGTATTATAAGGGCTATAGGAGAAGAAATAGATGTCTATGATATTTAAGTAATGTGCAGCTGGCTTAAAAAAGGAAGAATTCAGGGTGCTGTAGGTATAATGGTGTTTAAAGAAACCTGGATTACTTAAAGTAACTTAAAACAAAAGCATTATCATTCTGGTGGGAGAGTGAAGCCTAATGATGGTCAGCAATTCCAGGACTCCTCCCCTCCATGTATTAAAAAATAAGAAAACAATTCTAAAGGACTTGATGAAAAATGCTATCCACCTCCAGAGAAAGAATAACTGCAGATAGAAACATACTCTGAAAACTTTATTATTCTTCAAGGATTTTTTAGTCTGTTTTCTTTTGCAACATGGCTAATATGGAAATATTTTTCATGACTGCACATGTAGAATTTATATAAAATTGCTTGTCTACTCAAGGAATGGGGAGGGGAGCCAGGGAGGGAGAGAATATGGAAGTCAAACATATTAAACATTTTTGTTTACATGTAAATGAGGAAAAAATTAACGTAAAAAAAAAGAAGTCAAAAGTTTTTTAACTTCTGAGTCCCCTGTCTACTGACCTGGGATACTTGCCATGGTACTGGACATGCACTCTAGCTCTTTGTTGAGCAACATGACTTTTACTGACATGGGAGGTGTCCCACTCACTAGTACATATTGGGGTTTCAATACAGGTCAAAGGAAGGGGAAAAGAGGTGGGGCTATTTATTTTTTTCTGGTCAAATTCAGGGATGTAAATATCTCTCCCACTGTTCTTATTCCTACCTCTCCCACAGTGGGATGGGAGGAATTTCCTCCATCCCAGCTTTAGTTTCTCTCTGCAAGGGGTGTGGAAGATAAAAGCTCTGGAGTCAAAGAATCTGGGTTCATATTTCATCTTGGATGCTTCCACCTCCCTAGCTTCCCCTCTCATTGGGTGCTCTTCCGAGAACCTCCATTTAAGGAGAGTGTCAAGACCAGCCATACCTCATTCCTCTCCAGGAAAATCTATGCTGGGATTTTCTCTACTGTGCCCAAGGTCAATTATCTTCATTTCCCTCCCATCTCCTCATTTCAGCTTCTTTTTATTTGTCATCTTCCCTCATTAGAAAGTATGTTCCTGGAGGACAGAATGCTTACTGACTAATAATATGACTTTGGACAAATTACTTAACCTTTTTGGGTCTCAGTTTCCCCCTCTGTAAGATGGGGGAAACTAAACAGATTCTGAGGTCCCTTCCAGCTATGACCTTGTGATCCCATGATCCATTGTCAATCCCTAGACAACTCCCTTCAAAATATAATCCTATTTCTGAAAGCTCTTTCCCTTTAGTAGTATCTCCAAAGTACAGCGTGGTGTTCTAGTTATTCCAGGAAAAATGTTGGGATGGGAAACAGGGTGTACTCCTATGGAGAATTTGGCCCAGGGAGTGGAACCTCAGAAGGTGGGGCAGGCAAGAGCTTCATTGTGAGTTTTCTCTTGAAGCAGCCAAGTCTACCCAGGTGGCCTGAACTGGCAAGATTCTTCCCTGGCCCATACTCACAGCTAAATACAACTACTTCTCCATGGAACTGGCACCTTGGGTGGCAAGACTTGAGGCACATTGGGCTCTTCTCCATGTGCCTCCTGTCCCTGTCAATGGTAAAATGGAGCTGACCATAAATCATGCCCCATTTACTGAAACAAAACTCAGAAGGACTAATAGAAGGTGAACCAATGCAGACACATTCCCTAGGGGCTTCTATTGTATTTCCAAAATGCAATTTGTATTTTTCTCCATTCTCAAACCTCCTAAAATAAACTGTTTATAGCTGGATTCTCCCCAATCATAGTTTGTAATAATTATAGAACTCATTGACAATGAAACCCAAATGGGGAAGAGACTTTGAGACTTCATGGGACATCTAGACTTTACCTTAATTATAATTCCTCTTTATTCCTACAGGTCATTTTTGTATCTTAGTTTTCACTATGGGATTTGAACAATTGATTTCCAGTTCCAAAATTTTTTATCAAGTTAGAGAATGAGTTTGTGTGTGTCTGTGTGAGTGTAGGTGTATGAGAGGGAGATAAAGAGAAAGACAAAGAGACAGAGAGAGGGATGGATGGAGGGAGAGACAGAGAAAGAAACAGAACTTGCTTTACAATGGGTCAATAATAATTTATTAGTGCTTTAAGCCTTGAAATAACTTGACATTTCATTCATTTAATCTTAAGAACAAGCCTAAGAAGTTCAATGACTTGCCCAAGGTTTGACAGCTAAGAAGCATCTGAAACAGGATTTGAACTCTGGTATCCAAATCCAACACATTCTTTCCTATGCCACATTAAGGTAGGTATGAAAAGGCAGGTGAAGCACATTCAAGGGTAAGCAGTTTTTAGTGGGGGTAACACTACTATTAATTTCATATTCAAATAATCCCTGAGAGAATGCATTTTTCTCCTTTCTCTCAAATTTCAGGGCATCACCCTGGTGCTAGTCATATTGTCTTGTTTCTGTGTCAGTTGAGATGTTGATATTTTACCTCTTTTTTCCTCCTCTCTATACATCAGTGCTTCCATCTTCCCTGACTCTGTGTTTGTAATCTGCCTTTCTGGAGTCCTTCTACATTAATTTATATATGAAGGGAGGGGAGATTAAGTGGCCAAATCCTAGAGACCAGCTTCCTAGATGGGAACTCATCGGAATCATTAAGTGGAAAATCCCTCTCTGTGCTAAGATAAAACATTCCCATAGATACAACCCTGCCCCCAAACCATCTCATTTTGGTTATCACATGACAATCTCATTCCCTAACTAGACAGGAATGTCCAAAGTTTTGTATAAATTGTTGTTTGCTGAATATAACAATCCTAGGAAACAGGTGAATAAGATGTGGCTTTGGATCCCCTCTCCACTGTTTGCTAGCTGGATTGTCTTGGGCAGAGTCTGGGCTCTGATCTTCAGTCTCTTCCTCTCTAAAATGGAGATAGTAGTAACTGTAACATGAACCTTACAGGACTGTCATAAGGATAAAATGAGATCATATTTTGTAAAATGCTTTGTAAAACTTAAAACCTTACATAAATGTCAACTATACTTATACATAACAATGCAATAAACTGACAAAAAATGGAATATTTCCATGTTATTATTTTTTTTTACCACATGTAGAATTAATGTCAAAAAAAATATGTCAGAAAAACACTGACCTAAAACTTTGTCCATAACCTTCAAATAACTCAAATAACAGGAACTTTTTGCTTGTTCTCCACCCAAGCAGGCAGGAAAACACCCACCTCCTTTGGATGGATAGAGATAAAGGAAGAAAAGGAGAAAACATCTTAATCCCATTAATTTTCTTTGGAGTAGAAGCCAGGAAAAGGTATTGAGAAAAGCAAGATAGCTTACAAAGGATGGGAAAATGTGGTAACTTTTAAAATTCCTTTTTCTCAACAACACATGTTGGGGTTATAAGGGTTTAGAGAAATATGATTTTTAAATATCCCTGACTGACTCATTTTGTTATCTGGCATCTACAAAGTATGAAAACAGTCAATTGAAAACTTACCTCAATCAGTTGGTTGTTTGGTTGACACAAATCTACTTTTCTAGGGTGCTACTTTTCCATAAGTGAATTGGTCAGATATTTAGGGATACGGACAGAATAGTAAACCTTTTATACATTTTTATGTTAATAATTTCTCTTCTCATATGCTCTATGCTGCTTTTGGGTCACATAACAAGACCATCTTCTTTTTTGCTTAAACATTTCCCTGATAACCCTCCTTACTGTACAATTCCTTTATTATTCTTCATTTGCATTATGTTGCAGGTAGATCTACTTGCATTTGCCATATGCCTCTCCATTGTTTTTTGGGGGCAATGTCAACAAACAACAAACATGTTTGGATAATCCTCAGTTTCAGTCTTTCTGAGACTGTAGTGCTATATCACAATTACACACTATTGCCTGATGAACACTGATAATTAGAAAATAGATCTGTTTCAAGGAAAAGCTTGACATTATTAAAAAAAAACTTTAAAATTTCCCAAGGGCAATCTAGCTCACCATCTACTTCCTGCTAAATTCTAGGCTCAACTTGTCCATCCATCCTAGAGTTATATAAAAAAAAAGTCCTATATGTTGTCAATACAAGTATATGTCATGGTCTGGAAATAGATATTCTTTATTTGTTTTTTTCCTGTATTATAATTAGAACTTTAAAAAATTTGTGTCTCATGCAGGAAGTTGAAATTTGTGGACTTGATTCAATTTTTAAAATCTCATTTGCAACAAAAGTACTGAAGGTCCTCAATATTTATAAGGAATTTCTCTTCAACTTGTACTGTGTTGGATCTTCTCCACTGACAGTAGTGAGCACTTTAACAAACATTTCTTTCTCTTTTATGTCTCAATAATCTGAGGGCTGACAAAGTTATTTTTAATAGCTTTAAAGTAATCTTGTATTATTTTGAAAAGTATATTGGAGACATATTTTTGGAGGAGAGCCTATATGTTGACATTTTGTTCTACTGATTTGCTTTTAAAAATTAGTCACCAGGGTGCCTAGGTAGTACAGGATAGAGCACTGGCCCTGGAGTCAGGAGTTCAAATCCGGCCTCAGACACTTAATAATTACCTAGCTATGTGGCCTTGGGCAAGCCACTTAACCCCATTTGCCTTGCAAAACCCCCCCAAAAAACTAAAAATTAGTCACCAAACAACAAAGACTGTGAAATGTCATTTATGAAAATTGATCTGTTCTGTTCAATAGGATGTCCTCAATGTTTGTAAACTATTGATGTGATCTCATTGATGTGTGTAAAATATTCTAATTAAAAATCGTCCATAGATTGGAAAGTAAACATATTGTTCACTAGTAACAGAAGTTCCTTCATTTATTTGGGGTTTTTTTTGGCAATGGTATGGAAAATTTTTTCCCAACACCTTTGGTGTCTTTTTCTATTAAAATACTTTGAGAACTGATTCCTTCAATGCTGCAAAACTGTGTCACCAAGAACGCAGGCCTTCCCTGTATAGACAAGTTAGTTCAGTTGTTTTTCCCCATTTTTATTCTTTTTAATGTTATCTCCTCTATAAGCAAATCCAAATTGTGTTGTTAGAGTCAAAATGTGGGGACTCCATTGTCCATGATGGTGAAAATCTTTGTTACTAAAAAGAAAAACACTACAGCTTCCCCCCCACCCCATCTTTCATTTATTTGTTGTTTTCTTTATAGTTTCATCCTATTTTTTTTTAGTTTTTGCAAGGCAATGGGGTTAAGTGGCTTGCCCAGGTCATTATTAAGTGTCTGAGAATGGATTTGAACCCAGGTACTCCTGACTCCAGGGCCAGTGCTTTATCCACTGCACCACCTAGCCGCCCCACTAGTTTCATCCTTAAAAGATCTTGGAATGTGTTTGCTTTGTTGGTTTTCTTGTTAAACTTTTTTTAAACTAGTTTTTATATCTAATGCTTAACTTTGTTTTTTTAGGCAACATAGTTTATAGTCTTTCCCCATTCTTCTCTGGAAAATTTGATAAACAACTCTATATTATTAGCTTACTCTTTGACACCATGTCTTTGGACAAGGATCTCACATAGAAAATACCAGCATTTGAATTAATATTTATAAGTTCTTTGGAAAATACTGGAATAAGAATGAGGAGACCTGGATTCAAATCCTTCCTTAGTCTTATGACCTATGTGATCTTGAGCAAGTCACAAGTTTTCTAGGTTTTGTTCAATTGTTCAATCATATTCAATTCTTTGTGACACCTTTTGGGGTTTTCTTGGCAAGGTGTTTTAGATTGGTTTGCCATTTCCTTCTCCAGTTCATTTTATAGATCAGGAAACTGAGTAAACAGGGTTAAATAACTTGCCCAGGGTCACACAATTAGAAAGTGTCTTATTTGAACTCAGGAAAATGAGTCTTCCTGACTCCAGGTCCAACTCTCTATCAGTTGTGCCACCCAGCTGCCTCCTTCTCTAGGTTTTCTTGTGTATAAAATTTGGAGTCTGGATTAGAAGTCAAACCAGGCAGTTCTTTCAAATTCTAAATGTATGATCCAAGAAATTCTCAAGGCATGCTCCTAGTATATCCTGTTCCTTCCAGTCTCCCACCAGTCTGGCTCCTTTGGCCTGAAAGATCTGGGTATAAACTCTCCCAGACTAACATTGTTCCTCACTTCCCCCTTTAGAAAACATAAGCTTAGCGGAACACTCATATGATTTTAGCAGAGTAATACTTCTTAGGCTTAAAGATAAGCTCACCTAGCCCTGAGCACCAGAGCAATGAGAAGACACTGGGTAGAATCCTTAAGCAGGGGTGAGGTGAGATGGTAGAGATTTTTGCTTTTTACTGCTTTCTGGAGTTATTGTTTAAAATAAAATAAGAAGCCCTCCTCTCAATTTCTTACCCTTTTTATTCTGTTCTAATATTTATATAGTAACTTTAATCTTCCATTCCCATTGTTGTTCTTTATGGGATACATATATATATATGGACAGTGACATTCTATTTGGTTTATTTGATCTTGCAACTTTCTTATTATTCTTATATTTCTGCTTTTTTCTTTCTTTCTTCTTCTTCTTCTTCTTCTTCTTCTTCTTCTTCTTCTTCTTCTTCTTCTTTTTTATATTTTTTGCAAGGCAATGGGGTTAAGTGGCTTGCCCAAGGCCACACAGCTAGGTAATTATTAAGTGTCTGAGACCGGATTTGAACCCAGGTACTCCTGACTCCAGGGCCGGTGCTTTATCCACTACGCCACCTAGCTGCCCCCCTTATTATTCTTAAGAGATGGTCAGAAAGCACATTATCCAGAACTCTTTTGGGCAATACCAGCAAATTTTTTTGGGTGTTTAATCATTTTATCAGGACCTTTACTGCAAATAGGACCATTACCACCATTTTAAGCTATAGTTTTTGTTGACAGAGACTGATTAATGTCAATTACTTTCATATTTTATCTACCTTTCTCTTAAGGAACTCAAAGAACTAGAGACTCGGTAGAAGAGAAATTCTTTGGCACAGATATACCTATCTAAGCTGAAAGCCAACAATGTGCTTTTCATTAGCAAAAGAAAATGATAGGAATAGCATAGAACAATGGAAATGACATAAAACTCCAAACTCAATTACCAATTTGCTGTTATAATGGAAGAAAATTTTTACATCTCAAGTAGTTCTCTTTCTTCAATAGGTTCTACTGTGGTAGTATCTCCCAGTGATGGTATTTGATATGGGGTAAATGAAGAAGAGATCTGAACTTCTTGAAAAAAAGCACATAGGGGCAGCTAGGTGGCATAGTGGATAAAGCACCGGCCCTGGAGTCAGGAGTACCTGGGTTCAAATCCGGTCTCAGACACTTAATAATTACCTAGCTGTGTGGCCTTGGGCAAGCCACTTAACCCCATTTGCCTTGCAAAAATCTAAAAAAAAAAACCACATACACATACATTTTGAGTTCAGGAAGTCATGGTCTTTGTCCCTTTCCCTGGCTTGTTATCCTCCGTTCAGCTCCATAAAGTATTTTCCCTTGATGTTCTATATTTGGCTCTTTTCTCCCTTTGTACTTTCTCCCTAAGAAGAACAGGATTTGAAGCCAGAAGTGCTAGGTTTGAACCACATCTCTGTTATTTATGTCAGAATAACCTTTGGCAGTGACCTTTACCTTTCTGAGTCCTAATTCCCCACCTATAAACGCAGATTTTGAATTAATTAATTTCTAAGGTTCTTTCCAACTCTCAATCTATGACTATGATAATATAATTTATATGAATTCTGGACCATCACAAGTTGTCTTGACTTTTGTTTTGCTACTGGATTTCGATGACTCTGGAAGACAGAATGAAGCTAATGCCTGTCCAACTCTGCTTTACTTAAATCTAATTCATGAACAAGACAGAACATCTAGATATCATTGATACTCTTCAAAAAACAAAGGATACAGATAAGCTGTGGATTCAAGTTGAGAGAAGTCTGGAAGTTGCCTGAACTTCTCAATTTTCTTCAAAAACAATGTTAAATCAAGCCTCTAGAAGAATTCTGGAGTAACAGAATTCACAAAAATATGGAGTGAAGCAATTTTTCCAACCTATGATAACTTAGAAGGATTTCAGGAAAGCTCTATCTCACTTGGATAAAATAGGGGTGCAATCCAGTGCAGAAGGTATCCAGGCAAGTAATCAGGAGGCACTTAGCCACAGCTTAGATCAGCAACCTAGTCTCTTTGATTCAAGTTTAGCAGGTTAGTGAAACATCAGGCTAGCTATGAGACCTCCAGTTCCAGTGCAGCAGGTAAACTGATAGCCCCAGATGCCAGGGCATGACATGTGTAACTAGGTTGGCTCACCCTAGCACACCCAGCACAATGGGCAAGCCTCCAGTACCCGAGGCCCTGGAAAAGAAAGTCAGTGTCAAGGCCACTGACCCCAGTGCAAGAAACTTGGACCAGTAACCCCTGAACCTTAGGAATAGAGCTTACCTTTAAAAAATTAGCAAAAATGGCTAGTTGTGTGATCTTGGGCAAGTCACTTAACCCCATTGCCTTGTAAAAAAAAACAAAAACCAAAAAAGAGGCATGACTATAGATGCCAGGAAAACTCAAAACACAAACTCTGAAGAGGACAACAATGTTAAAATGCCTATATGTGTGATTCCTCAAAGATCTCTCAAGCCCAAAAAGTTTTCTTAGAAGAACTCAAAAAGGACTTTTAAAGAAATCAAGTAAGGAAAGTAGAAAAAAAATTGGGAAAATACATGAGTTATGCAAGAGAATTATGAAAAAAGAGTTAATGGGGTGGACTCAAGATGGTGGCTTGAGGGCAGGAATTCCCAGAAACTCTTTCCCCCCAAAATTCCAAAAACCATCAAATTATGACTCTAGGTAAAATCTAGAGGGACAGAACCCACAGAAAGACTGAGTGATACAATTTCCCAGTCCAAGACAACTTAGAAGATTTCTGGGACAGGTCTGTTCCACCAGGACCTGGAGTTGGAAAAAGCTCCAGAACAGCCAGAGCTGCACTGGACACCTGGGTCCATGGCAGAGGAGGTGGTTTAATCATTGGGAAGAGCCAGAAGGTGTGGTGAGATAACTCTGCAGCACCAGTGTGAGTGCACAGGGGAGCAGCCCTGTGGTGAGAAACTGCAGTGGGAGTTGGCAGATTCACCCAGAGTTCTCAGCCCATAGATGGTAAGAGGGTCAGGGGAGACTGCAGAAATCTTTCTGCTTTTCCTGGGGCAGCACTCAGTTGTTTGCCCCCCCCCCCCCCCCCCACAGATCAAGGTTGTAGTTTGGGCTTCCATACCACCAGAGCTGAGCAGGGACCATCCTCACAGCTCCAGGGCAGAGGGGAGGTTCTGAAATTTCTCATAAGACCTCACAGGAATTAGGATCCCTGTGGAATGTCCCCAAACCCCACCCCCCCAAAGCCTTGGAAGTATGATAAATCAGTCATACGCTGAGGAAATGAGTAAACAACAGAAAAAGAAGAACTGGATCATAGAAAATTCCTTTGGTCCCAGGGAGGACCAAAATACATATTCAGAAGATGACAAAATCAAAGCTTCTGTGTCCAAAACTTCAATAGAAAATGGGCTCAAGCTTTGGATGAGTTTCAAAAAAGACTTTGAAAAGCAATTAAGGGAGGCAGAGGAAAAATTGGGAGGAGAATGAGAGCAATGCAGATAAATCATGCAAACCAAGTCAGCAACTTGGTGATAGAAATACAAAAAATTACTGACGAAAATAATGTTAAAAAAAAGTTTAGGCCAAATGGAAAAAGCAACACAAAAGGCAAACGAGGAGAAGAATGCCTTAAAAAGTATAATTGTTTAGTTGGAAAAGGAGATAAAAAAAGCTCTCTGAAGAAAATAACTCCTTCAAATGCAGAATGGAACTAAAGGAAGTTGATGACTTTGTGAGAACTCAGGAAGAAATAAAACTATACCCCCCCCCCCCCCCCGCAACACAAATAGAAGAAAATGTGAAATATCTCATTGGAAAAACAACTGACCTTGAAAATAGATCCAGAAGAGATAATTCAAAAATTAGTGGGCTACCTGAAAGTCAAGACCAGGAAAAGAGCCTAGACTTCATTTTTCAGGAAATAAGACAGCAAAATTGCTCTGAGATCCTAGAAGCAGAGGGTAAAATAGAAATTGAGGGAATTCATGATCACCTCCTAAAAGATATCTCAAAAGCAAAACTTTCAGAAATATAGTCAAACTCTAAAACTCCCAAATCAAAGAGAAAATACTAAAAGCTGCCAGGGGAAAAAAGCAATTCAGCTACTGTGGCTCTATAGTCAGGATTACACAGGATCTGACAGCATCTACATTAAGGGCTAGTAGGGTTTGGAATATGATATTCTGGAAGGCAAAAGACCTTGGTTTATAACTGAAAATCAACTACCCAGCAAAACTGAATATCCTATTTCAGGGGAAAAAGATAGATTTTTCAGTGAAACAGGGGATTTTCAAACTTTCCTATCAAAACAACCAGAGCTGAACAGAAAGTCTGATCTCCAAGTACAGGACTCTGGTGAACCATAGAGGGGGTGGATAAGGACTAATTATGAGGAATTTAATGATGTTGAATTGCTTGTATTCCTGCATGGGAAGGAGATACTGATAACTCATATGAACTTTCTCATTCATAAGAACAGTTAGAAGGAGCATACATAGACAAGGCACAGGAAGGCATTGAATATGATGGTATAATACAGTAAAAAAGACAGAGTCAATGGGTGATAAAGGAAAGTATTGGGAGGAAGGGAAAGGAGAGGAAGAAGGGGCTAAGATATTTCACATAGGAGTCAAGAGGAAGCTTTTACATTGGAATAAAATGTGAGAAGGTGAGGGGGAATGAGTGAGCCTTCATTCTTATCAGAAATGGCTCAGAGAGGAAATAATGTACACACTTAGTAGGGTATAAATATTTATATTACCAAAGAGAAAAATGAGACAAAAATGGATGGGATAAGGGGAAATGGGGTGGGGTGGGAAGGAGGGAATAGGTGATAGAGGAGAGGGAAGATTGTGGGAGAGGGTACTCAGATACTACACATTTCTGAGCAGGGACAGGGTGAAAGGAGAGAGATAATAGAAAAAATGAAAGTGGGAAGGAATAGGGTGGAGGGAAATACAGCTATTAATAGCAACTGTGGGGAAAATGTTGAAGCAACTTATTTGGTGGACTTATGATAAAGAAGGCAACCCATCCCAGAGACAGAGCCATTGGAAACTGAACACAGACTGAAGGTTTCACATATTTTTTTGGTGGGGGGGAGGAGGGTTTATGATTACTCTCACCACAAGATTATTGTAATAATATAAAATAAAGTTAGTTAATTAAATTAAAAAAAGAAAAAAGAGTTAACAACTTGAAAAGGAAGCACAAATATTGATAGAAGAAAACAACTCCTTAAAAATAGAATTGGTCACATTGGAAAAAAATCATTGAAGAAAATAATTCCTTTACAAGGAGAATTAGTCAAATGGAAAAGGAAGAGCAAAAACTGAATGAAGAAAAATAATTCCTTAAAAATTAGAATTGGGCAAGTAGGACTAATGACTGTGTGAGACATTAAGAATCAGTCAAACAAATTCAAAAGAATGAAAAATATAAGAAAACACAAGAAAAAAAATTGAAATACCAATTGTCCTGGAAAATAGATCCTAGACAGATAATTTGAGAATTATTTGACTACCTGAAAACCATGATCAAAAAAAGCCTTCAAGAAATTGTCAAGGAAACCTGCCCTGATATCCTAGTGCCATAAGGTAAAATAATGATCAAAAGAATTCACCAATCACCTCCTGAAAGAAATCTCAAAATGAAAACTCTAAGGAAGATTATAGTCAAATTCCAGAACTATCAGATCAAGGAGAAAATACTGCAAGTAGCCAGAAATAAACAATTCAGATATCAAGGGGCCATAATCAGGATTACATAGATTTTAACTGTTTCTACATTGAAGGATCAGAGGACTTGGTTTATGATATTCTGGAAGGCAAAGAAGCCTTGCAATTGGAGCACAATCAAGAATCAACTACTCAGTAAAATTGAGAATAATCTTTTAAAGAAATAGAAGGATATTCAATGAAATAGAGGACTTCCAAACTTACCTGATAAAAATACCAGAGCTGAATAGAAAATTTGATCTTAAAATACAAAGTGCAAGAGAAGCATAAAAAGGTAAAAAGGAAAAAATAAAACAAAATGAAATGTGGTATGCAATAAGGATAAACTATTTACATCCATACATAAGGAAATGCTACTTGTAACTCTTAAGAATTGTATCTATATTAGAACAGTTAGGAGTATAATTAGACAGAGGAGAAATTATATATATATATATATATATATATATATATATATTAGAGAGAGAGAGAGAGAGAGAGACTTTGATATGATTAAGGTGCAAAAAAAGCTTTGAACTGGGAGCAAGGGGAAACAGAATAGGAATAATTATATTATAAGAAGAGGCATAAAAGATTTATCACAATAGAGGGAAAAAAAGAGGAAGGTAACCATTGTTTGTACCCTACTATCATCCAATTTAGCTCAAAGAGGGAATAACATATAAACTTAGTTGGGTAAGGAAATATATTTTATCCTATAAGAGTGTAGGAGGGGAAAAGGAAAAGGAAAGTGGGGGACTGATAAGAGGGAGATTAGGTTGAGGGAGGTAGTAGTCAGAAGCAAAATGCTGATAAGGAGAGAGAAAAGTATAAATAGGGAAAATAAAATGGAGACAAATACATAGTAATCATAACTGTGAATGTGAATGGGATAAATTCTCCCATAAAATTGAGGCAGATAGCGGAATGAATTAAAAAGAAGAATCCTATAAGATGCTGTTTATAAGAAGCATATTACTAGCACAGAATATATTATGCTTCAGTTGAAAAAAAAGCAGATATAGCAATCCTGTTCTCAGACAAAGCAAAAGCAATGATAATCTAATTAAAAGATACAAGGAAGGAAACTTCATCTTGCTAACGGGTACCATAAACAATGGAGAATTAGCAATAATAAGCATATATGCCATTCAACTTCCTGGAAGAGATGGTAAGTGAATTACAAGAAAAAATAGCCAGCAAAAGTATACTACTGGGGGACTTATCCTTCCCTCTCAGACTTAGATTAATCTAACCACAAAATATAAATATAAAAAGGAATTAAAGAGATGAAGAGATTTTTAGAAAACTTAAATATGATAGACCATATATTAAGATATTAAAAACTCAACAATCAGGTACAATAAGAGAATTCACTAAAAAAGCAACATGAAATAATTAACAACTTGAGCAAAGATCCAGGATATAAATTATACTCACATAAATAATCAGTATTTCTAAATATTATCAACAAAGCTCAGCAGAAAGAGATAGAGAAATTTCATTTATAATAACTATCAAAACTATAAAATATTTAAGAGTCTACTTTCCAAATTAAATCCAGGAACCTGATGAACACAATTCCAAAACACTTTTCATACAAATAAGGTGATATCTAAACAGTTGAGAAAATATCAATTGCTCATAGGAAGGCCAAGTTAATATAACAAAAATGACAATTCTACCTAAATTAATTTAATTAATCATTGTATGCCAATCAAACTATCAAAAAATTTTAAAAGAGCTAGAAAAAATAATGAGATTCATTTGGAAGAATATCAAGAGAATTAGTAAAAGAATGCAAAACAACATTAAAAACTATTTGGTACTGGCTTAGAAATAGAATGGAATAGAAAAGGTGCAAAAGAATCAGTAGTAAATGACTTTTAATCTACTGTTTGATAAACCAAAGACTTCTGGGATAATAACTTAATATTTGACAAAAGCTTCTGGGAAAACTGGAAAATAGTATAGTAAAAATTAGGCATAGACCAACATCTCACACACTATACTAAGATAAAATCAAAATTGGTACATGATTTAGACATAAAGGGTGATATGATACACCAATTAGGAGATCAAGGAATAGTTTACATGGAATATCTACAAGAAGGGAAGGATTTATGACCAACCAAAGAAGGGATAGGGAACATTATGAAATGCAAAATGGATAATTTTGATTACATTAAATTAAAAAGGTTTTTGCACGAGCAAAACTAACTCAACCAAGATTAGAAAGAAAGCAGAAAGATGGAAAACAATATTTACTCTAAGTGTTTCTGATAAAGGCCTAATTTCTCAAATACATAGAAAACAGAGTCAAATTTAATGGCTACAAGTCATTCCCCAATTGATAAATGATTAAAAGATATGAACAGGCAGCTTTCAGATGAAGACATTAAAGATAACTATAGTCATTTGAAAAATGTTCTAAATCACTATTAGAGAAAAACAAACTTACACCTATCAGATTGACTAATATGATAGAAAAGGGAAATTATAAATGTTGTAAGGGATGTAGGAAAACTGGTACAATAATGCACTGTTGATATAGTTGTAAACTGATCCAACCATTCTGGAGAGTAATTTGGAACTATCCCCAAACGGTTAAAACCAGTGTATACCCTTTGATCCAAAATATCACTTCTATGGTATTTTTCTAGGTCTATATTCCAAATAGATTATAAAAAAGGGAAAGGACCCATATGTACAAAAATATTTAAAGTAAAGTGACAAAGAATTGGAAACTGAGGGGATGTTCATCAACTGGGGAATGGTTGAAATAAGTTGTGATAGATGAATGTAATGGAATACTGTTGTGATAAAAGAAACTGAGCAGGTGGATTTCAGAAAAATCTGGAAAGATTTACATGAATTGATGCTGAGTGAAGTGACCATAACCAGGAGACTATTTTATACAATAACAGATACATTGTGTGATGTGTGATGATCAACTATGATAGACTTGGCTCTGCTTAGCAATGTAATTATAAAAGATCATCTATAAGACTTTGTTTTTGTTCTTGCAAAGCAATGCAGTTAAGTGACTTACCCAAGGGTCACACAGATAGGAAATTATTAAGTGTCTAAGACTGGATTTGAACTCAGGTCCTCCTGACTCCAGGGTGCTCTATACACTGTGCCTCCTAGCTACCCCATGATTTATAAGACTTTGATGAAAAATACCATCCATATTCAGAGAAAGAACTATGGAGTCTGACTGCAGATCAAAGCATACTATTTTCATTTGGGGGGAGGGTTGTGGCTTTTGTTCTGTTTCTTCCTTCATAATATGATGAATGTGGAAATTGGATTTGAGTGAGGGGGTGCTAAGCTAAGTCACCAGCCTCACTTTCTCCTTCAGAGTCATCTGGGGCCAGTGACCAGATGTGAATCAGGATGACTGGAGATAACCCTGGATGTGAGGGAGTCAGGGTTAAGTGGTAAGTGTCTGAGACCAGATTCAAACTTCTGTCCTCCTGACTCCAAGGTCAGTGCTCTATCCACTGGCATGTTGACAGCAGAAGAGTGGGAGTTCGAATCCAACCTCAGGCACTTGACTGTTACTAGTTGTGTGATCTTGGACACTTAACCCTGATTGCCTTGCATACAGGCCCATCTCCAGTCATCCTGATTCACATCCAGCCTGGATCCAGATGGCTCTGGAGGAAAAAGTCTCACTCAAAACTAATTCATGATGTCATCATCTTCTTGGAGAATGAAGGACAAACAATACCAATGTGAAATATGTTTGTCTGATTACACATATACAATTAAAATCAGATTGTTTGCTGCCTTGGGAAGGGGAAGTGGAGAGAGGAGGTGGAAAAAAGATTTGTAACTCAAAATCTTATAAAAATAAACTTTAAATCTTAGAAAAACAAATATCTGAAAACAAAAAAATCCCAAAACAAAACAAATAAAAAAAACCAAAGGTCAAATAACATATTGAGAAAACAGCATACATATTACTATAGTTATTTTAAAATTGCAAAATGTTTGACATAAAATATTCATTTGAGCCCCCAATATTCCTGTGAAGTAGCTAATACTATAATAATAGGTAACATGTTTATAGTGTTTGCTATGTGCGAAGCATTATATTACATAAATCATCATTTTATAGAAGGTAACAAAGACTTAGAATGATTAAGTTAATTGACTAAAAGTGAGAAGTGAAAATGGAAGCCAAATTTACAGGATTCTAAGTCCAGTCCACAATCTACTGTGCCATGCTGCTCCTCTGTTTCATCTATCACCTCTGTGCAACTGACTTTCAAATCTATTTTATTTTCTACTTTTATTTTCTATTTATAGGATATATCCACTTGACTTTCCAATCAGTGACTCATATTTAGCTTGTCCTACATTGAACTTATTATATTTATTTATAAATCTTTTCCTCTTTCTTTGATATTTCCATAAATTCTTAGTCATTTCCCATGTTTGAAAATTTGTATTATCCTTTATGTATATGATCACTCACTCTTGCTTCTGGGTTGTGTTTTCTTCTCAAGCTGATTTGATCAGTGCTCCTTAAACAAATATTCTTGTTCATCCCCCTTCAACAACTAAACTGAAAAAGGAATATTAGTATCTTTTCAAGGGTTATATTTGTGCTTTATGGGTCTAATAGACTTGTAGGCTCCATGAAGTCAGAGTCTGTCTTACCTTCACCTTGTATTTTCCCCAATACTGTGCCTACAATGAATACTCATTCATATTGAAAGAATGAATGGATGAATAACCTGATTCAATAAGTATTTTTCATGATAGGAAGGAGTTGAAGTTCAAATTTATGGGAAATTATTACAAAGTAAATAAATTGTAAGCAAACAATTAATCAGCAAACAGTTATTCAGGCCTACTATGGAGGCAGTCAATGAAAATACATAGACAAATTTTTTTGCTGAACCAAACTATGAAATTCTCTCTGAGCAAGGTTGCATATTGCTTCTATGGTGGCACAAACACCTCCATTTCCCTGACATGAATGTCCTTCCCCCTCTCCCCACTACACCCAAGTTCACTGTCCAAGACCACTGCCTAGAGCCAAGTGTAAGCACCCATTCACTGCAGACTGACAGCAAAGGCCAAATTGTATTTTACAAACCCTAGCTGAATTAAATGTAAGCTAATTCAATTTATTTATGCATTGTTCTTTAATTCACTGCAGGGCTTCTCCAAATGCTTGGCAAAGGGACAGTCTTAAGGTTATAACACAAAGAAATGAAAACAAGCCAACCCATGGTCTAGAGGGAAAACAGACCAGATGTTCTCTAGCACTTAGAGTTAATGGGGTATTGCCTTAATAGCTTATTAAACGCACCCCCTGCATGTCTTTGCATTAGAAGATACTCAGTATGCTATTTTTCCCTAAGAAGCCTGTCACTGCTTTGTGTCTTAACGAGGCAAGGTTGCCCAGGTGCCAGGATGCCCCTGCTGCTGATCAGACAGCAACTACTTCTGGGGAAACTTCTGAAAGAAATCTATGGCTACTTCTGAACAATGATAAAAAGAGGATTTTGCTTGGGAAGTCCCTCATCTGACTCACATAAAAACTCAGGGATGTACAGAAATCAGCTAGATAATCACTAGAAAGATTTTTTTAAAAGAAACTCAAATATTTTCTACTATGAATACAAGGGTTACTAATAAAGAAAACAAAGATGAAGCTTTCTGGCAGCTACTCCCCCTGGACAAGTGCAAATGCAATTCACCTCCAGAGAAAGAACAGAAGGAGCTGCCAATAAAGGGAGGAGGAAGTGGAAGCAGTGTCAGATTCTAAGACCATCCCTGAACTCAGTTGCTGGCTCCATCAAAGATTGGAAGTTGGGCTCTAGGGCTAAGTGGGTGGGATTGTATGGAAATCAAATAGCCAAAAATTCTCTAAACCATGTTCTATATAACCAGCCTCAGTCTCTCCTTGAGCTTCAGGACCAAATCACTAACTGCCTATTAGATGTTTCAAAATAGATACTGTGGAGATTTCTCAAACTCACCATATTCAAAACTGAATTCATTACCTCCCCCCCTCAAACCTATCCCTCTTCTAAATGTCCCTATTTCTACCAAAGGCACAACCATTTTCCTATAGTCATTGGAGTTATTGATTCCCTCCTCCCACTCCCCAGATACAAGGAAGGGCCAGATCTTGCCATTTCTAACTCTACAATATCTTTTACATCCAACCTTTTCTCTTTCCATTTCCAGATACTATCTTAATTCAATCCTTTATCTCTTTTCAGATTGACTGCTGCTAAAAGCTTCTTAATTCATTTCTCTACTGCAAACCATCTACTGCACAGCTGCTAAAGTCATTTTCCTAGTCCAGTGTGCAACATAATCCAACACAGAGCAGTTAGATGGAGCAGTGGATGGAGGAGCCAGGTATCAGGAAGACCTGAGATCAACATTTTACAGATGAGGAAGCTGAAGTCAAAAGGGTTATATGATTTGCTCAGATCACCCAGTTAGTGAGTGTCTGAGGTTGGATTTCAATTTATGAGAATGAGTCTTCCTAGTTACAAACTCAGTATTCTCTCTATGCTCTGCCTGCTAAAGTTGCCTGCTAAAAGTAGAAAAGATAAATTAGGGATGATCCACATCTTCTCCCAAAGCTTTAATTGAACAGGAAAAACCTCTTTTTTGCCTGTCTTTATCTAGAAAGAGTACTAAACTGGCTTCTAAAGATATGAAAACATATATGAAAATATATGTTAGTTTTACCACTTGCTTCAGAAATTTCTAATTCTCAAGGCCTCAGTTTCCTAATCTGCAAAATGAGAAGGATGGTAAAGGAAACATACTGACCTTAGAATATGGAGCCTCAGAGGACCTGAGTTCAAATTCCATCTATGCTCCAAATTAGTACTTATTACAGCTTTTCATCCATTAATTCATCCTGAGTAGAACTAGGATGAGGACACTGGTCTAGATGATTTTTTAGGTCCCTTCTGGATCTAAGTCCTATAAACTCTTGCCTGCCTGCACATTCACAGCCACTCTACCATTTTCAGATTTGATTATTTCCTCTGACTGCCTTCACTTTTTCTGCTTCACCAAGGGGTCTGACTTAGGGAAAATCTAGAACCTTGTAGCAGGAGCATATGGCCAGTAAGAATTCACACTGCTTTTGTTTCTCAGCATCTTATCCTGCAGGCCTACATTTTCCTTGTAGCAGGACAATTTTTATAAGGAGATAGTTTGAAATGAAAGTGACAAAGAATTGTCAACCCATGTGTGACTTGATTGCCCGAGGCTAGCAGCAATAATAACAAAGGCTGACATTTATATAAATGCTTTAATTTTTCAAAGTGCTTTATGAATGAAACTCTATGTTTTGGATCTGTCCACAGAAGCTTGTGCATAGGGGGAGAAGCCAAGGAACTTCCTGCTGACTTTGCATTCCCCAACTTCTGGGGAACCTTTGGACTTGATCCAGTGGGACAGACTATTCAAATTGCTGCTAATCCAAATTCTGAAAGGAATGAAGAGAGGCAAGAAGAAGACCAATGCAAGCAAGTAGTGGGAAGAAGATGCCAGATTGGAGTCATCATTAGCTTCCAGAGTTAAAAGTATTGATTTCCAAAGGTTAATGATGCTTCTTAGATCTGAGTCTAGCCTTAAAAACTGGTGATAGCTATGCCACTGATCAATCGATGGTCAGAAAGGTTAGTTAACTCTCTGTAGGAATGGCCCCCATTGTGGGGTTAAAAATTGTTCAACCTACAATAAAACACTTTATTAAAACCCCTTTCTAATGAAGTAGACTTCAGGTCTTCTTCATGATCTGAGATGCCCTTTTCCTCTAGAGTCTTAGTTTTATAATGCTTGATACACACACAAAATATAGTTAAAGTCAACTAGAAATACAGAATCTCATTGGTTGATAGATCTTGCCCTTGACCCCTCAGGAAGGTCTATATAGAATACAGCAAATGAGCTAATGAGCAGACTTTGACAGACCTATTTTGACTTTTCAGGAGGTCCTGAAGAGCACATTCATGGACTGGTAGAAAGACCAGCAACCAGAGCTACTTGTTGGCCAAGTGCTCATGTTCATCTCCCCAAGTTGGCAATAGAAGGATGATAAGATCTGGAGGGAAAACCAAAATAACTGGGGGACTTTCCACGTCATTGAGTTACCTACTCCAAAAAAAGCTCCTCTAGTTACCTTCTCATCATTAAGCAAGTGAACCTATAATGCACAGTTCATAAGAGCAGTTAGATGGTGCAGTGGGTAGAGCACTGGCCTTGGAAGCAGAAAGATTGGAGTTTGAAGCCAGCCTCAGACTTTTGACACTAACTAGCATGTGACCCTGGACAAATCACTTATTCCTGATTGCCTCACATCCAGGGGTATTTCCAGTCATTCTGACCCAAGGCTAGCCCCTGGATCAAGATGGATCTGGAAGAGAAAGTGAGGCTGGTGACTTAGCACAGAACCCCTCTTTCAAGTCCAGTAGCTAGGAATTCATCATTGAAACAGTGGCAGAAAAAAAATAGAGTTCATAGATGGGAAGGAAAGGTGTCCAAGTCTGCAGTCCCTGAGATTGGTCGGTGGTCCTTTAGCACTAGGTTGGTGAAACTTGAAATGAAAACACATGGAGGGGTTAATTTAAGACACCTGAATCTAAGGTAAAAAGATTGATCACATTCCAGTTTAAACCCTCATGTTGAGGCAAAATCCTTTAAGAAAAGACTGGCTAAATTTTATTGACAGGAGAGCCTGGAGGCAGTCAGTCCTGCTTTTGTCAATCAGGAGATGGGTATAAATCCACTTTTCAATACCTGTGACACCTGAGGCTTCCCAGATGGTATAAATAAAAAAATCTTATTAAAACCATAAACACTATCCCAGAGGAAGTGGTAGAAAGTCTGAAAATGACAAAATGCCTATATATCAACATACAGTTTCATTAGGCTATGGATAAAGCATGGAGTGCTAATTATTGGTGTAGACAAGTTTATTGGTTGTTTGAAATATCCTCTTGGACAGATTAGTAGTTTTTGAGTTGTGCTGAGGGGTTTGGATGCAAATAAGGGCAAAGGGGGAATGGATGGGTAGGAGCACCAAGGAATGCTGGGGCACCCCACCAGAAGCTTCCAAAAGGACTTGATTCAGGAGAGGGGAAAGGCTAAACAGATACTTTGAGGAAGAAGCCAAAACAACTGCTTCCACAGGGTGAGCCAGAGAAAAAACATCCTTAAAAACATAAATTCCAACAAGAGGCCAACAGGACCCTTCTATAACTGGTTATTTATTATGGACTTTAAATTAAGCAGAAAGAACAGGAACTTTTCCCAAAATCAGAACTCTGGGTTCTAAATAGTAGAATGGAAATAGACATTTAAACAAACAAACAAACAATTCCTCTTTCTACTCCACCCCTTCTCTTCTACAAATCAGACCACATCCTTTTCTCAAATGGATAAAAAGCTTTTCTGAACTGGAGAATGGCACCTGCTTCTTATTTATTCTGCTAGATACACATAGTGAAGCATAAAAATGAGTGATTACTGTCTTACGGACATACAAAATAATGGAAGATCATTAGCTGATTTTAAATAATGATAATTTTATAGTGACTTAATTTTATGTAATGACTTATTTCATATAGTGTCTTAAGCTAATTTTATATAGGCACTTAAGATTTGCAAAGCACTTTGTGTCTGTGTGTCTGTGTGTGTGTGTATGTGTGTGTGTGTGTGTGTGTATGTGTGTGTGTGTAAGCATACATATATAATCTCATTTGATCCTTGATGAGTTTGACAGATTTAGTGATTTGCACAGGTTCAAAGAACTAAATGACTGAAGCTGGTTTTGAATTCAGTCTTCCTGACTTCCCTGACTTTATCCATTATACCACCTAGTTACTTTAGCTTTTATTTTTACATTATCTAAATTTCTCCCTTCATCCCAACCCATTATCTTTTTCAGGGAGCTATCACATCTAACAAAGAATATTTTTAAAGGTAAAAAAATGAAGTACAGAAAAAAAAGCAAAACCAGTAAAATCTGAAAATACATGAAATGTTCCAAATCTTAGACCTCATATCTCTGCAAAGGTAAGGAATTGAGGTACCTTCTCTTATCTATTCTTTTGATGATAATAGCTAGCACTTATATAGGGGTAGTTAGGTGGTATAGTGGTTAGAGTCTATCCCATCTAGATCTATCCCATCTGTTCAAATCTGACCTCAGATAGTTACTAAATGTGTGACTCAGGGCAAATCACTTAATCCTGTTTGCCTCAGTTTCCTCAATTCTAAATTGATCTAGAGAAGGAAATGGCAAACTACTTCAGTATCTTTGCCAAAAATCCCCAAATGGGGTCACCAACTATTGTTAGATATGACTGAACTACAAAAACTACTTATATAGAACTTTAACATTGGCAAAATATCTCATTTAATTGCAAAGTCTCATTTAATACTAAATACAACCCTCTGAAATAATATCATGGGAAATATAAATAAGAAAACCAAAGTTGAGAGGTTAAAATGCTTTGCTCAGGCAAGAAGTTTCTGGGGCATTTGAAACCAAATCTTCTGATATTCAAGTTTAGGACTCTGTCTTGTCTTTAATACCTACGTGCCTTTTTTTTTTTTTTGTAAGGCAAATGGGGTTAAGTGGCTTGCCCAAGGCCACACGGCTAGGTAATTATTAAGTGTTTGAGACCTTTAAACCCAGGTACTCCTGACTCCTGGGCCAGTGCTTTATCCACTACACCACCTAGCTGCCCCTCCTACTTGCCTTTAAAAAAATAATTAAAGTTCATCATGTTTTGGGCTTCTACATGAGATACCTGCTACATGAGGTAGTGGATGCAGTTTTTCTTATTGACATTTTATTTTCCCAATAATAAAATTGTGAAAGTTTTTCAACATTCACATACACACACATATGTAACATAATTTGCTTCTACCTTCCCTCCCCTCCCCCTCCCCTCAGCAGGCAAATAGTCTAGTGAACATTGTACATGTACATTTGTGTTTAACATTTACATTTTAGTCATTTTCTGTATGACTAGTTAGGATTAAGGGAAAAGAAAGAAAATCACGGGATAGGGATGAAAAACATTAGAGAGAGATTTTTAAAAAATGAAAATAGTATGCATTCAGATCCTGTAGTTTTCCCTCTTTTTCTGGATGTGGATAGCACTGTCCATAACAGGTCTCCCAGGGTTGTCCTAGCTCTCCGAATTGCTGAGAGGAACTGCATCCATCAAAACTGATCAACTCACAAGACTATTGTTAATGTGCACAATGCTCCCTTGGTTTTGCTCCCTTCACTCAGCATCAGTTCTGTGATTCTCTCTATGCTTCTCTAGAATCTGACCATTCATAGTTTCTTATAGAATAATAATACTCTGTAATATTCATATACATAACTTGTTTAGTCATTCCCCAAATGATGGGCATCCCCTCAATTTCCAATTCTTTGCCACTACAAAAAGAACTGCTATGAATATTTTGAAACATGTGCATCTTTTATGATTTCTTCTGGATATAGGCCTAGTATTGGTATTGCTGGGTCAAAGGTTTTGATCAGTTTTATTGCTCTTTGGGCATATTCCATATTGCTCTACAGAATGGTTGGATTAGTTCACAGCACCAATAGTGCTTAATGCACAATTTTTAATGCACATAATTAATGCACATTAATTGTCCCAATCCTTCCACAACCTCTCAAACATTGATTGTTTTCCCTTTTTGTTATTTTAGCTAATATGATAGGTGTGAGGTGATACCTCATAGTTGTTTTGATTTGCATTTCTCTAATCAGTAATGATTCAGAACATTTTTCATAATATATAGCTTCAATTTCTTCATTTGAAAACTGCCTGTTCATATCTTTTGACCATTTATCAGTTGGGGAAGATGATGCAATTTTATAGAAGTAGAATCTAAAAAAAGGAGATGACTTGTCCAAGCTCACACAACAAGTTTTAGAGGCAAGATTTAAGCACAACATCTTCTGATCCCAAGTCTAGAACTTTTCCCACTAATATGATCCAGTCTCTTTATCTCTGATTGCACAATGATAGCCTTAGGAACAGCAATGAATTGAATGTGGGGCAGGTGATATAAATCAAATCTAAAGCTGGACTTGCAAGACCTAAATTCCATCAATCCTGGAACAGTTGGTTCCTGAGCTTGGGGGATGGGATTTGGTTAGCAGGTGACATCATTAATTATTTTGATTCAGTTTAGATTTTGGAAGTCTCTGAATAGAATCAACAAATTCAATTTATTTGGAGGACTGACCTTTTTTTTTTTTGTTTAACTCCTTTTTTAAATCTTACTTTTTCAGCCTACAATTCAAATCTCAGAGGTGAATTTCCCTTGTCTCTGCAAAACTTATCCAACCAGGCCATTCCTTGAATGGAATATGTTCTAATTTTCAATGAAGATTTGAACCCAAAAAATCCAATTTGATGATCCTGGACAATGGAGGTGAGAGAGACTGAAGAAGGAGCAAGAATATTCCTTAGAGGGAGGGATGGCATTTTGGTCACATCAGATAGTTGAAAATCTAAAGAATATGTTAAGCAGAATCATGAATCAAATAGGATTCTAAGACTCTTTTCCTTTCAATCATTTCTTTCTTCCACTATTCCTTTACACAACCCATATTTGTCTCTAAACTGGAACAAATTCTTTGTCTGGAGTCCTTCCCTGCATCCATACTTCTTCATCCCTAACCTGTATACTAGTATAATTTATGTATGTGTATATACCTACCACTCAGTGATAGATTTGTGGTCAGAGAATTCCAAATTCAAATCCCAGGTCTGCTATTTAATGACTATGTATGAGACCTTAGGTCTCATTTAGCCTTTTGGGGCCTCAATTTCCTTTCTAAATGAGGAAATTGGATGATATAACTCTAATGTTCCTTCCAGTTTGAACTATATTATCTTGTTATGGAGAAGCCCTGGTCCCAATAGATAAACATTTGCCCATCAAAATTCTTATTCACCCTTCACCTGAGGACCTCATTCATCCAGATGAAGCCATTTAAATGTATTTGTTACTGTTCTTACTTGGTTTAGTGAATGGTAGAAGGAGAGAAGAAACTGCATTCCCTCAAATAGAATTCTCCCAAAGGGAAGAAAGGATTTGACTGGAGAAAGAGAAAACCAGCCTGGCCAAATACCAGAAAATTTCCTAACAGGTCATCAGACTCCCACCATACTCAACAATGCCTCAATATAGACTAGTAGGAATAGTTGGGGAAAACATTTTTGGAATTCAATCAGGTCTGAAAATGTGATTTATTTTCTTGCTGAGTAAGTGCAAAAAAATTTGAATTCCTAGTAATCTTCAGACTTCCTCAAATAGCATAGCACTGTCTGGGAAAATAATACTTTTAATATCCAGGGAAAGTGGGGGCTAGAGTCTGAGCTGAGCATATGAGTACTTTGGCCCACAGTCCTGTAATTATAAACTAAGCTTAGGAGACCTCACACACTCTAGCCCATGGAAACATCTTGAAAGGTGATGTCAGTCTCAGTCTTACTTAAGTAAGGGCATCCCTGGTTTCCCATGATAATAGATACTACCTTAGTGGAATCTGAGACTTGTCATCTGGAAGTAGTGGTGCCTTAGACCATTGGGAAGAAATCTCATGGCAAGAATGCTATTTTTCTTACAATATGATGGTTTTTGTTTCCCTCTTTCTCTCTTTCCACCACCCTGGTTTAGGAACTTGTACCCTCTCCAATTTCTGTTTCCACTTGTGAAGCTCAGAACTCCAGAGATCTGGAGTATGTTGGCTTGAGAGAGCAGATGTAGCTGTCCTGGCTCCTTCTTTCCTGTTTTACACAAGATTCTGTGACACATGAGGATGAATCTTCCCTAGACCCAGAGAATTCTCAGGTGGATCTGCTAGGAAAATGTGTTTTGTTTCCCTCATTCTTAAAACTGTTTCATATTGCTGTTATGTTTACAAAGAAAGAATTGTTTCTCCATGTGTACATGGGTTGGAGTGTGAAGAATGATTGTGAAGAAGAAGAGAGGAAATAAAGTTTCAGAGAAGTTAACTGTGGAAGGAGTGTGACTTCACTTGAAAGATTATCATATCTTTATTCCATTTATTCATCCACTCTTCCAAAGTTCAACAGATTTATTCAGTACCTATTATGGTAAAGTAAAAAGAAACATTTAAAATTGGAAAACCAATAGGTGTATGGGAGAGATACAGAGTTGAGAAGATAAAGGAGTAGGTTTGTCCTGGTGAGAGATACAAAAATGGAAATAATGATAGGTCTTATTGAGGTCAAATGGTGTCTTGTAAAGAGTATTGAATTTGGATCTGAATTCACATTCTGTCTTGGTCATTTACTACCTATGTCCCTCTGACTGGACAAGTCACTCAACCTCTCTGGGTTTCAGTTTCCTTTTCTACAAAATAAGAGGATGGGACTTTAAGTTTTTGGATAGAAAACAGACAAATTCCTGTACATTCCCTAAGGTCTCTTCAATCTCTAATTCTATGATACTATGAATCTAAAGCTCTGTGCAGTAGTGGATGCAAAAATGAAATAATAAAGAGAATACATTATCATATTCAATCTTACTAAGTCAATGTGGTACAATCACAGAGTTTAGAGTGTTAGAACATTAAGTTACATTACTTTACATATATTTAGCACTTCAGTTTTCAAAACTTCCCATATGTAGAGAGGTAGTGGTGAATAATATGTTGGATTTCAAGTAAAGAATATTTGGGTTTTGGTACCTCTTCTGAACCAGTCTTGGCATGTTACTAAGAACAAGAAAGTTTTGACATGTAATATTGGATTTACAAATCTGGCAGAATCTAACTTTTAGAGTTGCTAGTGATTTAAGTGAGATAATGAATTATATACATATATATATATATATATGTTAATATTATAATTTTACTGAATCTCAAAAAATGAGAGATATTTAGGATAGATAATATCTTTTGCAAATAAAATAAGAGAAATTCAGGAAGAGTTACTTGCTCAGGATCATATCTATCATAGATGACAGTGACAGGACTCAAACACAAGACTTTTAACAGTCATTTTCCTACCCTTTTCATTATACCATGACCATGACTTGACTTTAGGACAATTAGATGGTGCACTAGATAATCAAGAAAACATGAATTCAAATTTAGTTTCAAACATTTACTAACTGTGTGATTCTGGTCCAAGTCACTTAACTGCCCTAGTTTTTTCATCTGTAAAATGAGCTAGAGAAGGAAAATGACAAACCACTACAATATCTTGGCCAAGAAAACCTCAAATGGGGTCATGAAGAGTTGGATATGACTGAAATGACAATAGCAACAATGGCAAAATGACTTGGTTATAACACTGCATGAAAATAGGCAAATTACTCCTTTGAATTTCATCTTCCATAATATTTATGAAATAGGGTGGTGGGGGAAGCTTTATCTCTCAAAACTGTTATAGAGAAAACATGAGATAGTGGAGAGATAATATTACATTGATATATCCCATTATTGTTTATAAGGCACTGAAGAATTACAAAATTAAATGAGATAATGTATGTAAAGTGATATGTAAACCTCAAAATTCTGTATAAATATTTAATGGTGATTATGATGATAATTTGCCAGTGATCACACATCTGGTTTGAGTCCAACCTGATATTCACATTCCTGTCTCTTCCCTTTACAAAATAAATGAAAGACTGTATAAATGTAAAGTAGCATTATACTTATTTCTGGCTGCTGTGTATATAGCCTTTATTCTGTGAGAGTAAACACTTCACTTTCATATTTTTAATTGATTTGCCAAAGGTTCTTCTGTTCTATTAACTGGAAAAGGAGATATTATAAGCTATGGTCTTCTCCTTGTGAAACTGTCTTCTTGTGAAGAGTTTTCAGCTCTCTTTGTAATAATACAGAATCACAGTGTCAATGTGAATGCATGTTGACATCTAGTAGCTTATAGGGCATATATTTGGTCTTTGAAAAGTAATTATTGCATTAAATGGAAATGAGTTCTTACATTTAAAGGATCTCAGTTGCTTGGTTCATACATATCAACAGAAATAAAACTGCACAAAGTCCCAGGATAAATTAGCTTCTTTCTAACTTTATCATTACTTTGAAAATCCAATATTCAAAAATTTATTAAATTGATGGAAACAATGAAAGGCCAGGTAGGAAAACAGATGTTGTTAATTGCAGCCCAAATTGACAGATGATAGAACAGTTCCTTTCCAAGAACCTTTCCACAGAAGACCCTAAACAAACTTCTGACTAAAGAGTCAGCACTCCAACACTTCTATCTCATAATGGCCTAGTATCAACAGAGGGTATCAGCTTGGAAATTAGTATGACTTCATTTGCCAGAGGACTGAGTTTTAGGATTCATTGGAATGGTAATTCAAGGAATGGAAGGTATGAGAGCTCTAGTTTGGATCAAGACACTTGAAGGCATCAAAATATCTGGATTAAACAACTAACAAAAATTTACTGAGAATCTTCAGTAGGAATATGTTTTAATTGAAGATTTCAATAAAGTCATGTTCCTTTTTGGGGCATGGAAGTAATGCTTGGTTCCCAGAGGTTAAGCTAGGTATTGTGTGAAAATATCTGCAAAGTATGGTAGACAATTTTTTTCTCAAAAGTAGTGCAAAGTACTCAAAACTTCAAAAGAAGAAATGTCCCAAATAATTAAGACTAAGACAAGGGGAAATACAAATTTCAAACAATTAAAACAGGTATGGATTATGCTCCAAATAGCTATAGTGCCTTCTGGAGAAGTGGGAGAATGATAAACATGCTGCTCTAGATTGAGGGGAATCACCAAGCTTCTCAGCCATTTGTTTAGATAACCATCTGGGATTCTAGGCAGAGATAAGGGAGTGGCCAATGATTTACCTTCCAGGCTCATGATATAGATGATGAAACTGAGACAAACAGGGTTCCATGATTTTCCCAGGGTTACATTGAGAGGAAGTGTCTGAGGTCATATTTGAACTCAGTTCCTCCAGACACCAGGCCTGGCCCTCTATCCACTTTTCCCTCTAGCTACAGCTGAAAGCAAATGGGAATTCCTCAAATCCAGGATCCTAAAGAAACATAGTCTTTCTACGAGAGACTTCATTCCTGAGCACATGAACTGAGGACACTAGTGCCCAAACGCTCTCCTTGATGTAGAGAAGCAATTCTGTTGGGATAATAAAGACTAAGAAACAAGGGCTTTGACCATCAGAGGGGCAATAGCTCAACAAACTGTTCAACAAGAATGTAATGGAGTATTTCTGTGAAGTAGGAAAAAATGTTGAGTATAAGGACTATGGAGAAGCTTGGGAAGATTCCCCCCAACCACTGTAGAATAAGGGAAGCACTACAACCAGAGAGACAGGGAAATGTCACTGCATGGTGAGGAAGGAAGCACATCTCACAAAAGCAAGAGCTAATGCAAGAAACAGTGGAACATCCAGCAGACTGGAAGCGTGTGTAAGCACACAGCCAGAAAGTTGCCCTTGGAGGCCATGTGCAGGTTCACAGGGGTTCCAAACACAGTGCACAGGTTTCTAACTCTTTCAGTTGATGTATTTTTCTTTCATAAAAGGGAGGAATTTGTTGTATGGGAGCTTTGTTGGGCTGTTGTGGGAGGAGGATCCTGGGGAGGAGAACTGGTTTATGATATGAAGAAGGGAAGATGAACTGATTTTACAAAAGGCTGGAGACCGGCTGGAATTTTTCTCCCTTGACCAAGGGCTTGGCAGGGTGACAGTGGAACAGTAGAGGCTTGCTTGATCGATGTTGTTTGGACACTGAAGGACCACAACGCTCCGTTTTCCTACTCGGCCTTTCATGGGTGCCTGGTCCTTCCACCTAGTTGATGGACAAACTGTCCAGTCTCCCTCTGGTTGGGGACCTGATAGTGTCTCCTCCACCGGGAGGAAAGGCGCTTGAAGGTCGTGACTTGGATTTGGGTGAATATTTTCATGATTTTCTTTGGGTTTTCTCAGGTCCAAGTTGAGTCATTCCCTCGCTTCCCGCGTCCACCTTGGCCTCCGTGCTCACTGAGAAGTCACACAGTTTGAGGGAGGTGCTGGGGCAGTAGGCCAGCCAAAGCGATTTCCACCTTAGAGGCACTTGGATTGGGATGCCCATGAGGGTCCTCATGCCTCGTTTTCTCTGTGGGCCTCTAATTGGAAGAGGGAGAAGGTCTTGCTTTGCCTTCCAGAACACTTCCAGGTCTTCTAGAGCCCGCGCCACGCCCCCCGCCCCCAACACACAGCTCCCCCCTCCCACCCGGGTGCAGGGTCTCCGGGAGAGGTGTGAACTCGGCCGGTTCAGCTGTGACGTAGCCCCAAGGAAGGACTATAAAGAGAGTGAAGGCGCCGGGGCGCTCATTGCGCCCCAGCCATTGCCTCTGGAAGACTCGGATTGGCAAGGGCAGCAGCAGCAGCAGCCTGGAAATGAGGCCCGCCAAGTCCGGAGAGAAGGTGGCTCAGCGTGCCCGTCGCAAGTTCCCTGAAGCGGGGCGCACGGAGAGAGGCGCCGAGGCCGAGCGAAGGGCCCGGGGCAGGAGGCGGCGGGCAGCAGCAGCAGCTGCCGCAGGCCTGGAATCTGCGCCGCCCGAGGAAGCGTCCTCCGCTTCCGAGTCCGGGTCGGAATCCGAGTCTGAGGAGTCGGGGTCCCAGTCGAGGTGGGCATCGGAATCAGGGGATGAGCGTTCTGGGGAAGGCGAGGCTGCGGAGGAGCAGGAGAAGGGCAGGGCGGCGGCGGCCGAGGCAGAGGAGGAGGAGCAGGAGGACGATGATGATGATGAGGAGGACGATGATGATGAGGAGGAGGAGGAGGAGGACGATGATGATGATGATGAAGATGAGGAGGAGGAGGAGCGGCGGCCACGAAAGAAAGCCAGACACCACGGCTTCATCCTGGAGGAGGCCGAGGTGGACGATGAGTACGAAGAGGAAGACACGGAGTGGGAGGAGGGAGCGGAGGCCCTCCTGGACCCGGGAAACCCGGAGGGCCCCGGCCCGGCTCCCGACGAGGAGGAGGAGGAGGAGGAGGACTGCTCCCAGGCCCGGCGCCTCCAGAACGCCTGGAGGACCCAGGGAGAGGAGGAGCTGGTGGACTACTACGTGCAGAAGTACGCCTCGGCATCCCGCCGCGAAGGCGGCCCCGGGGCCTCGGGCCGCTTCTCCGAGGCCCTGAGCAGGCAGAGGCTGCTCCCGGGCCTCCGGGATCCCAGGCTGTGGATGGTGAGGTGCAAGGTGGGCCAGGAAAGGGCCGCCGCCTTGACCCTGATGCGCAAGTTCCTGGCCTCGCGGCTGAGCGAGAGCCCCCTGCAGATCCAGTCGGTGCTGGCCCCGGACAACGTGAAGGGCCGCATCTACGTGGAGGCGTACCGCCTGGGCCAGGTGGTGCGGGCCATCGAGGGCGTGGCCGGCCTGCGCGGGGCCGCCCAGCATCCGAAGCCGGTGCCTGTGGAGGAGATGCCGGACGTGCTGAGGGTGATGGGCACGGGAGCCTGCCGCCCGGAGCCCGGGAGCTGGGTGCGCTTCAGGGCCGGCCTGTACAAGGGGGACCTGGCGCAGGTGACTCCCTGGCAGCCCGACACAGCCGGCGTCTCCCTCAAGATGATTCCTCGCCTCGACTACGGCCTCCCGGCGGGCCCCGGCCCGCAGGCGCGCGGCGGGGGCCAAGAGGAGCCGCTCGGGCAGGCCTCCCCCGAAGCTCTTTGACGCTCGCAAGGTCCGCGCCCTGGGAGGAAAAGTGAGCGCCGACGGAGACTTCCTCGTGTTCCGGGGCAACCGCTACAGCCGCGCGGGCTTCCTCTACAAGACCGTGGCGCCCTCGGCTGTCCTCGGGGACGGGGTGATGCCCACGCTTTCCGAGCTGCAGCGCTTCGCGGAGGGCCCCGACGGCCTGGGGGACCCGGAGCTGTGCGTGCAGGGCGCCCAGCCGGACGCCGAGGGCAGCTTCAGGCCGGGAGACAAGGTGCGGGTGCGGGCCGGGGAGCTGCAGCACCTGCGGGGCCGCGTGCTGGGCGTGCGGGGCCCCGAGGTCACGGTGCGGCCCGAGCACCCGCAGCTCCGCGCCCCGCTGCAGCTGGCGGCCTGGGAGCTGCAGAAGGACTTCGACCAGGGGGACCACGTCCGAGTGACCGCGGGCCGCTTCCAGGGCGTGGCCGGCTTGGTGCTGAGGGTGGAGGAGCGCTTCGTCCTCCTGCTCTCCGACCTCACCTGCGAAGAGCTCAAGGTGCTTCCGCGAGACCTGCGCCTCTGCTCGGGCACCTCGGCCCCGCTGGACGCCGGCGAGGGCGACGGCCACGGCGACGGGCCCCGCTGGGGCCAGCTGGTGCAGCTGCAGCCCGGCGCCGTGGGCGTCGTCGTCGGCGTGGAGGCGGACGCCTGCCGCATCCTCACCATGCACGGCCGGCTGCTGACGGCGCGCCGCCGGGCGGTCACCCCGAGGCGGGACCGCGGCTCGGCTGCGGCCGTGGACGGCCACCGGAACGGCCTTCGAGTCGCCGACGCGGTCAGGGTGCTGGAGGGTCCCCACTCCGGCCTCGAGGCCAGGATCCTCCACCTCTTCGGAGGAGTCGCCTTTCTGCACTCCGGCAGCCTCCTGGACCACGGGGGCCTGTTCGTCTGCAAGTCCCGCCATCTCCTGCTCAGCCGGGCTGCCCGCTCGGCGCCTCGCGACCAGCTCTCGCCCGGGGCTCCGGCGGCGGGCCGCGGCCCTCGCCTGGCCAGTCCCGGGCGCGCGAGCCCCGGAGGACACCGGGCGCCAGCAGCCGAGGGCGCGCCGAGGCGGGTCTGGGGGCGGCCCGGGGGCCGGGGCTCCCACAGGGGCCGCAGCCGAGCCAACGGCCTGGTGGGACAGTCGGTGCGCATCTGCCAGGGGCCCTACAAGGGCTACATCGGCCTGGTGAAGGACGTGCAGGAGGACGTTGTCCGCGTGGAGATGCACTCCACCTGCCAGGTCATTTCCGTCCAGGCTCAGAGACTCGTCCCCCTTGGCACCACGCGCCCTGGACTGCCCACTCCCGTCTCGGCCGCCACGCCCAGCTATGCCTCCCAGACGCCCATCCACGGCCCCGCCACCCCCATGTACTGCGACAACTTTACTCCAGTCCAAGCCTGGCCTTCCGACTCCCACACTCCCCGCCCTCACCATCCAGAACACTCATAGGTTGGCGAGGGGGCCTCCCGGCAGGCAACTCCCCCCCGCCCCGAACCAGCACCTCCCCCCCGCCCCGAACCAGCACCCCCCCCACCCCCAACCAGGCGGTCTGTCTACCTCACCTGATCTCGGACTCAAACCACTTGCCCCATCGCTCCCCTCCCGGGCCCCGGCTCGGGAGCCCTTGTCTGTTAGGCTGTGGGATGGCTTCGCCTTCACTGCTTGGGGCCTCACCTTCAACTGCAAAACCGCTGCCAGTCTCCCTAGAGAGACCCTACACCGAGTCCCAACTGGACACCCAATGGGATCTCCGGATTCTACCCCACTGGCTTTTCTCGTGTCACAAATGCTATGTCAAGGAAGAGAATCCGGCCAACGTCTGCTCTTCATTTTACTTTTAAATAAATATTTTGTTTTCTGATTTATTACAATTCTGGTTTCCTGCCTCTCATTTTTTAAACAAGGGTTTGAATTTTGCCATCCCCCCCGCTTCACTCTTCCCTCCCAGCTCCAGCCAGAAGGCAGCATATTGATTTTTTATTTTTTAGGTTTTAATTTTTTTGCAAGGCAAACGAGGTTAAGTGGCTTGCCCAAGGCCAAACAGCTAGGTAATTAATTGTCCGAGGCTGGATTTGAACTCAGGTACTCCTGACTCCAGGGCCGGTGCTTTATCTACTGTGCCACCTAGCCACCCCAGTCTATTGAGCTTTACATTGTGTCCATGGTATGCAGTGATCGACATTGAATATGTTGAGAGAAAAATCATAACACTGAGAAAAAATTAAATATTAGCCATAGCAAAATTATGTAGCACATAAGACAACTTTCCTTTTTAATTAAAGGTAATAGTCTCCGGTCTTTCTCTAAACTCCACAGCTCTTTCTCTGGATAGAGATGGTGTTCTCCATCGCAGATACCCTAAAATTGTCCCTGACTATTGCACCCATAGAATGAGAAAATCCATTAAGGTGGATCATCACTCCCATGTTGCTGTTAGGGTGTCCATCTCTCGGTCTCGCTCAGCATCAGTTCATGCAATCTTTCCAGGCTTCTCTGAAAGTCCATCCCTCCTGGTTTCTAATAGAGCAAAAGTGTCCCAGTAAGGCACATAGACCCAATTCATTCAGCCATGCCCCAATCGATGGACATTCACTCTATTTCCAGTTCTTTGGTACCACAAACAGAGCTGCTATGAATATTTTTTTTACAAGCGATGTTTTTACCCTTTTTCCCACAATCAGTTCAGGGTATAGACCCAGTAGAAGTATGACTCGATGGAAGGGTATGTTCATTTTTATTGGCTTTGAGCTTAACTTCAGCTTGCTCTCCAGAAAGTTTGGATCAACTCACAGCTCCACCAACCATGTAGTAGTGTCCCAGATTTCCCACATCCCTTCCGATATGGCTCATCCTTCTTTCTGATCCTTTTGGTCAGTCTGAGAGGTGTGAGATGGTACCTCAGAGATGCTTTAATTTACGTTTTTCTAATCGCTAATGATTTAGAGCAATTTTTCATATGAAAGGATAGGTTTGATTTCCTCATCTATAAATATTCTTTGCATATCCTTAACCATTTCTCAATTGCAGAATGGCTTTTTAAAGTTTTATAAATTTGTCTCAGTTCTCTATATACTTTAGAAATGGGTCCTTTGTCAGAAATACTGGATGTAAAAATTGTTTCCCAGCTTACTATGTAATGTCTACTTTTATGACTTCTATATCTTCAGTTCCTTTGGGTCTTCTCTTCTCTTTCTGGGGCTGGTCGGTATATCTTTCAATTGGGGAACCCCCACCCTTCTCCCCATCCAAATCCTAGACAACAGGCTCTCCCGGTCCTCTTCTGATTCTAGAAAGGATCCCAACCCCCAAGCCCCCCTCCCCCACCTCTCTCTGCCCCACCCAGTCTCCAACTGCAGAGGAACCGCCAGTCCTCAGCAAGTGGTCTTCACTGTCACAACCTCCATTCCCTGACTAGATTCTCCCCCAGGAATCCACTCAGGGCTCCCTAATCTATCAGTCATGATACATACATAGAGATTGATTGATTCCCTTTCCTGCACTCCGGCTTCTGGACCTGACAAACCCCAGGGCCTTCCATATGCATTGGAGTAGAGGACATCCATACTTGGAGGTGGACAAGAAGCACTTCTTTTGAGATAATAAAGACTTAGGAACAAGTGAAGACGCCCATCAACTGGGGAATGACAGCAAACTCTTATACTGGTCTACCAAAATAAGGTCAAAATGGCTACAGGATTTAAACATAAAGAGAGTTAATTCAAAAGATAAATTAATAGTCCAAAATACTGTACCTCTCTGATCTATGGGAAGAGGATTAATTTATGAACAAACCAGAATTAGAGCCTATTATAAATTGCAGCATGAATGCATTTGATTACATTGAATTAAAAAGTGTTTGTGCTATTAAAATCAACGCTTCCAAAATGAGAAGAAAAGCAGAAAGGTGGGAAACAATCTCCACAGCCAGGAGTTCTGATAAATGTCTCATGTCCAAAATATATAGAGAATTGCATCCGATTCATAAGATCACAATTCATTCCCCAATTCATAAATGGTGAAAGGATATGAACAGACAGTTTTCAAATGAAGAAATTAAAGCTATATGTAATCACATGACAAAATGCTCCAAATCACTATTGATTAAAACAACAATGAGGAATCATCTCAGTCTGGTTAGATTAGCCCAGATGAGAAAAAGGGAAGATGATCAGTGTCGGAGAGGTTGTAGGCATTGACGAATTTCTGGTGGAGTTGTCAACAGATCTAACCTTTCTGGAGAGCAATATGGAACTATGCCCAAAGAGAAATAAAACAGTTCACAACCTTTGACCCACAGTTCCAATTCTAGGACCATATCCAGAAGAAATTATAAAAAGTGGGAAAAGTCCTGCATGTTCCACACTATTCCTAGCAGCTCTTTTTAAAGTGGCAAAGAATTGGAAATGGGGGGGGGGGGATGCCCATCAATTGGGGAATGGCTAAACAAGTTTTGGTACGTGGATATTATAGATGGTTAGTTTTCTATAAGATACCATAAATCATTGCACTCTACAAAAGCATGGAATGACATAAAGGATCTGATGCTGAGCAAAGCGAGTAGAGCCAAGAGAACAAGGTACACATCGACAACATTAGGAGATGAACCACCTCGGAAGCAACTCCTCTCAATAATCCAGAGAGCTAAGACAACTTTATTTGACTGGTTATGGACTATATTATCCCCAACAGGAGGAAGAAAAACAAAAGAAAATAAAACACACAGTAAAAAAAAAACCCTTCCGAATCTGATGAACACTTTGTCAAAATGATCTCTTATGTATCTCTTTCCCTTAATCCTCATTCCTCATGCTGAAAATTACTCGTTTGTAAATAGGTTGAAAAATATATATATGTCAAATGCTAACCTGACTATTTCCTGCTGGGGGAGGGGGGTAGGAATGGAACATGGAGGGAAATTTTGTACCCTGGAGAGATTCCTATACAAATGCATGAAAATAAATTAATTAATAAAAAAAACTGTTGTACTGGAATAGAAAGGAACCTTTATGTAAAGTAGGAAAGAATGTTGAAGTGTGAGGACCATGGAGAAGCTTGGGAAGATTCCCCCAACCACTGTAGAATAAGGGAAGCAGTACAACCAGAGAGACAGGGAAATGTCACTGCATGGTGAGGAAGGAAGCACATCTCACAAAAGCAAGAGGTAATGCAAGAAACTGTGGAACATCCAGCAGACTGGAAGCGTGTGTAAGCACACAGCCAGAAAGTTGCCCTTGGAGGCCATGTGCAGGTTCACAGGGGTTCCAAACACAGTGCACAGGTTTCTAACTCTTTCAGTTGATGTATTTTTCTTTCATAAAAGGGAGGAGTTTGTTGTATGGGAGCTTTGTTGGGCTGTTGTGGGAGGAGGATCCTGGGGAGGAGAACTGGCTTATGATATGAAGAAGGGAAGATGAACTGATTTTACAAAAGGCTGGAGACCGGCTGGAATTTTTCTCCCTTGACCAAGGGCTTGGCAGGGTGACAGTGGAACAACAGAGGCTTGCTTGATCGATGTTGTTTGGACACTGAAGGACCACAACGCTCCGTTTTCCTCCTCGGCCTTTCATGGGTGCCTGGTCCTTCCACCTAGTTGATGGACAAACTGTCCAGTCTCCCTCTGGTTGGGGACCTGATAGTGTCTCCTCCACCGGGAGGAAAGGCGCTTGAAGGTCGTGACTTGGATTTGGGTGAATATTTTCATGATTTTCTTTGGGTTTTCTCAGGTCCAAGTTGAGTCATTCCCTCGCTTCTCGCGTCCACCTTGGCCTCCGTGCTCACCGAGAAGTCACACAGTTTGAGGGAGGTGCTGGGGCAGTAGGCCAGCCAAAGCGATTTCCACCTTAGAGGCACTTGGTTTGGGATGCCCATGAGGGTCCTCATGCCCCGTTTCCTCTGTGGGGCTCTAATTGGAAGAGGGAGAAGGTCTTGCTTTACCTTCCAGAACATTTCCAGGTCTTCTAGAGCCCGCGCCACGCCCCCCGCCCCCAACACACAGCTCCCCCCTCCCACCCGGGTGCAGGGTCTCCGGGAGAGGTGTGAACTCGGCCGGTTCAGCTGTGACGTAGCCCCAAGGAAGGACTATAAAGAGAGTGAAGGCGCCGGGGCGCTCATTGCGCCCCAGCCACTGCCTCTGGAAGACTCGGATTGGCAAGGGCAGCAGCAGCAGCAGCAGCAGCCTGGAAATGAGGCCCGCCAAGTCCGGAGAGAAGGAGGCTCAGCGTGCCCGTCGCAAGTTCCCTGAAGCGGGGCGCACGGAGAGAGGCGCCGAGGCCGAGCGAAGGGCCCGGGGCAGGAGGCGGCGGGCAGCAGCAGCAGCTGCCGCAGGCCTGGAATCTGCGCCGCCCGAGGAAGCGTCCTCCGCTTCCGAGTCCGGGTCGGAATCCGAGTCTGAGGAGTCGGGGTCCCAGTCGAGGTGGGCATCGGAATCAGGGGATGAGCGTTCTGGGGAAGGCGAGGCTGCGGAGGAGCAGGAGAAGGGCAGGGCGGCGGCGGCCGAGGCAGAGGAGGAGGAGGAGGAGGAGGATGATGATGAGGAGGAGGAGGACGATGATGATGATGATGATGATGAAGATGAGGAGGAGGAGGAGCGGCGGCCACGAAAGAAAGCCAGACACCACGGCTTCATCCTGGAGGAGGCCGAGGTGGACGATGAGTACGAAGAGGAAGACACGGAGTGGGAGGAGGGAGCGGAGGCCCTCCTGGACCCGGGAAACCCGGAGGGCCCCGGCCCGGCTCCCGACGACGAGGAGGAGGAGGAGGAGGACTGCTCCCAGGCCCGGCGCCTCCAGAACGCCTGGAGGACCCAGGGAGAGGAGGAGCTGGTGGACTACTACGTGCAGAAGTACGCCTCGGCATCCCGCCGCGAAGGCGGCCCCGGGGCCTCGGGCCGCTTCTCCGAGGCCCTGAGCAGGCAGAGGCTGCTCCCGGGCCTCCGGGATCCCAGGCTGTGGATGGTGAGGTGCAAGGTGGGCCAGGAAAGGGCCGCCGCCTTGACCCTGATGCGCAAGTTCCTGGCCTCGCGGCTGAGCGAGAGCCCCCTGCAGATCCAGTCGGTGCTGGCCCCGGACAACGTGAAGGGCCGCATCTACGTGGAGGCGTACCGCCTGGGCCAGGTGGTGCGGGCCATCGAGGGCGTGGCCGGCCTGCGCGGGGCCGCCCAGCATCCGAAGCCCGTGCCTGTGGAGGAGATGCCGGACGTGCTGAGGGTGATGGGCACGGGAGCCTGCCGCCCGGAGCCCGGGAGCTGGGTGCGCTTCAGGGCCGGCCTGTACAAGGGGGACCTGGCGCAGGTGACTCCCTGGCAGCCCGACACAGCCGGCGTCTCCCTCAAGATGATTCCTCGCCTCGACTACGGCCTCCCGGCGGGCCCCGGCCCGCAGGCGCGCGGCGGGGCCAAGAGGAGCCGCTCGGGCAGGCCTCCCCCGAAGCTCTTTGACGCTCGCAAGGTCCGCGCCCTGGGAGGAAAAGTGAGCGCCGACGGAGACTTCCTCGTGTTCCGGGGCAACCGCTACAGCCGCGCGGGCTTCCTCTACAAGACCGTGGCGCCCTCGGCTGTCCTCGGGGACGGGGTGATGCCCACGCTTTCCGAGCTGCAGCGCTTCGCGGAGGGCCCCGACGGCCTGGGGGACCCGGAGCTGTGCGTGCAGGGCGCCCAGCCGGACGCCGAGGGCAGCTTCAGGCCGGGAGACAAGGTGCGGGTGCGGGCCGGGGAGCTGCAGCACCTGCGGGGCCGCGTGCTGGGCGTGCGGGGCCCCGAGGTCACGGTGCGGCCCGAGCACCCGCAGCTCCGCGCCCCGCTGCAGCTGGCGGCCTGGGAGCTGCAGAAGGACTTCGACCAGGGGGACCACGTCCGAGTGACCGCGGGCCGCTTCCAGGGCGTGGCCGGCTTGGTGCTGAGGGTGGAGGAGCGCTTCGTCCTCCTGCTCTCCGACCTCACCTGCGAAGAGCTCAAGGTGCTTCCGCGAGACCTGCGCCTCTGCTCGGGCACCTCGGCCCCGCTGGACGCCGGCGAGGGCGACGGCCACGGCGACGGGCCCCGCTGGGGCCAGCTGGTGCAGCTGCAGCCCGGCGCCGTGGGCGTCGTCGTCGGCGTGGAGGCGGACGCCTGCCGCATCCTCACCATGCACGGCCGGCTGCTGACGGCGCGCCGCCGGGCGGTCACCCCGAGGCGGGACCGCGGCTCGGCTGCGGCCGTGGACGGCCACCGGAACGGCCTTCGAGTCGCCGACGCGGTCAGGGTGCTGGAGGGCCCCCACTCCGGCCTCGAGGCCAGGATCCTCCACCTCTTCGGAGGAGTCGCCTTTCTGCACTCCGGCAGCCTCCTGGACCACGGGGGCCTGTTCGTCTGCAAGTCCCGCCATCTCCTGCTCAGCCGGGCTGCCCGCTCGGCGCCTCGCGACCAGCTCTCGCCCGGGGCTCCGGCGGCGGGCCGCGGCCCTCGCCTGGCCAGTCCCGGGCGCGCGAGCCCCGGAGGACACCGGGCGCCAGCAGCCGAGGGCGCGCCGAGGCGGGTCTGGGGGCGGCCCGGGGGCCGGGGCTCCCACAGGGGCCGCAGCCGAGCCAACGGCCTGGTGGGACAGTCGGTGCGCATCTGCCAGGGGCCCTACAAGGGCTACATCGGCCTGGTGAAGGACGTGCAGGAGGACGTTGTCCGCGTGGAGATGCACTCCACCTGCCAGGTCATTTCCGTCCAGGCTCAGAGACTCGTCCCCCTTGGCACCACGCGCCCTGGACTGCCCACTCCGGTCTCGGCCGCCACCCCCAGCTATGCCTCCCAGACGCCCATCCACGGCCCCGCCACCCCCATGTACTGCGACAACTTTACTCCAGTCCAAGCCTGGCCTTCCGCCTCCCACACTCCCCGCCCTCACCATCCAGAACACTCATAGGTTGGCGAGGGGGCCTCCCGGCAGGCAACTCCCCCCCGCCCCGAACCAGCACCTCCCCCCCGCCCCGAACCAGCACCCCCCCCCACCCCCAACCAGGCGGTCTGTCTACCTCACCTGATCTCGGACTCAAACCACTTGCCCCATCGCTAACCTCCCGGGACCCGGCTCGGGAGCCCTTGTCTGTTAGGCTGTGGGATGGCTTCGCCTTCACTGCTTGGGGCCTCACCTTCAACTGCAAAACCGCTGCCAGTCTCCCTAGAGAGACCCTACACCGAGTCCCAACTGGACACCCAATGGGATCTCCGGATTCTACCCCACTGGCTTTTCTCGTGTCACAAATGCTATGTCAAGGAAGAGAATCCGGCCAACGTCTGCTCTTCATTTTACTTTTAAATAAATATTTTGTTTTCTGATTTATTACAATTCTGGTTTCCTGCCTCTCATTTTTTAAACAAGGGTTTGAATTTTGCCATCCCCCCCCCCCCCCCCCCGCTTCACTCTTCCCTCCCAGCTCCAGCCAGAAGGCAGCATATTGATTTTTTATTTTTTAGGTTTTAATTTTTTTGCAAGGCAAACGAGGTTAAGTGGCTTGCCCAAGGCCACACAGCTAGGTAATTAATTGTCCGAGGCTGGATTTGAACTCAGGTACTCCTGACTCCAGGGCCGGTGCTTTATCTACTGTGCCACCTAGCCACCCCAGTCTATTGAGCTTTACATTGTGTCCATGGTATGCAGTGATCGACATTGAATATGTTGAGAGAAAAATCATAACACTGAGAAAAAATTAAATATTAGCCATAGCAAAATTATGTAGCACATAAGACAACTTTCCTTTTTAATTAAAGGTAATAGTCTCCGGTCTTTCTCTAAACTCCACAGCTCTTTCTCTGGATAGAGATGGTGTTCTCCGTCGCAGATACCCTAAAATTGTCCCTGACTATTGCACCCATAGAATGAGAAAATCCATTAAGGTGGATCATCACTTCCATGTTGCTGTTAGGGTGTCCATCTCTCGGTCTCGCTCAGCATCAGTTCATGCAATCTTTCCAGGCTTCTCTGAAAGTCCATCCCTCCTGGTTTCTAATAGAGCAAAAGTGTCCCAGTAAGGCACATAGACCCAATTCATTCAGCCATGCCCCGATCGATGGACATTCACTCTATTTCCAATTCTTTGGTACCACAAACAGAGCTGCTATGAATATTTTTTTTACAAGTGATGTTTTTACCCTTTTTCCCACAATCAGTTCAGGGTATAGACCCAGTAGAAGTATGACTCGATGGAAGGGTATGCTCATTTTTATTGGCTTTGAGCTTAACTTCAGCTTGCTCTCCAGAAAGTTTGGATCAACTCACAGCTCCACCAACCATGTAGTAGTGTCCCAGATTTCCCACATCCCTTCCGATATGGCTCATCGTTCTTTCTGATCCTTTTGGTCAGTCTGAGAGGTGTGAGATGGTACCTCAGAGATGCTTTAATTTACGTTTTTCTAATCGCTAATGATTTAGAGCAATTTTTCATATGAAAGGATAGGTTTGATTTCCTCATCTATAAATATTCTTTGCATATCCTTAACCATTTCTCAATTGCAGAATGGCTTTTTAAAGTTTTATAAATTTGTCTCAGTTCTCTATATACTTTAGAAATGGGTCCTTTGTCAGAAATACTGGATGTAAAAATTGTTTCCCAGCTTACTATGTAATGTCTACTTTTATGACTTCTATATCTTCAGTTCCTTTTGGTCTTCTCTTTCTGGGGCTGGTTGGTATATCTTTCAATTGGGGAACCCCCACCCTTCTCCCCATCCAAATCCTAGACAATAGGCTCTCCTGGTCCTCTTCTGATTCTAGAAAGGATCCCAATCCCCAAGCCCCCCTCCCCCACCCCTCTCTGCCCCACCCAGTCTCCAACTGCAGAGGAACCGCCAGTCCTCAGCAAGTGGTCTTCACTGTCACAACCTCCATTCCCTGACTAGTTTCTCCCCCCAGGAATCCACTCAGGGCTCCCTAATCTATCAGTCATGATACATACATAGAGATTGATTGATTCCCTTTCCTTCACTCCTGCTTCTGGACCTGACAAACCCTAGGGCCTTCCATATGCATTGGAGTAGAGGACATCCACACTTGGAGGTGGACAAGAAGCACTTCTTTTGAGATAATAAAGACTTAGGAACAAGTGAAGACGCCCATCAACTGGGGAATGACAGAAAACTCTTATACTGGTCTACCAAAATAAGGTCAAAATGGCTACAGGATTTAAACATAAAGAGAGTTAATTCAAAAGAGAAATTAATAGTCCAAAATACTGTACCTCTCTGATCTATGGGAAGAGGATTAATTTATGAACAAACCAGAATTAGAGCCTATTTTAAATTGCAGCATGAATGCATTTGATTACATTGAATTAAAAAGTGTTTGTGCTATTAAATCAACGCTTCCAAAATGAGAAGAATAGCAGAAAGGTGGGAAACAATCTCCACAGCCAGGAGTTCTGATAAAAGTCTCATGTCCAAAATATATAGAGAATTGCATCCAATTTATAAGATCACAATTCATTCCCCAATTCATAAATGGTGAAAGGATAGGAACAGACAGTTTTCAAATGAAGAAATTAAAGCTATATGTAATCACATGACAAAATGCTCCAAATCACTATTAATTAAAACAACAATGAGGAATCATCTCAGTCCGGTTAGATTAGCCCAGATGAGAAAAAGGGAAGATGATCAGTGTCGGAGAGGTTGTAGGCATTGACGAATTTCTGGTGGAGTTGTCAACAGATCTAACCTTTCTGGAGAGCAATATGGAACTATGCCCAAAGAGAAATAAAACAGTTCACAACCTTTGACCCACAGTTCCAATTCTAGGACCATATCCAGAAGAAATTATAAAAAGTGGGAAAAGTCCTGCATGTTCCACACTATTCCTAGCAGCTCTTTTTGAAGTGGCAAAGAATTGGAAATGGGGGGAGGGGGTGCCCATCAATGGGGGAATGGCTAAACAAGTTTTGGTCCGTGGATATTATAGATGGTTAGTTTTCTATAAGATACCATAAATCATTGGACTCTACAAAAGCATGGAATGACATAAAGGATCTGATGCTGAGCAAAGCGAGTAGAGCCAAGAGAACAAGGTACACATCGACAACATTAGGAGATGAACAACCTTGGAAGCAACTCCTCTCAATAATCCAGAGAGCTAAGACAACTTTATTTGACTGGTTATGGACTATATTATCCCCAACAGGAGGAAGAAAAACAAAAGAAAATAAAACACACAGAAAAAAAACCCTTCCGAATCTGATGAACACTTTGTCAAAATGATCTCTTATGTATCTCTTTCCCTTAATCCTCATTCCTCATGCTGAAAATTACTCGTTTGTAAATAGGTTGAAAAATATATATATGTCAAATGCTAACCTGACTATTTCCTGCTGGGGGAGGGGGGGTAGGAATGGAACATGGAGGGAAATTTTGTACCCTGGAGAGATTCCTATACAAATGCATGAAAATAAATTAATTAATTAATAAAAAAAACTGTTGTACTGGAATAGAAAGGAACCTTTATGCAAAGTAGGAAAGAATGTTGAAGTGTGAGGACCATGGAGAAGCTTGGGAAGATTCCCCCAACCACTGTAGAATAAGGGAAGCACTACAACCAGAGAGACAGGGAAATGTCACTGCATGGTGAGGAAGGAAGCACATCTCACAAAAGCAAGAGCTAATGCAAGAAACAGTGGAACATCCAGCAGACTGGAAGCGTGTGTAAGCACACAGCCAGAAAGTTGCCCTTGGAGGCCATGTGCAGGTTCACAGGGGTTCCAAACACAGTGCACAGGTTTCTAACTCTTTCAGTTGATGTATTTTTCTTTCATAAAAGGGAGGAATTTGTTGTATGGGAGCTTTGTTGGGCTGTTGTGGGAGGAGGATCCTGGGGAGGAGAACTGGCTTATGATATGAAGAAGGGAAGATGAACTGATTTTACAAAAGGCTGGAGACCGGCTGGAATTTTTCTCCCTTGACCAAGGGCTTGGCAGGGTGACAGTGGAACAATAGAGGCTTGCTTGAGCGATGTTGTTGGGACACTGAAGGACCACAACGCTCCGTTTTCCTCCTCGGCCTTTCATGGGTGCCTGGTCCTTCCACCTAGTTGTTGGACAAACTGCCCAATCTCCCTCTGGTTGGGGACCTGACAGTGTCTCCTCCACCGGGAGGAAAGGCGCTTGAAGGTCGTGACTTGGATTTGGGTGAATATTTTCATGATTTTCTTTGGGTTTTCTCAGGTCCAAGTTGAGTCATTCCCTTGCTTCCCGCGTCCACCTTAGCCTCCGTGCTCACCGAGAAGTCACACAGTTTGAGGGAGGTGCTGGGGCAGTAGGCCAGCCAAAGCGATTTCCACCTTAGAGGCACTTGGTTTGGGATGCCCATGAGGGTGCTCATGCCCCGTTTCCTCTGTGGGCCTCTAATTGGAAGAGGGAGAAGGTCTTGCTTTACCTTCCAGAACACTTCCAGGTCTTCTAGAGCCCGCGCCACGCCCCCCCCGCCCCCAACACACAGCTCCCCCCTCCCAGCCGGGTGCAGGGTCTCCGGGAGAGGTGTGAACTCGGCCGGTTCAGCTGTGACGTAGCCCCAAGGAAGGACTATAAAGAGAGTGAAGGCGCCGGGGCGCTCATTGCGCCCCAGCCACTGCCTCTGGAAGACTCGGATTGGGAAGGGCAGCAGCAGCAGCAGCAGCAGCAGCAGCCTGGAAATGAGGCCCGCCAAGTCCGGAGAGAAGGTGGCTCAGCGTGCCCGTCGCAAGTTCCCTGAAGCGGGGCGCACGGAGAGAGGCGCCGAGGCCGAGCGAAGGGCCCGGGGCAGGAGGCGGCGGGCAGCAGCAGCAGCTGCCGCAGGCCTGGAATCTGCGCCGCCCGAGGAAGCGTCCTCCGCTTCCGAGTCCGGGTCGGAATCCGAGTCTGAGGAGTCGGGGTCCCAGTCGAGGTGGGCATCGGAATCAGGGGATGAGCGTTCTGGGGAAGGCGAGGCTGCGGAGGAGCAGGAGAAGGGCAGGGCGGCGGCGGCCGAGGCAGAGGAGGAGGAGGAGGAGCAGGAGGACGATGATGAGGAGGAGGAGGACGATGATGATGAGGAGGAGGAGGACGATGATGATGATGATGAAGATGAGGAGGAGGAGCGGCGGCCACGAAAGAAAGCCAGACACCACGGCTTCATCCTGGAGGAGGCCGAGGTGGACGATGAGTACGAAGAGGAAGACACGGAGTGGGAGGAGGGAGCGGAGGCCCTCCTGGACCCGGGAAGCCCGGAGGGCCCCGGCCCGGCTCCCGACGAGGAGGAGGAGGAGGAGGAGGACTGCTCCCAGGCCCGGCGCCTCCAGAACGCCTGGAGGACCCAGGGAGAGGAGGAGCTGGTGGACTACTACGTGCAGAAGTACGCCTCGGCATCCCGCCGCGAAGGCGGCCCCGGGGCCTCGGGCCGCTTCTCCGAGGCCCTGAGCAGGCAGAGGCTGCTCCCGGGCCTCCGGGATCCCAGGCTGTGGATGGTGAGGTGCAAGGTGGGCCAGGAAAGGGCCGCCGCCTTGACGCTGATGCGCAAGTTCCTGGCCTCGCGGCTGAGCGAGAGCCCCCTGCAGATCCAGTCGGTGCTGGCCCCGGACAACGTGAAGGGCCGCATCTACGTGGAGGCGTACCGCCTGGGCCAGGTGGTGCGGGCCATCGAGGGCGTGGCCGGCCTGCGCGGGGCCGCCCAGCATCCGAAGCCGGTGCCTGTGGAGGAGATGCCGGACGTGCTGAGGGTGATGGGCACGGGAGCCTTCCGCCCGGAGCCCGGGAGCTGGGTGCGCTTCAGGGCCGGCCTGTACAAGGGGGACCTGGCGCAGGTGACTCCCTGGCAGCCCGACACAGCCGGCGTCTCCCTCAAGATGATTCCTCGCCTCGACTACGGCCTCCCGGCGGGCCCCGGCCAGCAGGCGCGCGGCGGGGCCAAGAGGAGCCGCTCGGGCAGGCCTCCCCCGAAGCTCTTTGACGCTCGCAAGGTCCGCGCCCTGGGAGGAAAAGTGAGCGCCGACGGAGACTTCCTCGTGTTCCGGGGCAACCGCTACAGCCGCGCGGGCTTCCTCTACAAGACCGTGGCGCCCTCGGCTGTCCTCGGGGACGGGGTGATGCCCACGCTTTCCGAGCTGCAGCGCTTCGCGGAGGGCCCCGACGGCCTGGGGGACCCGGAGCTGTGCGTGCAGGGCGCCCAGCCGGACGCCGAGGGCAGCTTCAGGCCGGGAGACAAGGTGCGGGTGCGGGCCGGGGAGCTGCAGCACCTGCGGGGCCGCGTGCTGGGCGTGCGGGGCCCCGAGGTCACGGTGCGGCCCGAGCACCCGCAGCTCCGCGCCCCGCTGCAGCTGGCGGCCTGGGAGCTGCAGAAGGACTTCGACCAGGGGGACCACGTCCGAGTGACCGCGGGCCGCTTCCAGGGCGTGGCCGGCTTGGTGCTGAGGGTGGAGGAGCGCTTCGTCCTCCTGCTCTCCGACCTCACCTGCGAAGAGCTCAAGGTGCTTCCGCGAGACCTGCGCCTCTGCCCGGGCACCTCGGCCCCGCTGGACGCCGGCGAGGGCGACGGCCACGGCGACGGGCCCCGCTGGGGCCAGCTGGTGCAGCTGCAGCCCGGCGCCGTGGGCGTCGTCGTCGGCGTGGAGGCGGACGCCTGCCGCATCCTCACCATGCACGGCCGGCTGCTGACGGCGCGCCGCCGGGCGGTCACCCCGAGGCGGGACCGCGGCTCGGCTGCGGCCGTGGACGGCCACCGGAACGGCCTTCGAGTCGCCGACGCGGTCAGGGTGCTGGAGGGCCCCCACTCCGGCCTCGAGGCCAGGATCCTCCACCTCTTCGGAGGAGTCGCCTTTCTGCACTCCGGCAGCCTCCTGGACCACGGGGGCCTGTTCGTCTGCAAGTCCCGCCATCTCCTGCTCAGCCGGGCTGCCCGCTCGGCGCCTCGCGACCAGCTCTCGCCCGGGGCTCCGGCGGCGGGCCGCGGCCCTCGCCTGGCCAGTCCCGGGCGCGCGAGCCCCGGAGGACACCGGGCGCCAGCAGCCGAGGGCGCGCCGAGGCGAGTCTGGGGGCGGCCCGGGGGCCGGGGCTCCCACAGGGGTTACGGCCGAGCCAACGGCCTGGTGGGACAGTCGGTGCGCATCTGCCAGGGGCCCTACAAGGGCTACATCGGCCTGGTGAAGGACGTGCAGGAGGACGTTGTCCGCGTGGAGATGCACTCCACCTGCCAGGTCATTTCCGTCCAGGCTCAGAGACTCGTCCCCCTTGGCACCACGCGCCCTGGACTGCCCACTCCCGTCTCGGCCGCCACGCCCAGCTATGCCTCCCAGACGCCCATCCACGGCCCCGCCACCCCCATGTACTGCGACAACTTTACTCCAGTCCAAGCCTGGCCTTCCGCCTCCCACACTCCCCGCCCTCACCATCCAGAACACTCATAGGTTGGCGAGGGGGCCTCCCGGCAGGCAACTCCCCCCCGCCCCGAACCAGCACCTCCCCCCCGCCCCGAACCAGCACCCCCCCCCCCACCCCCAACCAGGCGGTCTGTCTACCTCACCTGATCTTGGACTCCAACCACTTGCCCCATCGCCTGTCCACAAACAGAGGTACTATGAATATTTTTATACAAGATATCTTCAGGGTATAGATCTAGTAGAAGTATTGGTGAGTGGAAGGGTATGCTCATTTTTATTGACTTTGAGCTTAATTCCAGATTGCTCTCCAGAAAATTTGGATCAACTCACAGTTCCCCCAACAATGTAGCAGCAGTGTGCCAGATTTCCCACATCTCTCCTAACATTGCTCATTTTCCTTTCTGGACAATCTGAGATGTGTGATTGGTACCTCAGAGATGCTTTAGTTTGTATTTTGTAATCATTAATGATTTGGAACAATTTTTCATATGACTGGATAGTTTTGAGTATCTTATCTATAAACGGAGTTTGCAAACCCTTTAACCATTTTTCATTTCGGGAATTTCTTTTTCATATATATAAATTTGAGCCTATTCTCTATATAATTTAGAAATGAGTGCCTTGTCCTTACTCGTTGGCAAAATTGTTTACCAATTTGCTACATTTCTTTTGATCTTGGTTACAATTGTTTTTTTTTTGTACAAATAGTGTCTACTTTTTGAATCATCTTCCATATTGGGAATTCCTTTTGTTCTATTCCTCTCCTCTTTCTGGGGATGGTTGGTACACCTTTCAGTTGGAGAACCTCATTCTTCTCCCCATCCAAATCCTTGATACTAGGCTCTCCTAGTCTTCTTCTGGTTCTGGGAAGGACCACCACCCCAAGCCCCCACCCCCCACCCCTTTTTGACCCACCCAATCTGGACCTCCTGAGGAACCACCAGTCCTCAGAAAGTACTATTAACTGTCACAACCTCCATTCCCTCACAAGCTTCTTACCCAGGACACTACTAAGGACTCCTTAATCTATCAATCATGATACATCCTTTACTTCCTCTGGACCTGACAAACCCCAGAGCCTTCCATATGCTTTAGAGCAGAGGACATCCATACTTGTTTGTGGACACACCTTGCACAGGAGAATATCAGTTTGTTGGGGATAGAGACTGTTCATCACTAAGCTCTTTGCCTGATCCATAAGAAGAGATCATCAACATTATTCTCATAATATTATCTTGATATCTCACTATGACCTCAGGGTGGGTAGGTTGTGCAGTGGATAGAGCACCGGCCCTGGACTCAGAAATACCTGAGTTCAAATCCGGTCTCAGACACTCAATAATTACCTAGTTGTGTGGCCTTGAGCAAGCCACTTAACCCCATTGCCTTGCAAAAATAAAAACCTAAAAAAAAAAATCTATGATCTCTCTCTGACTTCCAAATTTTGGAGAACATGACTGTTTATTTGAAAATCAAGTGTCCTTTCACCATGTAGTGTTATCCTAAGAGGAATCATGATGCTCATGAAGTTCAACCAAGCAAAGCATCTGGGGGTAAATGAAGAGAGGACAGGCACCTTGTTTAAGATGTCTAAAAGAGGAAGCCATTGGAAGGCCTTTGAGTCATTCAACCAGAGGGTAAGAAGCACCTGAGGCTGCTAGCAGGTCCTATCAAAGGAAAAAAAAATAAGTCATTTGGATTTCATGATTTTGAAGTAGGAATTTGAATTGGAAACTTTTTGCACAGACAAAATTAATGCACCTGCCCAGGAAGCAATAAGCTTAGACCAAGAAACTTTTTATTTTCGGTTAAATTCCTTTCCATAATAACTTGAATAATACACATGCACACATAGAGAGAAATACACAAAGAGAGATCAAATATATCACATATATTATTCATTCCCCATTAGAGAACTTGTCCAAAAATTTCAGTAAAGAGTTCTTTTAATAAGAATTGCAAAATATTTATATCTGCAATATGCATAGAATGCTTCATTTAAGGAACAAAATTCTACTTCACATTTCAAAAAGGAAAACAATTCATTTTCATATATGTAATTATATATCAATTTTTATTTTCCTTTTTTAAGGTGATGAGGTTAAGTGCCTTGCCTGAGGTTACACTGCTAGGCAATTATTAAGTGTCTGAGGCTTGATTTGAACTCAGGTCCTTCTGACTCCAGGACTGGCGCTTTATCCACTGTGCCACCTAGCTGCCCCTATTTCCTGTTTTCATTTATTAGGTGAATAGATCAAAGAATTTTAACAGACCTTGGTGAATAAAAGGCAAAATGACAAACTCATTTTCTTCTGGGTCCTTACACTTTATTGACTGTATGAGTGTACAGATGAGTAAAAGGGTTACAGAGAGAGGAAGTAACAAAATAAGAGAACCTCCTTATTAGAATGAATCTTAGACCCCATCTAGTCCCATCAATAGATGGACAATATCTCATTCACGATGCACCCCATCATATCATCATCTAACTTTTACCTGAAGATCTCCAGCTAGGGCCAGTTCACTGTGTCTGATGGCAAGGTGTTTCATATTTATGTAGGAAGTTCAGGAAAATTCAAGACAGAATTAAGAATAGAGCACATTGCAGGTATGTAGAACAGTTTGATCAGATTCATAGAGGTAGAGTGACAATTTTGGAGAAGTGTCAAAAATCTAAATTTCAGTTGAAATTTAGAAACTTTAAAGGAGTGTAGTACAAAATATGACTGAAAGTAGAGGCTGAAGATGCACTGGGGAAGAACTTATAGCCTGATTAGTTCCAATTTTTATAGACGAGACACGGGTCATGATTGACTTGATCATGACTTTCCCTTAGGAAAATTATTTTGACTGTTTGGTGAAGGGATATTTGGGGAAGCTCAACATAAGGAAAGTGGAGGATCAAGTTTGAAATTGTTATTATAGTTCAGATGAGTATTGGTGAAGATCTGAATTAGGTTGTCAATTGAATGAATGGAGGAAAAAAGAATTTCCAAGAATTGCTAGTTTCAGAATATTTTGTTTATTAGGGTTGCCTCACAAATTGTTGTTTGTGTCTTTTATGTCTGCTGTGATAATCAAAAGAATAAAGTTTAAATTGTGAAAATTCAAGAGTTTAAAATATCTGTTTTTAAATAATACTTAAGTTAAACAAACTCATATGATGACAAAGTAAAAATAAAATCACCAATTTCCAATATTTCTTTAATGAAGGTAGTCCTATCTGGTCTTTGGTCCTTAATATTTAATAACATTTGAGCACATAGATGTGTATATACCATCTTACCTCCTCAATTTCATACCAAAATCCCACAATGCCAGACTTGAACTATATTCATTTCAATATCTTTTATAAATTTGTACTTGTTTTTTCTGCTTCATAATATGAGAAAAAGAATGTTTAATTTATATTATGATCACAAAATCAGCTATGCACTCACACGAAAAGAACAGTGGGGTATAAAGATTCAATATTTACAAATAATAAGTATAGTTATTGACTTAACCATTGGTTAGTTGAATCAGTTCTTTGAAGTCTAGAGGGTCATTACTGATCCCACAAAGTTTTTGACACCATCATAAGGTAGCACTATTAGTTAATTCACTAATTATGGTTTTCAAGAGAAGTTAAGTAAGCCATGTAATTGCTAAACTGAGACAGGGCAGTCATATTAGAATGGATGCCACACACACAATGTTCAATATAATCAACAAAGCAGAAGAGAGAGGATTCCTCCAACTCTTTTTATCCCATGTAGCTAGATACAGAATTTAATTTGGTTCCTAATCATGCTTTCACTTACCAAATTTTTACATTTCTTTTCTACTTACTTATAGACCTTTATAATCAGAAAGCAAATTTATCTTTGACGTTGCTGAAAAGATCGATACCAGCTGTTGAGCATTTTTGCTTCCTTCTATTCTTCTTCAATTGCCCTTGTATACTTATCCTTATTCTCCTCCTTTACTTCCATCTCAGAGGAAGAATGTTCTTTATACTCGCTGTGTTCATGAATGTATTCTCTGCCATCTTTTCTGCAACATCCACATTTTCCTTTCCATGAACTCCACCTGCTCTACCTTGTTAACAATTCAACTCAACAGATATTTATCGAGTACCTATGATGTTCTGAGTACTTGGGAATATCTAAAGTTTGCAAGAAATATAGTTTCTGCCCTTGTGAAATTTATAATTTAGTAGGCAGGTAGCATTGATTGAACATCAGGGACAGGTGCAGTGGATAGAGACATAGCCTGGAATCAGGAAGACTCCTCTTTCTGAGTTTTAATCTGGCTTTAGATACTTACAAATTGTGCAGATCTTTTAATCTGTTTGCCTCAGTTTCCTCATCTGTAAAATGAGCTGGAGAAGGCAAACTGCTCCAGTATCTTTGGCAAGAAAATCCCAAAATGGGGTAACAACAAATCAGACATGATCCAAAAACAACCGAAGCCTGACAAGTGGCATAACACACACAATCACACATACTCAGCTATGCTATAAGATAGTAATTCTAATTGCATTAGAAAGACTTGTTCAAAGTGCTTTGGTTATCTGGAATAGGTGATCTTGAATGTCAAATTTTGACTGCAAGAATAGATAGGCAAATCAACAAGAATGACAAAGAGATTGAGATGGGTGAGTTTTCATAGAGAAAATTGTGATAAAAGGCATGGAGAGAAGAAATTGTTAGATTATGTATTAATGGTTGGGATAAACTATAAAGTTAAAACAGAGAGATTAAGTGTTAACTTGAATAGGGACTTGATTGATTGGCAAAAATACCCACATATTACTTAAAAGGCAATGGGGAATCATCAAAGACTTTTGAGTCCAGGAATGACATGGAGAGATTTGTACATAAATAAGATCTGGCCTGGTAGTATTATGACTGGGGGTTTTAAGGAGGAAGGTGTGGACATTTTTTCTAATAGTTCAGATGGGCCATTTACTAGTTTGGCCTTACTGGAAATAGAATATGGATAGAACATACATAGATGTCATCTTTTTTAAAAAATAAGAAAACTAATATACAAGGAAATATAAAAAAAACCTTTTTTTGATCCTGCTATCACCTCAAGCTTCAATTCTATTTCTCTTGTGTTTATAGCACCAAACTTCTATAAAAAATATTTCATCCATATTGCCTCCATTTCTTCTCTGTTTGTTTATTTTGCTGTCCTGGTAGTATGATGTTCATTTGTGGAATTTAGTTGAAACAAATAACACTAATGTTAGAGGATGGATGTAGTATTTTAAGACTTGTGACAGGCATTACATACTTCATTTCCCTTGATCTTCACAAAAAGCATGTAAAATTGGGAATAAAAATAGCTCCAAGGAGGAAGTTTTAACTTTGGAAGGTGGTGACTTTCTGATGGTCATCGACTGGCCATCCAACATGTGAATCCATGACTTCCAGACTATGAGTTTAGCATTCTATCTTCAGATGGTTGTTTCTTCTGAAGATTTCAGAATTACTGAGACTAACAGCATTTCCCCCCCCCCTTTTTTTTTATCTTTTTCTAGTTCTCTGAAGCAGTTATCAGAGCTGATTAATTGAAAGTGTTTTTATCATTGGTTTTCATGCCTCTATATTATGTTGACCTTCTTTCTACTTTTGACTCCATCTTTTCTGATGATTTCCACTGCCTATTCCCTAAAAATGGATCTCCCAAAGAAAAGAGCTCTTCTTTTTCTCTTTCTATGGCAATGGATAGTACTTGTTGTTAAGGTGTACAGAGGATTTCCGTTTAGTTAACAGGGCATCTGAGGTCACCTCCACCTTTAAATCAGTGATCTCATTGCAATTATATGCATAGTCCTCAAATCTATTCCTTAATCTCTGACTTTTTTTCCTGGGTTCTAGTTTTGGGTTTCTAACTACTTGATAGATATAGGATCACTGAATAAGGACTAGATGGGACTTTAGAGACCATTTAATGCAACTTCCTTCATGGTAGAGGAAAAGGAGACCCAGAGACATTAAATGCCTTACTTAAGGAGCAAGTGGCAGGGCTCTGGCATTCAAACTCAGATCCAGTGACACCAATCAAGATTCCAAGTTCAGTACCTTTCAATAAAACTACCTCACTTAGGTATGAATATGCACAGCTAGAACCTCGAATGCATCATATTCCAAACTCAAATCTTTTTTTGTCTATATCAATTCTGTCCCCTTTGTTATACTTTCTGCTATCCAGATTCAGAATTCTGGGAACATCATTGATTTCTCTCCTCTTCTTTTTACCCTTAATGCAACCACCTTAGTTCAGGTCCTCAATCTCTCTTTCTCTCTCTCTTGCACCATTACAATGATCTCCCAAATGATGTTCATGACTCTTATCTAACCATCTGTTTGCTTGGAAGCAAGATATGGATAGAGCTATGTGGGAGGCAAGGGAAGGAATTAGATATGGTGTGGTCCCTGCCTTCATGAAGCTTATATTTTAGTAAGAAGAAATCATGTAAAGATATAATAGATAACACATAACTGTTCTAGAGAGGAATTAAACCCTGATTAAAACAGAGGAATTAGTTTCATATTCAGTTGACAGCAATTTCATTAAGCTCTTACTATGTGCTAGATAGCAAGTTAAATATTGGGGAAACAAAGAGTTTACATTCTATTAGAGGAAGCAACATCTACATATAGGTATATATGTAAGCATATATAAGATACATAGGATAGCTTCAAAATCTTAGTGTTGTTTTAACCCCTGATAACTTAAACAGCATTAAGACTTTTGGGTTATCCTTTTTGAAGAGTAGATATAAGGTAACTTGAGAAATAAAGGTATTTGAAACTGGGGAAAGCAGAAAAAGGCCTAGAGCAGAGAAGATGACATTTGAATCGAATTTTATAGGAAAACAGAGATTTCCATAGAGAGGAAGGAAAGTATTTGACGAATAGAAGACAACTGAAATCTGTGTGGCCTAAACAAGCCAGCAAATTTTTCTATTCCTCAATTTCCTTGACTGAGATGACCTATGGGGGAGCTTTACAACTCTAAATCAATTCCTAAATCTCATAGATACATATTACATACCAGAAAGTTGGGGGGGAATATAAGTTATGATTGCCTTTGATGCTTTATGGACATTCAAAGCTCTGCATCCATTTTGTTCTGTTTTCCATTTTGCTTATTGAGAAGCTTTTCAATTTAGAACTAAGAGCTCATTTAGTCTCTCAATTAAGATTCTCAACAAAAGAGAAACTCAACTCATTCTCAAACCCCTGCCAAAGGAAAAAGAATGCCTACTCATTTAAGAAAAGTCACTCTACTTAGAGGAGTTCTCCCTGAATGAAAATTCCACTAAGAATACTAGGAAGATTCTTGAAAAAATAGAGGTATGATAGTTTGGGAAGACCAAACTTTGTCCAGCTCCCTTGTCGGGAAAACTTTTCTGCTGAAAATAGAGAGCCCAATTACCCTACTCAAAAATCTTCTGTGACTCTCAATCATCTGTCAAATAAGATAAACCCCTGAGACTGCATTCAAGAGCCTCCTTAATTTGACTTTAGTAATAATAACTAGAGGGTAAAAACATGTAGAAATAGAACTTGCTGAGCTCTGTGGCATAGAGGGCCGGACTTGGTGTTAAAAAGAGTTAGTTAAAATATTGTGTGTGTGTGTGTGTGTGTGTGTGTGTGTGTGTGCACCCGCGCACGCATAGAGGGATCTCAGGTTAAATCACTTAAGTTCTAAGTTTTATCCAAATCTTCAAGTCTTTAAATGATATCAGAGTATTCTACTTTGGTGGAGGAATGATCCTTCTTGTTCAAGACTCCCAAATCCTTTGCAATGCATTATGGCTCCTTTTTGGAGAGTATCTCTTGAATTATTTTATCATAGGGCTGAATAGGTGCCAGGTGTTATGTCTTACCAAGTTCTTCTGGAGTCATAGTCTTCTAGAAGGACAGTAAGTTCTTGGTTATTAATTTCCAGTAAGTGATAATTTCAGGGACTGCTATGGCTCTAACAGTTATCTTCTAGCAATCAAACCTCTATTAATGATCCTCCCTGTAGCTAATCATACCGTTTATCATTCAGCAGTTACAATCTGTTGCCAGATCTGTGAATGAAGCCTTTCCACTTATTCCCTAGTGGCTTGATTTTTGGGTACTCAAGAGTTATCTCTAAGCTATAATGAAACACTGGAATGGAACTTTTGGGGAAGGAGCCTCAAATCCAAATCAGGACAAGTAAATATGATTGTAATTTTTCCAGTGTTTGAATTTGATATGACATGAAACTAATGATAGTGAGTCAGGGACAGTTAAGAAGTAATATGACTGCAAAGATTTTGTTTTTGGATTTGGGAAGATCAGTTAAGTTGAATTTGAGACTGAACATGTAAATTAAGAAGCTATCTTCCCTCTTTTCCTGCCTTTCCATTTTCCATCTCTTAGACCCTGTCTCTATCCAATTCTGAAAAGAAGTGATGCTCTTTAGGAGATTCTACTGGATGCAGATATCACAAACATCCACACCTTTTTTTGAAACTAGATTTAATTTGACTCCATTTCTTAGTGGAGGAATTTCAAAAAAATCAAAATTTGAATTAGTATGATATATACATCTCTGGCTCCCTGTTTGACATTTCACAGAAATAAGTAGGTTCCAGAAATAGTGGCAGATCTCCCTGCACACACACACACACACACACACACACACACACACACACACACACTCTCTCTCTCTCTCTCTCTCTCTCTCTCTCTCTCTCTCTCTCAAAACTTGCACATATTTTTTGACGCCTGTTTCTTTATAATCTAAATGGAGACCATTTAAAAGGCAATGCTAAGCACATTCAGTAGAGCAGAGGGTAGTCTAGTACAATAGACATCAGATTGCACCTGTCTATGTGTGAGAAGATATCTATAAGGCATCTGAGGCTTCTTTGCTGTGTTTTACTTTTCATTATCCCAGTGTCCAATTGAAGTTTGCTTTCCAAGGGTACACATTCCTCAAATTTTCAAAGGAAATTTCCTCTAAAAAAAAGCTACCTGTCCTGCTTCAGTGATAGTGGGGTTTATAGTAGAAACACATTCAATTCCACACAGTAATAATTCTTTAATAACAGATGAAAATACAGTTCATGATGTATGTTGATAACTAAATGCTTATCCCATAAATAAAAATTCAAATAATTGGAATTTCTCATTGCCTGGATCCAATTGAGTCCACTGGAGAATACCTTGCTATAGAAGGTTAAAATCTATAGACTACATTTTGGTTATTTTTTAGAAGATGTCTGTTATACTATATTTGTATTATGGACTTAGGTTCCTGTAAATCGGAAGTCTCTCTTTTGAATGAATGAGGAGATAAGCAGTTGAATTTGAAAGAAAGAAAAGCAATTGTGTTCCAGGCTATCAGAGAGCAACAAGTGAACTAGTAATTGAATCCTAAGTATTTTTAATACTTGTGATTCCAGTTTGTCCTGGGCTCATGAGAGATTCTGGTTTTGTAAATCTTAACTATTGAATGCTATTGAAAGTCACAGTGATTTTAAATCATTATCTTTTTCCATTTTTTTCTTCTGCACATAGAAGATATGGAATGTATAAACAGCTTCCATGGAGCCATGAAGAACTGGGTACAAGATTAGTTTCTGGCACATAATGATTGTGTAATCTTGGGTTAGGCAGTTAGCTTTTCCCATGTTCTAGTCAATTCTCTATAGCTCTAAGTTGTGGAGAAAGTGCTGACCTGCATGGGTAGATGAGAGTCTTCAACTGGGAGTGCCCTATATTAACAAAATGACACTTTCAGTCTCTTTTCTAACAATGTTTTGGGATTTATGGCATAATGTCTTAAAGAATTTGATGTTTTTGTTTTTGATTTTAGGAATCCCTGATTTCAGCTGATCTTTGCTGTTGACTCCTTGACAACCTTTTCTGATCATCTTACCACTATTCTCCAAAATGTTGGTAACTGGCTGTAATCTATATTTTTCATAGGCTACATAGGGTTACTTTAAGGACAGTAAATATAATGAAGTAATTCAACTTCTTTCATCACTAATAATAAAGAAAAATATCTTATCTTTTTCCTTCCTAGGTACCTGATATTGTTTAATGTTAACTATATAGGATGGTTTGGTAATTTCAAGGTTTTCCATTGATGTGCACAAATGATTGCAAAAAAAGCTCATGATATTACTTCATTCATGGTCTATCCTTTGGGTCCTGCTCTGAATGATACAATAGGAAATGAGTAGAAGAGCTCTTGTTTCCCAAATTCAGTGAAAAGATCATCTAGTACATAACCCTGATATGGTAGTGATCGGTGATTTTAATTGTTCTAGATTTCTTCTGGAGTGCTCTCTCTCTCTCTCTCTCTCTCTCTCTCTCTCCTCTCATTTCAGAGAAGAGCAGTTGATAATGTCTTATGTTGTGTTAATTGTAACTTCATTTTTCAAATATTTGAAGAAATAATGAGAACTATCATCATGGACTCAATTCTCATTAACTAGGAGAAATCATTGAAATGAAAATAATGGTATCCATGGGAGGAAGTGGACATCATATCTTAGAATTGTGATAGAGAAGATATAACTGTACACCAGAGATTTGGGGAGAACAGATTTAATTGAAAATTTAGATATTTGTGGACTAAAATTCTTTAGGGTAGTTAGTTCAGAATGGAAATTCTTAAGGATGAAATTATGAAGACAAAGTGAAATAATTATTTTGAGAAAGGAAAGAGGGATTTGTTTAAAGAGAATGGGGTTGATCTTTAGCAAACTCATCAACTAAGTTCAGTTTTATAGGAATTGAAATATGGGCGAGTAATGCTGAATTAAAAAGCAAGGCACAATATTATAAAAAATGACAAGTGCTGAAGGTGTTGAGAAAATAAAAAACTAATACACACAAAAGAAATCACTGTAAGGTTTCAAAGGGAAAAAAAGTAACAAAGAAAATAAAGTGTAGGTAAGATGCTGATCATCTAATAATAATAGCATTTATAAAGTACTTTAAAGTTTCCAAGTGCTTTACATATATTAAATAATTTGATTTTCACCACAACCTAGGGAGGTGGGTGCTGCTTTATTATTCTTATGTTATAGGTGAGGAAACTGAGGTAGAGAAAAGTTGGGTAACTTGCCCAGAGTCTCACAAGTAATATATTAGAGACCAAATTTGACCTCTGGTCTTCTTGACTCCATATATTGCTGTTCCACTTAAGCATCCATCTATGATGGAGATAATACTAAATGACTCAATTCATAGTTTATTTCTCATTTCTTTTAAGGCAAGAGTAATCTTTGGATTGGGAAAGATTGGTAAAGTGTTCAAAAAGAGTTTTTTCCCAATAAATTTTTACATATAGAGTTTTTTCAATTAGTAAAAATTCATTGAAAACTTTCTATAATAATAATAATAATAATACCTTTTAATTGTAGTTTCTGATAAAATCATGTTCCTCTTTTGGGCATGAAGATAATGTTGAATTCTCAGAGGCTGTGCTAGATGTGATATAAATAATATCTGCCATGTAGGCTAGATCAATTTTTCTTTAATAGTTATTAAAACCATCTTTGAATGACTAAGGGGAATAAGGCTCAGGTCATTTACATAACTTCTTGGTGACTCAAATCTAAAAAGCCAGCATGTAAGAAGTCAGTCTTTAGGCTCCTGAATGGCAGACCATTATGGCACACATTGAAGCAGAGAAATTATGCTAAGCTGAATCATGCTCTCTCTCTCTCTCTCTCTCTCTCTCTGTGTGTGTGAAAGAGACAGAGAAAGGAGAGGAATATACTACATATATATAGTTCAGGGGTAAGTAAACCCACTGTTTTTTATAGCCAAGGAGTTAAGGATGGTTTTTAAATTTTTTAAATAACATTTCATTATAAAAATTATTCTGAGCTCAGTTCAAAAGAAGAGAGGACTGTATTTACAATCCTTAAATATTTTACAAATATTATCTCATTTTCTCACAACAGCCCTAAGTTGGATGTGATATTATTATCCTTATTTTGCAGATGGAGAAACTGAGGCAGGTAGAAGTTAAATAACTTGCCCAGGGCCACACAGCTGAGAAGTAACTGAGGTCAAATTTGAACTCTATTCTTCCTAACTCTAGGTCTAGCATTCTGTATATCCAGCTGTCTCCTTCCCTAATGGCTAAAAAAACATCCTTAGATGTTCTAGTTTGTTCTCATTTTATTCTAATCCAGAAGCTGGACTACATGATCAGCTTGAGTCAGAATAATCTATAATATTAGGAGAACTCAAGTTCTATAAGGCTTTTCAGTCAGTCAATAGATATTAAATGTCTCTTTTGTGAAAGGCAAAAAAACAGCCCCTGCCTTCAAGGAGCTCATAGGAGAAACAACAACCAAATATCTATGAACAAACAAATGAGATACAAAATCAAGATAATTAACTGAAAGAAGGCACTAGAATTAAGGTAAATGGACTGTCCTCTGATAATTAGCCTCCATTTGGAGAGGCTTAGCAAGATAAGGTTGGTTATTAGGTAAGAAATTTCATTAGGTGAAACTATCTATTAAGGAGTAGGCAGGTTGAGGGCTGCATCAATGTAGGCAATATATAACAACATTTCCATTTTCATATAATATTCCAATAATAGACTGTTATTCCCTTGAGGGCAGGTACTTTTTCATTTTTCTTTGTACCCCCTATGATCAGCATAAAGTGAATATTTAATAACTGTTTCTTGAATTGATTTGGTAATCACAGGAATCAAGGCATACATATATAGATAAATAAATAAATGTATATATGCATATATATATATATATATATATATACATGTACAAACAATACATATTAATGGAAAAAAGTTTGGAAAGGTAGGATTAAAGAGGAATTTGAAAGTCATACAGAGGACTTGATGTATTGCGTAATAGAGAGTTCCTGAAATTTTTTGACATAAAGAAAGGAATATTTTAGAAAGATTATTAATACAGTGTTGGTGTGTAGGAGAGATCTCAAAGGTTTGAACCAGGATTGTGGATGACCAACTTAATGGGTTTTGCAGTAATGCAGGCATGGGTGACCTGGACTTGAGTAGGGATTATGAGAACTCAGAATGGGGGTGATTCTAAGAAAAATTTAGAAGGAAGAATAATAGCAGTTACTGACATGAGATTCCTGAGTTTGACCTACTATAAATAACTCAGGCTGGTTCCATGGGCAAATGAGACTCTTGGGAGGAAAGAATGCCTCAACCTGGACCACGGTACCAAGATCAACCAGAATCTCATCCTTATTAGCTCTGTGTTGAGGTGGTGGACCCTGGTGTTTGTATACTTGTATAAACCAATTGAGGGATATGCCATAACCATGAAGTCTTCAATTTTCCCAGTGCTATTCTCTACTATATTTCACTTTATAAAATATGTGTTCCAGAGAAATTTTTTGCCAACCTAATTCCAAAACATTTGGCATCATGGAGTCAATGCCAGGATGTTACACAATCTGTTTTTATGAAGTGTCTCATTTGAAAGTCTTATTTTTAGTCTCTCTAAATGCCAAATATTTTGGTATCCCTCCCTTCCTATGAGGATATGTTAGATCAGAGGAAAGACAAAAGTTTAGAGGGATAGTATCTTTGTATACATACTTTTTTCTCCCCTCTCCCTATATTGTTTAATAGTGTCCAATAGAAATTTTTGATTTTCCAGACTTTGGTGAACAGTAAACTATGCTAACATTCTTTTTTTTTTCAATCCTCAGAAGACCTCAGAAGATCACTATCCCTCTTTCAATTCAGGTCCTGGTAATGGTCTTCTTCTCCACCCACATTCCTGACCCTTAGAAATACCCTCTCAACCTCCTTAGCTCCCATGACCTATCTCTGCATCCTGAAGAACACTTCTCCTTCATGCCTCATTCAACTCAACTTGCCTCATGACTTTAATCACTATAATGAACACTTTTCCCCTCTTCCCCAGGTATGAGAATTTTTTTGTCATGGCTTAGGTAATGATGGTCATATTGTACAACCCTGGTAGAACAAATAAAATATTTAAGTCTAAATCAGTACATAAAAGTACAGCATGCTGTTTTGACTTTGACACTTGAAAGTAACATATATTATTCCAATTTGTGACAACAAATTTACACTCATCTATCTACATTCTCTTCCTTTTTTTCTATTTGAATAACTGGCACAAATTTTATTTGAAAATAATTGCTTAAGGTTATACGTATAGTCTGTGACCTTATAATAGAGCATACTAATGACTATATGCTTTAATTGAATCCATAACCTTGGCATCATTAGTTCTGTTCTCCAATTAAAATAATTTGTTATAAATGTGTATACAGAATGAATTGAGAATGGGTATTCCAGTCACAACCTAATAAAACTGTCTTTTAGATGGTTCAGAGGAACTAACAGACCTTAAATCTATTGGTGAGTTAGGGGGATGTCTACTCTAAACTTGTGGAGACTTCTTCAGGTGGAATAGATAGATAAAAATAAATTATTCCAAGGGTCCTTGAAGGCAGCTAAAGCAGGCTCTGTGGAACATTTAGAGCTCTGCCAGAAGACAGCAAAATCATCATCCACTGTATCCCAGGCCATCACCAATCATCTTGATTTTTGTCTTGTCATTGGACTTTGATGACTGGAAAAAAGAGTGAGTCTGATGACTACACAACTCAAAATTCACCTGCAAGTCAAGACATCATCCTTGGTATATCATGTCTTCTTCAAAAATGAAGGACAAACAACATTTCATTATATTCATTTACCACAGTTTGTTCTACCAGTTAATGAGCACTTTCTTTAGTTCTCATTTTTTTGTTCCCACAAAGATGGCTATGATTATTTTAATATCTGTGGGACCTTTCACTCTCTCTTTCATTTCCTAGGTATATATATTCTCAGCAATGGAATTGTTTATATACTGTTTAATAATTTTTCCTGAATCATGCCAAATTATTTTCCAGATTAGTTGAATCAATTCACAGCTCCAACAGTATATTAATGTACTTTTATGAAACAGTTTCAATAGTGAAAGAGAAAGTAGAGAGTAGTTCATATGAGTCAATGGGTCTTTGGGAGTGACTGTAGTAAGAGACTCTCTTAATTGGGAGTCATGAGGTATCCTCATTATTATGGTGCAGGATCTGGGTATTGATGGAGAAAAGGAGACAGAGATGGAATGATCAAACAGGCTGGACAAGATTCAAGAGAGACCAGTGTCATAAAAATCTAGAGAGTAGAAAGCATCTGAGAAAAGAGGGCAGTCAATAGAGTCAAATGAAGGTGAGAAGTCAATAAGAAAGGCCATTAGATCTGGAAATTTAGAGAAATTTAGAGTTTTTGGAGTGAGAAGTTTCAGTTGAGTGATGAAATGAGAAGCCAGATAGCAAAGGGCAATGAAAGGAAATTGAATGAAAAAGAATGAATCAAAGGAAAGAAATTTGAGTTTCTCTATTGTGAGAGTTTTGACATTAAATGTTGTCTGTGTATATTAACCCTTGTTTGATCCATTTGCTTATTCATTCTTCTCACTGAGGATGTGTGCATTTTGAAAACCAAGTTTATGGGAGGGAGGGGAAGATTTTACTGTTGATATTTTTATTTTTGTGCTATTTCATTAAATGTCTTTATTTTAAACTAAGTGAGAACTCTGACTAATAAAAGTCAACACATTGGTAGAGATTCTTTGGTTTGAAGAGGCTTCAGTTGCATAAAGCTATCTAGACTCTCAGACAGCTTTTCAGGGGTACATAAGTGAGTGGTGGTATTGCCTACATTTGCTACACTATTAAGAACTATTCAATTTTTTAGTTTATCATTCAAGCAGCTAGGTATCTTTCTAGTTCAAAAGTCTAGGATTCTATGATTCTCTTTCCCCAGAGTATTAGTGGTTAGAGACATTCAAGGAATTATCATCAAAAATTTCTGTAATTCAGTGGCAGATGTTTGGCTTTCTCATTTGAGTCAGAAAGCAACTGCAAATGTATGCATGCACACAGACACAAGATTGTTCAGTTCCATTTAATGAATTTTCATCTTTAATGCCTTATTATCAGGTTTCTGAAATCTGGTTACATTAGTCAATGTCATTGAGCATGCTATTGAAAGAGATGTGGATTTGGCCTTGGGTAAACACTTAATTTTTCATTTTCCAGTTCTCATGTATATTTATATGTATACATACATATATTACATATATGTATATTATATATATATAATATACATACATACATATATATTTGAACAATGGTCCTTCTGTTTCCCTATAATTAGAACGGTGAGGTCTCCTAAAAAATTCTTTAGGAGAAAATGGTGTTACCTTGATGTCCTTCTGAATATTAAAAAAGATTATTATTATCAATCTTTTTATATTGTTGAATTATATAATTGGCTTCATTCTGAATCCAAGTATGGGAAACAATCAATTTGGTCATTTAACTTTGTAAATTCCAGGACCATTGTAGGTATTTATTGGCATAGACTTTTCCTTCTTGTACTTTTGCCATTTGAACAGTTGAGCAATTTTTGTAGTCTAAGGATTATAAGTGTAATTGAACCATTTATACTAACTAGCTTCCTCATTTAGATTTAAATCCATTGGTAGATTAGTATTATTTCAGCCTTTCTTCTACTAATTCAGTTTTCTGAAGACTTCTGATCAAATTAATGACATACTTGGAGTCTCTTCAGACAGATTGCTAGCCATCTAAAACTTTCTAATAACCTGTCCTTTCCACAACACTATATTTTTCTTGTTGTTTTTCCTATCTTTTCTCTGTCTCCTTTGCTGGGTTATCTTTCTCCTTCAACTCATCAGATGTCTGTTTCCTGTTGCTCTGACCTCAGGCTAAATTTGTATTTCTAGCTTTCCAAATTTTCCTAAACTTCAGTCCAGCATCTCCAATTGTATCCTGGCTTTTTCACTTGAATATTCCAATAATACTTACTCATCTTTGCCCTCAAGGACTATTTCTTTTTTTTATTAAAGATTTTATTTATTTTGAGTTTTACAATTTTTCCCCTAATCTTACTTCCCTCCCCTCATCCCCCACAGAAGGCAATTTGTCAGTCTTTACATTGTTTCCAAGTTATGCATTGATCCAAATTGAGTGTGATGAGAGAGAAATCATATCCTTAAGGAAGAAACATAAAGTATAAGAGATAACAAGATCAGACAATAAGATATCAGTTTTTTTTCCTAAATTAAGGATATAGTCTTTGGACTTTGTTCAAACTCCATGGTTCCTTAACTGGATCCAGATGGTATTCTCCATTGCAGACAGCCCAAAATTGTCCCTGATTTTGCATTGATGAAATGAGTGAGTCCATCAAGGTTGATCATCTCCCCCATGTTGCTATTAGGGTGTACAGTGTTCTTCTAGTTCTGTTCATCTCACTCAGCATCAGTTCATGCAAATCCCTCCAGACTTCCCTGAATTCCCATCCTTCATGGTTTCTAATAGAACAATAGTGTTCCATGACATACATATACCACAGTTTGCTAAGCCTTTCCCCAATTGAAGGACATTTATCAAGGTCTATTTCTTGACTTGATTTTCTGATTCCTTTCAAAGACACCATCATCCTTCCAGTCAGACTTGGAAATTTGGCATTATCTTTGATTTCTTTCTTTTCCTTATCCCTTGATGAGTAAGATACTTCCCTTTTCTTATATGGACATGAATGAATGAGTGATGAATGAAAAAGCATTTATTGTATTCCTCCTCAATATTTCTCTTTCTCTTAGGGTCTATCAAAATTTAGATAAGTGAATCAGCAAACTGATACTCTGATAAGGTTTTCACTAAAAAACTAGACCTGTTCATTAAATTGGGAAGATTTGGGATTGTAAATAGAGGTGACTTTTGAAATATCAATCATTCTCTGACAGGGTTAGTTATGTACAACACATTAGGAAAAGTTACATGTACTGTATGAAATTTTCCCAAGTGAGAGAACCTATAACTGTCTTAAATAGGGTGGTTACTAGGATGAGATAACTCATATTCTCAAGAGAGTCTGCCTATTACAATCCTTTCAAAGAGGTTTCACCAAGCAATGGCAGTTAAGTCAACAAGCATCTATTAATTGCAGCCAAATCCGGTTCTAAGGATGAGAAATACAAAAAAAGGCAAAAATTGTTCTCACTGTCAAGGGGTTTACAATCTAATGGCAGAAATATCACACAAACAACAAAGTACAAATAAGATATATAAATGATAAATTAGAGTTCATAACAGAAGGAAGACTAGCATTAAAGGGGGATCTAGGAGAAAGTGGAATTTAGCTGAGACTTGAAAGAAGACAAGGAAAAAATCAGGAAATAAGAAGAGAATTCCAGGAATGGGAGATAGCCAGTAAAAATGCATGAGTCAGGAGATGGAGTATTGTGTGGGAGAAACAGGAAAGAGGATCATGTTATTGAATTATATTGTGTGATGGAGGAGAAAAAAATGTAAGAAGACTGGAAAGGTAAGGAAAGTATCAGGTTGTGAATAATTTTAATGGTCTGCAAAGGATTCCTAAGGCAATTTTTTAGAAGCTAGAGTGGACAGAACACTGATTGGGGAGATGGAAGACCTTGGTTTGGAACTGAGCCACTGACTCCCTGTTGTTGTGATCCTTCATACTCAAAGAATACATCGAACAAGTTACTTAACTGTTTAGTTCCAATTTCCTTTCAGGAAAAATTAGGTGGAACCAGATGATCTCTCAGGTTCTTGCCACTGATAATATCCTATGAAGTTTCTTAAAGCAATCTCTCTAAAGACAATAAAACTTTGGAATAGAGACATTCAAAATATACTAGAGCAGAATAAAAAAAAAATCTTGGTTGTGGATTCTTAAACATTTAATGATACTCAGAGCACCTTCTGAAACAATAGACTGTTCCAGGAGAGGAATTAACTTCCACATCCTTTCCCTGCCCATCTCTATCAAGGTAAAAGAACTTGTTCTTCTGGTACTATCTTGGCACAGCTAAAAGGAGAATGAATGAGCTTCACAGGCTGTGATAATCTTCAAGGCTGCTGAAAATCGACAGTCTGGTTCAACATATTAGGAAATCACATGGTTCTCATCATTCCATCATAATGACAGTTAGCTCAAGGAAATGGTGTTGTGTAGTCTCCTCCCTTACATATAGAACAGGTTTATGTACACATGGCTATGACAGGCACTCCTAGGCAAAATCAGGATCAGATTCAAGGAAGTTTTTTTTTTTTTAACGTATTGAGAGGTAGTGGGGTATAGTGGATAGAAAACTGTCCTGGAAGACCTGAATTCAAATTTCCCCTTCTGCTATATGCTAGTTGTGAGACATTAGTCAAGTTACCCAACATCTTAGTTCTCTAGGCAAGTTTTAGAATATAAGTTACAGAAAATGTGCCAATTTACATTGGTAAAGAGAGCATCTTATACCTATGATAAGTCCAGTCTTGTTCCCTATTTGTTTACCTGAATGTATATGAGCTTCCAAAAAGAAAAAGAAACTTAGGGTTTTTTAGGATGTACTTTTAAAGAGTAAATCAAAATCCCTCATCCCTAGGTGATGATTTTGACTTTCTGTTTCTTATAAGCAGAGGCAGAGCAAATGTGATATGATTCTTGGTCCTGGGCATAGTAACTGAAGTCATGTTCAAACTTTCAACAACCCATTTGGACAAGCCCCAAGGGTGGGAAGGTAAGCTAACTACTATTACCATTTAGGAGAGAATAAATGAGAATATTTTGAGGATATTTTGTTGTTATAAATATTTGGTCTATCCTCCATGTTCAAATTACTTCTGATTGATTCCGTTATTTCTGGAACTCAGAAAGACCTTGGTCCTAGGTTTGTTTCTGTCAGGCTAGTTGGCCTTGGTACCCTCAGGCAATTTCTTAGGACTAAGCATTGCAGGGAAGGCATTAGTATGCAATGGCAGAAGGAATTTCCTTAAGGAGTTCACCATGCCAGTGGAGGCTGTTCTATACACTGAGAAGTTTTGAGGTGGTAGGGACAGAAGAAATGATGGTAGAAGTCTGGTTATAATTAGTAGACAGTCTGGTTAGAATTAGTAGAATTTTGAATTTTGGAATCAGAGAACTTGGATTCAGGTCCCCATTCTATTACATAGTAACTGTGTAACTTTGGGCAAATTACTTAATTTTCTGTGCCTCAGTTTCCCATTGGATAAAATTAGGGGGATTGCACTGGATAGATGGATAAAGCATTTATTAAATCTGCTATATGTCAGATACTGCAGTGAAATATGGGGAGAGAAATATAAGAAATCAAGACAATCTCTGCCTACAAGTAGCTTACATTCTAATAAAAGAAGACAAACATTAGAGGATTTGGAAGAAGGGGTACCTATAAGGGTCAAGGATGACAATAAGGAAATGAATAAGTCTGGAGAATGAGCTAGAAGTGAATGGAACATAGTGGGACCACTCATGAAATGGGTTTGGGCTAGGTTAGAGCCAATTAGTGGGGAAGGCTCAAGGTCAGAGATGCCTAAAGGGAGTAAAGCTATTGAGGAGGAGGTAGAGTGAGTTGAGCTAGGTGTCAAGGACCAGAGCCCTGTGCTTCTAAAAAGGTGGGTGTTTCCAGGGGGTACTGGGTAGTTTACAGGTGGAAAAGGACACTCTGTGAACTCTATCATACCCCCTGACTCCAAGGTTGGCAGTGGGAGAAGGAAAAGGGAACAGCTGAAAAGAATCAGCAGAGAGCTCTGCTCTTGAGGAAGGTTCTTGAGTCCTTTCCACATAGCGCTATTAGGGCATTTTTCACAGGGAGCTCCTGGGTTTTTTAAAGTAAAAAAAAAAAGCAAGAATATATTTGTGTTAGTGGACCTTTAGATATCTGCTAATGATTTTCTGAACCTGTATCTAAACCTCTGGAGTTTCTAAACATAGGTCTAGAAACTGTAATAGCTATGTTAATCATAATTAACATGAAGAGCAACCACATACCAGGAAGGATCAGAGGTTAAGGGTTAGAAGAAACTTTGGCAGTTCAAACTCCTCATTTTATAGAGAAGAGAACTGAGGTATAGAGAGATTAAGTGGCAACAGTGTCACACAGCCAGTAACTATCTAAGGTAGAATTTGACCCTGACTTCAAGTCCTATTCTCTACCTGAAACAACAACAAAAACAAAAAAGCATGTGAGTTGTTTTGTTTGTTTGTTTTGTTTTTGATAATTGTAGTTAAGTGACTTACCCAGGGTCATATAGCTAGTAAGTGTCTGAGTTCTCATTGGAACTGAGGTCTTCCTGACTCCAGGCCTGGAACTCTAACCATCGGATCATGCCTTTTGCATGGTTAATAGGGTTTTTAAAAATGCAGAAAGAATGACTGGCTATCCTGGCTATTGATTTTGTGTGTGTGTGTGTGTTATTTATATCTATATCTATATCTATATCTATATCTATATCCATATCCATATCCATATCTATATCTATATCTATATCTATATCTATATCTATATTTATATTTATATCTACATCTATATCTATCTATATCTATAGAAAGAGAGAGAGATAAATATTGGTATTGGTGTTTTTAAAAATATAAACTCAAATCAATAGTAGAAAAATGTACTTTTAAGAGAAAGTATAGAGTAATGAAAATAGAGTTGGCCTTAAAACACGAAAACCTAAGTTTGCAGGTTGCTTTTGATATATACTGGCTGTATGCATTCACTTAACTTTCTCAGCAAACTGGAAAACTCTTAAAGATTTTCAATCACATGTCAAGTGCTAGTCTATGTTGATAAAAAGGCTATAAAAATGAGGGTTAAAAATTATGAGAAATTCTCCAAGCCAGTGAAATCATAGGCTCTGTCTTCTCCATGTTTCCTCACTTAAATCTTATTCATTTGCCTGGGATCACATTCCTGATGTCATGGTGGAACAAAGGACTAACGACAACAATCTGTCTTATCCATGCTTCCCCAAGTCCCCATCATACAATTTTCTGCAAAAGAAATAAACCAATATAGTCTTGTTTGACTTATATTTTAGATTCAATTGCAAAGTATCTGGTAGACCCAACAGGGTTCCTAGATTAGTTTTAAGTATATCTACCCCTGCTATGGGATAGATAACTATATTTATCATATAATACTGTTCTGATTAGATAATGACCATGGAAAGTATTCCATTTCAGGTGGACAGGCAAGGAAAAAAGATCTGAATTTTACTAGAATTTCTGAGCCCAACCAGTAAGTTCCTACTTTTTTTTTTTATTAGTACACAGAATAACTCATCTTCAGTGTTATTTTTTCTATTCTCAAAGATAAGATCGGTTAGGTGGTACTTGCAGTAGGTAAAGTCACCAAAAAGTCAACAAAAAGTTCAAGGAATGTTTTCCAGGTCTCTAATTTTTCAGGAACCTATACTAAGGCAACCATTCCTCCTCTTAGGTGAAAGCACTGAGTGAAACTACCCCACAGGAGCAGGGCTCTGTCACAGTTGCCATGTAATCCTTGAACTAGTCAATCCTCAACTTACCCACCCACCCACAAGCCTTAATCTTTTGGAAATGCAACAAAACCAGATTCAGTTTCAGTTCCCCTCCCCCTGCCCCCCCCCCCCCCGCCGAGACCCGAATTCTGCTCCTCCCCTTTTAAAAACCATGGTTTAATAAAGGGGAGAGGAAAGGGGAATAAAAACCTGAGACGAGGTTCTCTCTCACTTAACACGGATTTGCTAAGAAACTCTGTCAACATCATACAGATACTGAGCAGCCGGTTCAGCCAGTGTCTCAATGTGAGAGAAGGTAGAGGAAGGAAAAAAAAAAAAAAACTATTGGCTAAGACTAAGCTATGCATTCATTTATAGAAGAAAGCCAGTCTTTCAACTTTGCTATTGTAGGGTGGTACAGTGGAAAGGAGGCCCAGTATGGAGACCAAAAGTGTGGGTTTGAGATCTGCTCCTTTCATTCAATCAGCAGTCAAGCATTTATTAGAAACCAAAGTTCAGGTATTTTATTAAATAGCACTCTGGAGAAAACTGTGAAAAAACCAAAATCAGGAACAGGCTCTGTCCTCAGAAAGGTTACATTCTATTTAGGGGAAGGGGTGGGGAAGGAACCATAGGTTCATGAATAAGTAAATAGAAAGTTATTTGGTGGAAAGGGTATTAGCAATTAGGAAGACTGGGGAAAAGCAGATACTGCATTTGACACTGGAAATACATCTTGAAGGAAATCTGGAGATTCTAAGAGTTAGAGGTGAGGAATATCATATCTGTGTGTTCAAATATAGCCATTACATATAGAAACTCTATTTAGACTTGTACTTCAGCGCCTTTGATCAAACAATATTAATCAAAATGTGCAAATAATACCTTCTTCTAAGAACTAACCACTAACTTGAAGCTCAGAGGTTCCCTCACAGTGTCTCCTTTTGAGGTTCTCATCCGACGAGTCTCCATTAATCAGCACTGCCCTCAAGTGACCACAGGATGCTGAATCTCCAGAGTGGAGAATAGAGGAGTCAGTCTTGGAATAGACTGATAGCTCTGGCTTTTGGTTTTATATCATCTATCTATCTATCTATCTATCTATCTATCTATCTATCTATCTATCTATCTAGCCATCTAGCCATCTAGCCATCTAGCCATCTAGCTATCTAGCTATCTAGCTATAAATATATAGTTATGAGTGTTTGTAAGTTATTCACTATATACTTTGATCTGTGGTTTATTATGTGAACTACTGATAAAGTTGTTTATAACATTTTCTATTGATGTTCTGCCTTCAGATATATATATATATATATATACATATATATATATATATCAGTTGCTTAAGAATACACACATTGTTTTCCTCTATCATGCTACAAAAATGCTTCTCTTATTATTCAAAAACAACTTATAAAAAATAAAACTTGACCCAAAATAGCTCAATCACAAAATGGATGCTTAAAACAAATACAATCCAGTAAACTGAGTTGATGAACTTATTCCCACTATTTTATTTATTTTTGTTTTTGTTTTAGTTTTTGCAAGGCAACAGGATTTAAGTGACTTGCCCAAGGTCACACAGCTAGCTAATTGTTACATATCTGAGGTCAGATTTGAACTCAGGTCCTCCTGACTCCAGGGCCGGTGCTCTATCTCCTGCACTACCTAACTGCCCCTTATTCTCTCTACTTTAATAAGGTCCTTAAAGCCTTTTCTCATCACAAGGAGATAAAACATCTATTCCAGGCAGAAGGGACACTCTCTGTAGTCACTGAGATGGGAAATGGAATGTTGAATACCAGGAATAGCAAATAGATCTAAAAGTCATCTTCCTGAAGATGATCATTGAAACCATGGAGGCTCATGAGGCCAGCAAGGAGTAGGGAAATGCTTGGTCAGACTTGCGCCTTTGGTTATCACTGAGAATGGAGAGGAAAAGGAAGCACCTGTGGGTGGAGAGATATTAAGAACTGATTTCAATCTGGTATAGTGGGTGGACAAAGACTTCAAGTCAAATCATACTTCACACAATTAATAAACTATGTGGCTATGAACAAGTCATTTCTGTTTTCATGAATGACAGTTTCTATAATCTGTAAGCGATGGATCATAATAACATCTACTTCTTCAGGTTGTAAGGATCAAATAAAATTATGAATATAATGTGCTTTACAAGCCTCAAAGCATTATATGTTGTTCAGTTCTCTTTCAGTTGTGTCTGATTCTTCATGATCCCAATTGGGGTTTTTTAAATCAGAGATGCTAGAGAATCTCTAATATATACTAGAGTAGTTTGCCATTTCCTTCCCTAACTTATTTTCCCTGGCTTGTTTTAAAGATGAGGAAATTGAGGCAAGTGACTTGCTCAAGGTCAAATAGCTAATAAGGATCTGGAGGCTGAATTTGAACTCCTGAAGAGGAATCTCCCTGACTCTAGGACTATCTACTGGGCCATCTAGCTGCCCATTATATTAATGTATGTTATCATTATTTTTATAATTTAAGTGAGAGGTGATGAGTGTCTAAATTAGGCTAGAGGTTATATGAATAGTGAGAATGGATTCTGTGTGAAGTGAGAGACAGAGACATATGGGGGAGGTGTGAAGGTAGACCAACAAGGCGACAACTAATTAGTTATGGATGGGTAAAGGAGAAAGAAGATTGAGGATGATTCAAAGCTGCAAATCTGAATAACCAGACAACAGAAATTAGGTAAGCTACAAAGAGAAGATTTGGGGTAGAAAATCCTGCTTTGAATATGTTGAGTTTGACATATTAATAAGACATTGACCACTTATTGATTGCTTGAGCCTTGGAAAGTCATGGACCTTACTTTTCTTAATTATAAAATTATTGGAGTTGAATCAAGTTGCCTCTGAGTTTCCTTTCAGCCCCAAATCTCGTATAACCCTACTTCCACCCAAGACGGGGGGTAATTTTGTGGAGGAATTGGTTCTGCATTGTATATGAGGAGAAATATGTGAATGCATGTCTGAGTGAATGCTGAACAAGTTGCTACATAAAGAAGTAGCTCCAGAGATCAGTCAGGAAAGATAGATTTCTGAATGGTGGATTGAAAACCTTAAAGCAGGGAAGAGAAACTTTTTATTTTTTTTTGCCAGAGGCCGTTTGGATATTTATAACATTATTCATGGGCCATACAAAATTATCAACTTAAAAATTAGCCTGCTATATTTGGTCAAACATTTAATTAATTCACCCATAAAAAGGGATTGCAGTTGCATGGCAGCACAAGACCAAATGATTTTGAGGGTCTTATACATTCAGTGGGCCAATCATTCCTTGCCCTTGAAGATATGGGAATGTGGAAGTGCTAACCCCATCATAATTCTCTGACTGCCAGTCTGCAGATGTGCAGAATGTGCTGATTGTGAACTTGCCCTGAGTAAGAAGGGTTTGAACTGAGATCTTATCTTGCTTCCAGCTGAATAGCTCATTTCCTTTTGTGTGTTTTAAAAAATATTCTAATCTGTAGAAGATTTTCTGACTTCTTTTTGTAATTGATTTACTCTCTATTTGCTATTTTTAATGGTCTTTCTTTCCTCTAAGTTTGGTGGGAAGGGGTTAAGTTGATTAGAGTAAAATAAAGACTCCTTAAGTAAGAGTCATCAGGGAAGTGGTTTTCCTTATGAACCCAGACTTGTACCCCTAGACTAGAGAGGTTTTTGAGGAGTAGCAAATAGATAGAATTAGAACCATCTTTTAGAAACTGAATAGATCTCACAGGCTCTGGTGCCTGGACCCTACTGGTCCTTCTTCCCAGTCAGGCTGCTAGAAGACTAGGCAAGGTCAATCTCCTACTCCCTAGAAAGGAAGAAAGATGGTCTTCTTGGAGATTGGGGTAGACCAAATTGGGGTAGACCAAAAGAATTTTGGGACACCTTGCTATGGTTCTACCCCATTCATAATCTTGTTGGGCATACATTTCCTATATAGAACTGAGGTAAGTATTTATCTACCATCCCTTTTCATTCTGCGAAATTCCTTATCTTCTCTTTTTTGTAAGTTTTTTCATAGTGGATCTAAGCATGAATTTTTTCCCTCAAATTCTTTTACACTATCTTGTAAATATAATTCTTGGGGCTGGCCATCTTGATTGATGTCATGTTGGTGGCACAATGGATTGAATGCCTGACTTGTAGTCAGAGAGACTTGAGTTCAAGTATAACCTCAGTTACTTACTAGCTGTATGACCTTGGGCAAGTCACTTAATCCTGTTTGCCTCAGTTTTCTCATCTGTCAAATGAGCTGGAGAGGGAAAAGGCAAATTTGTATGTTTTCTAAGAAAACTCCTAATGAGGTCAAATATGATTGAAATGACTCAATAACAAAAACTCTATAAGGGCAAAGATGGTTTCATTTTCATTTTTGCCCAGACCCTTCATTTCTAGATAAGGAGAACAAGATCCAGAGAGATCTTAACTAAGACAATCAAGGTCACCTAGCCAGTAAAGTAGCATATCTGGGGTTCAAACTGAACCCTGGAACTCCAACCTTAATATTGTAATGTACCCTATTATTGTTTGCTGATAGTTTTTCTGACTACCAAAACTCTCGTCCCATCAACAACTCTGAGCAATGTTGTGAAGATGAATTAGGAGAACTTCTTAAATATTTTGAGTTTGTAAAAAAAAAATTGTACTCCAAAGGTATGGGGTTTTACTTCAGTGACAAAATGACTTAGCAAGAAAGAAGGCTTTGGAGGCCTGGTAGTTGATGACATTATTCAACAAAAGAGAGAACCATTTATTATCCTTTAAGCTTTTCAGGCAAAGACCTTGGGTTTCTAAAGTGTAGGCCTGTAGTAGAAAACTCAGAGATCCTTACCATACAGACATTTGCAGTCAACATCCAAGAGAAAACTTATGGATGATTCCAAGTAATCATATGCCTATTGACAAGCCAAACTTTAAGCTTTGAAAGGAAAGCATCACCTCTCAAAAAAAAAGTTTTTCCCTAAAAATCACCAGACTAAAAATAAGCAATTCACATTTATATAATTCTTTATAGCCAGGAGTTGTTTTAAGTCATCTCATCACATTTGATTCTTATACCTATCTTGTTTTATAGACTGTGTAAGAAATATTGTCCCCATTTTAAAGATGAAAAAACCTAAATTCAGTAAACATTTGTTGAAGACTTTTAGGTACAAAGTCTTGTGCTAGATACTTGAACTTCTTTTTTGGGGGGAGGCAATTGGGGTTAAGTGACTTGCCTAGGGTCACATAATTAGAAGTGACTGAGGTCATATTTGAATTCACATCTTCCTGACACCAGATTAGGAACTCTACTGTACATCTAGCCCCTAGACTCTTGAAATTCAAAGTCAAAAATAAAACAGTTCCTTTTCTTAAAGGGCTTATATTTCAAGAATCCTTTCAGATTCACAAAGTTTTTGTCATAATGACTCTGTGAAATGGATAGCATAGTACATGTAACCTCATTTTACATATGAAAGAACCAAAAATCAGAGAATATTCTCAAAAGTTCCACAACAATTAAATATCAGAGCCAGGGATAAAACTCAGATTTCTCTTGGGTTCATTTGATGTTGTCATTCTACTTTTTAAATGAAGAAGGAGTAGCCTAGTGGCAAAGTGGATAGAGCACCAACCCTGGAATCAGGAGGATCAGAGTTAAAATCTGACCTCACATAATTACTGGTTGTGTGACCTTGGACAAATCACTTAATCCTGATTACTTCTTCTTCCCCTCCAAAAAAAAAAGAATAAAAAAATTGGATCCAATATTCACCACTCATTTGATAAGAAAATAATACTAGTCATTTTTCAAAGAGATAATAGATGTCGAGAAGGGAAATACATGGTTATTGGCTGTTCCCTGTTTTTTTTTTAGCTGATTAGATTATATATCTTTCCCTGTTGTATTGAAAATTCTTCTAGCTATACTAACTAGAAAATTCAGCCTGTACTCATGGAAGAAGTCATTGAGAGCATCATACTTGATGTTTACATGTTAATTAGAGGGATAGTAACATTCATATTTCTCTTTCCTTCACATATATTGCTGAGAATCTTCATCAATTTAGTTATCAGGCATTTAAGAGCTTAATGTGTAGAAAGTGGTGAGAGGTGATGGAGAATTGCATAAGACACTAACTCTTGTCCTCTTGGAGCCAATATGTCTTATATTTATGTATAATTCTAAAATTTGCTCAGTATTCTTATTACAACAACCCCATGAGGTGGGAGATAACTAGTATTATCATTCTCATTTTCCAGATAAGAAAAATATGACTTGATATTGATCCCAGCAGTGGTCTGTGCTCTAAGGTAGGCTTCTTCTCAAAAAGAATCTTTCTTGCTCTTCTTACACTATTCAAGAAAAGAAGTCATAAGCAATTGAATTGAAAAGAATAGAATCTCAGAATTGGGAAAGGACTTCAGAGACCTAGTCTAACACATATCTGAATAGGAATCCCTTCTAAAACTTCCCCTAAAAGTGTTAAGGGAAACTTCAAACCAATGAACCAAACCTTCCCTGTTCTTCAAGAACTAACACCAATGTTCCCTTTTCCATGAAGCCTTTCTTGAGTCACAAAAATCTTGCTCTCCTTTTTGTTTCCTAACAGTAACTAATTGTAGAGACCATGAATTTAAGAAATTAGCAATGGCCAACCAAGTACTGTTCTATAATGAGTCTGTATGTTTGAATCTTCCATCCCTAACAAGATTCTGAACTTCACTATGTCAGTTTTTATTAATGACAAGTTAAAAAGCATTTATTAAATACCTTGCTAAGCATTGGATATATAAAAGCAAAAAGCTTACAATCTGATGAGATACAACATAAAATAACTATTATGTGTGTATGTTTATATATGTTTATTTACATATATTCTCTCACCCTCCTGCCTCTTTCTCTGTCTCTACACACACACACACACACACACACACACACACACACACACACACACACACATTTATATTCTCTCTATATATTCCTGGAGAAGGATTAATCTACTATTACAGTACCTTTGTCAGGAAAACACCAAATGAGATTATGAAGAGTCAGACATGATTAAATCAAATGAAAAACAAAACCCCTCTGAATTCTACCTTTTGTGGGGTGGAGGGGAGGACTTCTTTATGTCAAAAGATGTTTTATCAACTTTAAATATCAAAACATTTATACTATTGATTCATCTCTCTCCAGATTGGCTCCTAAAGATTCTACACTAAAAAAATGAAAAAAAAAAGAACTCCCAAAACTACACACACATTTGCATATGTATTTGCATCTATATATTATTTTAGGGTAAATTAGAAATAATCTCAGAGGAAAGACATGAAGATTGAGGACTTCTTGCAGAAGTGGGGATTTTTAGCTGATAAATGAGGGAAATCATGAAAGCCAGGAAAAGGAAGTAGGGAGAGGAGTATTCCAGGCATGAGGGATAGACAGTCAGTCAAAACACAATCAGTAGTGTGCCATATGGAGGAAAGATAAAGAGGTTAGTGTTATTGGATTGCAGAGTGAAGGTGGGTAGGGTGTAAGATAATTGGAAGTTAGAAAAGCCAGGTTACAAAGGATTTTAAAGAGTCAAATAGAGGATTTGATGTTTGATCCTAGAAGTAATAGGGAGTCCCTGGAGTTTGCTCTTTTTTTTTTAAATCAGCAAACAATGAGTTTAGCTCTTATTTTTCTTTCTTTTTTTTTTAAGAGTTGAAACCAGTATGTTCCTTTATTTCAGCATTCCAACAGCTGGGGGAAAAGGTAGAAATTAAACTGGCATGTAAATGTGAACATGGTGCACTATTTGATGGCCACCATAAAGAATATAGGGGGAGGGGTGGCTAGGTGGTGTAGTGGATAAAGCACTGGCCTTGGAGTCAGGAGTACCTGGGTTCAAATCCGGTCTCAGACACTTAATAATTACCTAGCTGTGTGGCCTTGGGCAAGCCACTTAACTCCATTTGCCTTGCAAAAACCTAAAAAAAAAAAAAAAAGAATATAGGGGGAGAGGAAGATGTTACTGAAGATGCAAAGACCTGTCTGATCCCTGAGCAAGAGGGGCACCTAATGAAATACAAGAGAAAATAAACTTGTCACAGTTTCTTTTTTTCAATGTAGTTTTTATTTTTCACTTGGAAGTTTCAAAAGCTGTAAAATAACTATGTTTATAAAAAGTTTAGGTTTACACAAAGTTTATAAATGCATACTTTATAATAAAAGACAAAGTTTATAATAAATATAGAAAATAAACATCAAGAATCTTGCAAAAGTCTTATCAGCAGTACTAAAATTGCATAATTTCTGTGCAAGTCATAGACTTGGGTTGACTTTAGTATTGTGGGGGAGGAGGCGTTTGGTTTTAGCTTCTTAAACCATTCTTCCTATTTCCTATTTCCAACATGCATATAACAGATGAAGGGAAGGATATGGTCAGACCCATGAGTGGACTTCGTACTAATCTTAGTACTTGTGCTATGTACATAATAGGCACTTAACCAATACTTACTAGTTATATGACCTTAGGAAGGTCACTTAATCGCATTGTCCCACAAAAAAAAGAGAGATTTGAATTCCACTGCACTGCAAAGCATAGCAGATAAGAGCTAAAAATAACAGATAGAGAAGATGTAGTAACAGAAGGAAAAATATGTAGTCTGGAGAATGGAATATGCCCTCCTCTTAGAATTCAGAGCAGAAGCACAACTGAGGTTTTCACCTAGGCCGAAACCAGCTGGGTTGAAGGAAGCAGAGCATTATTCAGGAAACAGCCCATCTGCTCATTCAGGTCTTCCAAAGAAGAGACAGGATATCCTAATGGTTTTCTTGAGGAGGTTTTTTGGGAGGGCAAGGGAGGGGAGATCCAAGGAGATCATAGTTTTGGGACCACCAGCAGCTCAGCTAGGGGATGAAGTACATCATTCTAGAGAGGAAGAACTCTATCCCCCCCCTCCTCTTCCACCTCCCCCCATGTCCTTGCCTTTGTTCTTTGCTGGTTCTGGTTCTCAGTGTAAGCCAGAAACAATGCTAAAATCCATCCTGAGACTGCTCCTTCTCTACATAATCCTCATTCCTGGCAACTCAAGATGTTTATTTTGAGCAACTCAATTTTCTAGAATCAAGCAAGTCATAATCTTGCGCCTACTTGCATTTGGTTAGTAATAACTTTTAATATTCCGATGTTGTAGTGATGTTTCAGGGAATAATATGTCAAACTTTCCATCTTTTGGATGAAGAAAGGAATTAAAACCCTGGAAAAAGGCCGAATGAAATGTTCAGTAACATCCCAGAATTTCTAACATAGAATATGGGATTTTTGTCTCAAAGTAAACCTTAGTATTGAATAAGAAGTACTGTCATTTAATGGAGAAGAAATAAAATGAAAAATCATATTTATGGTCAAATTTCTTTAGCTCTTCTTTTTTTTTTTAGCATTTTCCCTTATTCTGATTTTTTTAATCTCTCATTTAAGAGTGAATATTGAGTTAAGATGATTTTTGATTAAGACCCAATTGGGGTGGCTAGGTGGTGCAGTGGATAGAGCACAGGCCCTGGAGTCAGGAGTACCTGGGTTCAAATTGGGCCTCAGACATTTAATAATTACCTAGCTGTGTGGCCTTGGGCAAGTCACTTAACCCCACTGCCTTGCAAAAAACCTAAAATAAATAAACAAACAAACAAATAAATGAAGTGAGACATTTAAAAAAAACCCACCCAATCAAAGGGGGCAGCTAGGTGGCACAGTGACAAGAGCACAGACCCTGGAATCAGAAGTATCTGAGTTCAAATTTAGCCTCAGACACTTGATAATTGCTTTGCTGTGTGAACTTGGGCAAATCACTTAACTCCATTGCCTTAAATAAATAATTTAAAAAAAAAAAAGACTCAATCACAGTAATGTCTCAGTGTGTACTACCCTCTACTTAAAAATTTACCTATTCAGAAGCTCATAATAATTACAAAAAGAGTAGTTGATATTTCTTTATTTCTTCCAGATTTATAAAGGAATTTCTTCACAACCACTTCATGGGAAAGGTAATGAAAATATTATTTCCATTTGACAGATGAGGCAGCTTAGACTCAAGAGCGATAAAGTGACATGCCCAGAGTCATAAGGTTAGTAGATGGAATGGGTGCCCAGGTCTTTTCCACCCCAAGATCAAGGTTCTTTTCTTCTGGTATTTATTTAGCACCCACTATGAGAGGCATGAGATGTACAAAAAAGGGTTCCTGACATCAAGGAGCAACCAATCTAGAAAGCATAAGACGAATTAGTTAGTGTGACTCCTAATTATTATTATTTAACATTTTTGATAGGCATTTTTAACTATTTCTATGTTAGGTTTTGTACCAGCTACTATGAACAGAGACAAAAATAGAACAGTCTCTCCTTTCAAGGTGCTTTTAATCTTCTGAGAGTAAATAACATGTTCAAATATCTAAGTACATACAAAATATATTTGTTGTTTTTGAGTTGTTTTTGAGTTGTGTCCAATTCTTTGATCCACTTTAGGGTTTTCTTTGTAAAGATACTGGAGTGGCTTGCCATTTCTTTTTCCAGCTCGTTTTACATATGAGGAAACAAAGACAAATAGACTTACCCAGACTCACATGGTTAGTAAGTGTCTGAAGTCAATGGTCTATCAACTGTGCAACCTAGTTGTCCACAAAATATATACAAAGCATCAAGGAATTTTATAGAGAAGGGACACTCATAAGTGGCACCTCACCTATAACTTCCAAAAGGTATAAGAGGGAAGGTACTGAGGATCATTTACACCAAAGCAAAATGGACATGGAATGTGATGTACAGGGAAAAGGAAGTAAGCCATTGCTGTTTGACTAGTACTAAGACCAGAAAGGAGTAGATCCAGATTGTGAAGGGAAACAGAAAAGTCTGTATTTTATATTAGCATTAGTAGGGAGTTTATTGAATTGGAATTTTTTATGTTCAGATTTATTATGCTCCAGGAACGCAAATTTGGCAGCTGGGTAAAAGATGTATAAAACAGGGAGACCTCTGAAGATAGGGATAGTTAAGGGTTCTTCATTAAGAAGTTGAAATGAGCTGAATTAAAATTAATCACAGAATTTTATGGCACCTTATTAATCATATGGGCAGTTAGGTGGCACAGTAGTTGGAGTGCTTGAACAAATTTTGCGACAGACATTTACAGGCTGTGTGACCCTGGGCAAGTAACCAAACCCTTTTTGTTTCAGTTCCTCATCTGACAAATGAGTTGGAAAAGGAAATGGCAAACCACTGCATTTACCAGGAAAACCCCAAATAGTGTCAGAAAGAATCAGAAAGGACTGAAAACCAACTCAATGACAACAATAACAACAACTGATCACATAATTTAATCTCCTTTTAAGGAAGTTTTCGGTCACAAAACTCTTGTTTAGAGAACTTCAAATGACTTGCCCAAATTATACTGGTAAGTAACAGAACTGGAAATTGAATAGGAAAATTGAAGTCCTCTGATTCCAAAACAACACTCTTCCCCTATGTACCCTATTAATGATGGTAAAATAATTGTAAAAGACCATTTGTAGTGTAGTGGAAAGAGTGGAAACTTAACTTGAAGAGTTAGGAGAGCCCTGGTGTCTAATCTCACTTTTGACATTTCCTTACTGTGTGAATGAGGCAAACTACTTAATTTCCTGTAAAATGGAGGCAATCCTATCTGAGACCTAATAGGTTGTTTGAAGTATCAGATGAGATAAAGCATGTATAATGCTTTTTGTAATGATATAGAAATATCAATCACTTTAAAATTTGGCTCTCATTAAGCTCTAGTTGGTTTGTATTGCTTTGGTGAACACAGTCAAGAGATAAGATGGGGATTCTAAAAAAATAATTCTTCTTCTTCGTTGCTCTCTACAGTAATAAGGAAAGGGCAACTTTCCTGTCAATGTGGAGATATTTCTAATGTTTTGGATCTGACGTCAGATGGCACACCCTAATGTCTGCAACTCTTTAGGTGAAGATTTTTTTTGAGCTTCTGAAACAAAACAAAGGACAGCTAAATGGTATAGTGGGTAAAGTGCTGAGCCTGGGATCAGAAAGACTCGTCTTCTCAAGTTCAGGTCTGGCCTCAATGGCTAGGTGTGTGATCCTGGACAAGTCACTTAACCCTGTTTGCCTCAGTTTCCTTATCTGTCAAATGAGCTGGAGAAGGAAATGGTAAAATACTCCAGGATCTTTGCCAAGAAACTTCAAATGGGTCATTAAGAGTCAGAGATGACTGAACAAACAAAGCAAACAAATAAAACAAAACTAGACAAGAGCCTGTAAGTGAGATATGCCAGGAAAGATGAGGTTAGCTTTGCTTGGAAGCAAGGTCTGGGGCTCTCTTACACTTTCTACTGGCTTTCTTTAGTTTGAAACACATCCAATAAGATAGTATCTATGGAAGCAGATTCTGACTCTGTATTCACAGAATGTCTACTTTACTAATTCAAATGAATCTCTAAGGGGGGGGCAAAGATTTGGTAATAATAATATACTTTCTTCAAAAAGTTAACCAATCCAAGAAGTCATTACCAGAAGGTCAAAAGAGCCTAGGAACCACTACAGCCAACATATATGGCAGTCAAGAGTGAAATGTAATTTAGAATACCAGCTCATTTTTAAAGAATGAGGGAGGATGATAGAAGATAATGAGCAATATTTTAAAGAAGTCCAGTTGCTCTTTGAACTCTCTTCCACTTCAAAATGAAATGACCTTTGGGTGGCTAGGTGGCGCAGTGAATAGAGCACCGGCCCAGGAGTCAGGAGTACTTGAGTTCAAATCCGGCCTCAGACACTTAACAATTACCTAGCTGTGCGGCCTTGGGCAAGCCACTTAACCCCATTTGTCTTGCAAAAAAAAAACCTTAAAAAAATGAAATGACCTTTGATAAGAAGTGACCTCATAAGCCAGTGAGGTTTCCTTGAAGTGTTACCCATCAAAAGTATAGTAATATAACCAGCATTTTCATTATTTTCTTTGCTACTAAGTCTGAAAGATTTTTTTTCTAGTTTGTAAGCACTTTCCATCGTGGTTATAATGGGCACTGAAATAGAGAGGGAGTAACCATGATGCTCATTGTTTTTTGTTTTTTTTTTTGTTTTTGTTTTTGTTTTTTTTAGGTTTTTGCAAGGCAGATGGGGTTAAGTGGCTTGCCCAAGGCCGCACAGCTAGGTAATTGTTAAGTGTCTGAGGCCAGATTTGAACCCAGGTACTCCTGACTCCAGGACCAGTGCTTTATCCACTGTGCCACCTAGCAGCCCCCCATGATGCTCATTGTTATAGAAGTTGTTGGAGTCCCTGGAGGTACAGGTGGGGAAAAGCTAGGAAACTATGGGTATGCTCTCCTGGAGAAAGAGCTGGGATCCCCACAGGAATTCAAGTGATAATGAAAAGAGACAGTAGAAATTGTTGGCTAAGGAGATAGTACCATCTTTAGAGTCCTTTTCACTTTTAGACTATGATGGACTTCTCCAGTTCCAGGATTCCTATATCCTCTTCTCCCAGACGACTGATACTAATGTGCAGCAAATATATCTGTGCTATCTCTTCCCAGAGAGGAAACCAAATGAGGAAATGGAATTTCATTATATATTCCAGAATAACAAGAGAGATCATTTCATGGGACACTAGTTCATCTTTATTTTATAGTGTTCATAATGGTCCTAGGCATAAGGAGGATCATGAAGATAATAGTAGCCTGTATACCAACATCTCAACAAAGATTCCTATAGAATTCCTTATAGAACTTCACAGGGTCCTCCAAATCAAGTCAACCTATACTTTGATCTTTGGTGACTTCAATGTGATAGTAGCCAAAGGATGGCTTAGTAAAGAATGTGTAAGGCAATATGGTTAAGGATTTTAGCATCAAAGACTAAAAGTTGACTCAGAAGCCCAATGGTTCTAATAACAGGAATACTTTAAATTTAATTTCTTTCAATTAATAAAAATTTATTTTCTCTGCCTCCCAACTCCATGACTTTCCATTAGAAAAGCAAAACCAAGTAAAATATTTGTTACAAATGTGCATATTCAAGTAAAACAAATTCCTACATTAGTCATATTGCAAAAAATGAGTCTCTAGGGGCAGCTAGGTGGCATAGTAGGGATGGCTAGGTGGCATAGTGGATAAAGCATCAGCCCTGGAGTCAGGAGTACCTGGGTTCAAATCTGGTCTCAGACACTTAATAATTACTTAGCTGTGTGGCCTTGGGCAAGTCACTTAACCCTGTTTGCCTTGCAAAAACCTAAAAATAAATAAGTCTCAGTCTTTACCCTGAGTCTATCTTCTTTCTTTAAAGGTATTGGTAACATGCTTTATAATCAGTTCTTATAATTGTAGTTGATCATTGTATTGATCACAGTTCACGGGACTTTCAAAGTTGATTATCTTTATAATATCATTGTTATTGCATAAATTGTTTTTCCATACTAGGAATACATTCTTCAAGAGGTTTGGGAGGCAGTGAACATGAAGATAACTGAAAAATATTATGAAAAATGAAATTACCTGGATCTTAACCTAAAAAATAACTAACTAGTCACGTGAGAGTCATATTAAAATCAACTATCAATGAGAATTGACTAGTAAAGACAAAAACCAAAATCAATATCAAAATTAGAAATAAAGGAAAATGAAGAGAAAGCAACACAATGAAATTGAAACAATGTCCACATTACTAATTCAAATGAATGAGAGAGAGAGAGAGAGAGAGAGAGAGAGAGAGAGAGATTTGGTAATAATAATCACCATTTCCTTCAAAAAGTTAACCAACCCAAGCAGTCATTACTAGAAGGTCAAAAGAGCCCAGGAGCCACTATAGACAACATATACTTATTAAATGAACTGACATGGCAGTCAAGAGTGAAATGCAATTTAGAATACCAGCTCATTTTTAAAGAATGAAGGAGGATGGTAGAAGATTATGAACAATATCTTTCCACAGAATAGTAAAAAACTCAGAATTGGAAAAATGTCCTTGGCAAGAGACTCATTATAAGCCCTTTTATAGTTGAAACTTTTGGGGGGGAAAAGAACTGAAAACAGTACACATTTGTCCATGTTGCTTTCTTGGTCATTAATGGGAGTATGTTTGAACTTCCACTAATCAAATCACTTAGTTCCTTTATTTCTACCTATAAGCCATTCCGTTATTATAGGATGGTACTGCTGGGTGGTATGGTAGATAGGACACTGGACCTGGAGTCAGGAAGACTGGAATTCAGATTTGGCCTCAGATATTAGCTGTGTGATCCTGGGCAACTCACTTGATTCTATTTGCCACAATTTTCTCATTGTCAAATGAACTAGAGAAGAAAATAGCAAACCATTCCAGTATTTATGCCAAGTAAACCTCAAATGGGATCATAAAGAGTCAGACACAATTGAATATAGTATTTAAAATAATTATATTTAGTAAATAGCAATTATACCATTTGTTGTAGACATGCATCTTGGATATATTATTGATCATAACTGCTATTTTGATGCCATATCTCTAGTTAAAAACAGATTTTTGGTAAATGATAATTTGTTTTAGGGCATGGAATCCATGAATCTAGTATGATAAGGTTTATCTAGAAATAAAAACTTTGCCAGAGTTAAAAGGTGCTTTTATTTTTCAGATCACACCCATTACTTGTGACCTCTGGAAAAGGTATGAAATATCCCATATTTGTCTTATTCTTTCCAGGTCAAAAATCAGCAAGAGACAAATACACAATATGAAATCCATAGCATGATGATAAGTTCTACATGAGGTGTAGCAAACAGCAATAATCAGATGCCTTATACATCTAATTGGTTATGAAGTGAGAGGGAGCTATTTGCATAATCCTCTGGAGCCCATATGTTCTCAGCATGGGGGCAGCAGACCATTTCAGAGGACCCATTCGATCTGAAGGGCCATGCTGTCGGCGAGTCCTCTTCATTCACAACAGGCTCCCCTGCTCAGAAAGGGGGCTTTTGTCTTGAGTGGGACTGTTGGATGAGTAGGATCATTCAATAACCCTTGAGAAATGTCTGCAGGAGACGTTCCTTCGAGAGTCATAGTGTGGAAGAAATATTAGCTTTGATACATTATTTACAAATTTATAAAAACTGGTCAGAAAAATTTACATGTGTGGCTGCCTGAAATGGCATCCTCTCATAGCTTTCTCTCCACTGCAATGTCTTCAGAAATGACATGAGTACCTGCTGTTTGTTTGTTGTTGGTGTTAAATATTAAAATATTAAAGAACATTTTACCATGATAAAAAAAAAAGGTAATGTAGTCATATAGGAGGGTTCTAATTAAAATTCTCCTTTCCAGGAATCTGACTCAGGTGTACATTTATTAAGTACTCACCACACATTGGGCAAAGGGCAGAATATAAAATTAGCTAATCCCTGCCCAGGAAAATCACAAGGTTAAACTGTTCAATACAAGTCTCAAAAGGCTTCTTAATGTCACGTTTGCAGGTTCCTCGATCTATACTCTGCATCCAGATTTTCTGAAACTGACATTTAAGTGAGGAACAACAATGGTGATTTTTTTTCACCCCAGTGACTACAGTCACCATTTCCCAGGCTTTGTTGTAAAAGGGATAGTCAGAGTCTGAGTTATTTTTCCAATTTATTGTGCCCCTTTTATTCCTCCCTTAAAGAGAAAATTCACGTCTTTTCCCTTAGCTTGCCTCTGCCTCCAGATAACATATTTGAAGAGGGAGAAAGGTGCATAAATATCGAAGAAGAAACCCACAGGTTCACAAATTACTCTAGTAAAGAATTTTTTCTCTCACTACAGGTAGCTAGCTCTTCAATATATTCCCAGGAAACAGGTTTTCAGGGACCCATGATTATCTCAGAGGAAGGCATTTTTCTTTCCCCTACTATCTCTCACTACTAATGAGGCAGAGTCTACTTAGAGTCTTTTACCCACCAGTGATAAGTTAAACATGTCGAGCTGACTTACTAACTAATAAGAAGTTTATTAGCTCAGCTTTTTCATGAGAGACCTGGAAAGTAAGATTTTCCCTTTTTCTTTTTTTGGGGGGGTGGGTGGGACTGGATCTGTGATTTCACTAGTGTAGGGACCCTCCTGGATCAAGAAATTCCAGAAATGCCTTCTCTCCAACTAATACTCTCAGGGAGTTGCCATTAGGGAAGGGAAAATAGAACAAAGAAAGAGAAGGGAATAAGCATTTATAAAAGTTCCCTATCAGGCAATTAGGTGGTACAGTGAGTGGAGAGCTACTGACCCAAGCCCCAAGTCTTAGAGAATGCAAGCTCCTGGTCAGCAGGTACGCTTTTGGGTTTTCTGACTTTGTCTTTCCAAATTTTAGAATGGGATCTGTACATTGTAAATATTTTTTTAAAAAAATCAATATTAAATTAAATTAGTAACCACATTTGACCTTTCCAGAATACTAAGGACTTTTAGTCGTAATTGTGCCATCCTTAGAATTTGAGAGCTGAGTAGGGAATTTCATGGCATAGCTGTTCAATTTTGTTAGAACTTGGACCAATATATTCTTGTCTAATATACTGATCATTTTGCAGGAACCAAGATACATTTTTTTTCCCCTTGGTTCTTTCCCTAGGAAGAACAGAATTAGAAAGCATAGGGCTGGGGTGACTCTTGGGAATAGCTGAATATCAGTCAATAAGTATTTATCAAGCCCTTTGTTCCTGGCTCTCTGATGGGTACCCATGATCCCAAAAGACATAATAATGAGGAGGCAATACGTTTGAGGCTTGGGGAACAGCTAGTACACAGTCACAAAGCTGGAGATGGGGTGTTGTTTATGAAAAATGGAAAGATAATCATTTTGGCTGGATCATGATGTACTTGGAGGTGAATGATGTGCAGGTATGGGCCGGGTTAGCTTATCTCAGCAATATTGTAAGATGATCAAGTTTAGATGACTTAGCTATTCTCAGCAATACAATGATCCAAGGACTTATGAAAAATGTAATCCACCTCCAGAGAAAGAACTGATGGAGTCTGGATGCAGACTGAAACAAACCATTTTTCTACTTTTTTTTAAATGCCTTTTTTGGTCTGTGCTTTTTTTTTTTGTCTGTGTTTCATAACATGTCTAATATGGAAACAGTTTGTATGACTGTATATCTATCTATATCTATATCTATATATATACATAATATATCAAATTGCTTACCATATCAGGGAGGGATGGAGGAAGAGAGGGAGAGAATTTAGAAAATAAAATATTTTTAAAATATTAAAGGTAGGTTATCTGGTTTCAATGACCCATTTCCTTTTTGTACTCTCTCTGTACACTTGTAGGGTTCCCTATCTTCTACACCAAGAACCCTCATGCTCCTTCTGCCTTGCCTCCTCCTGAGATATTCCATCTCTCCCAGATCAGAAATCTCTCTGTAGAAATGGTGGTGTCTAGAGGCTTAACCTGTATCTCTTGAATTGCTTTCATGCTATTTTCCCCCTTCTTTATTTGGCACTGATTCTTCAAAAAAAATGAATTAAAAATTGTTTTGTAACCTTTTTTCCCCTTAGGCACAAGAGGGTTTTTTTTTGGTATTTTCAAGGGAAAAGCAGAAATATTCTCTTATAAACCACTGAGTTGGTTTTGTTTTCCTTTTGGGGGCTTAGATTATGTTCTCACAGCATGTAGGGATGGGCTTGAATAAAGCTGATCAAGTGTTACAGTGGGGCTGGTTTGACATAAACCTATGCCTGAAAGTTTTCTTAAGTGATGTGCTATTGATAGGAAGTGGACTTCTAATGACTAACCAGTAGATAAACAGCTCTCTAGACACTGATCTGGTTGCCTCTCCATGAAGTTAGGGATATTGTATGATAGACTGGAAAAGAGCTATCTCCCTCCCTTTCAATTTTTCTTCATGTAGTCTTTAGATTCAGCATCTGTATCCCCCCACACTTTCTTTCAATCTTTTAAAACTATTCACCAGGGCCACCATGCCTAGAACAGGAAATAATTTCTGCTAGAGAAATGTATTTCTTGTTCACACACTACCTATAGGAAAAGAATCAAGTAAAACCTGCCAGCAGTACTTAGCAGACTTGACCTTTCAAACATTCACTCCCTAGAGACAGTCATATAAGGAAAAGAAACTTCCACCACAACCCACAAGTCAAGCAAGACTCCTGGAGTCTTTGAAGGAATTCTCTTAGGGTACAAAAATTAAGGAACTAAGGACCATTGCTTCCCACAGTGCCTGACTCTGTTGGCACCTCCTCTGCCTCCCACATACAGTCTCTTCTTTCCTGGTACAGGAAATGGCATCAATCAAATTCTTCCCATGGAAAAATAGGGATGACTTTTCTTAATGAAAAATAAGCTAAGATGAAAAGATCTGCAAAATGGAGTGGACTGTGACAAAAATATGTCTGACTTTGTAGGGTGTTTGTAAGGAGGACATTTTGGAAACCTTGAAGGACCACTTAAACATGAGCTATTCTTCTTCTTATTATTATTAGATACCTCTTCTCACTCCACCCCAACTTTAGTTTCCTAAAATTCCAAGAGTATCCTTCCCAGATAATCTTTGTGTGTGTGTGTGTGTGTGTTCATATATTCTCTCTCTGTCTCTCTTCTCTTTCTCTCTCTCCTTTCTCTCCTCTGTTTCTCCTCTGTTTCTCCTCTCTCTCTCTCTCTCTCTCTCTCTCTCTCTCTCTCTCTCTCTCTCTCTCTCTCTCTCTCTCTCCATCCTTCTTTCTTTGTCTCTCTCATGCACACACATTTATTTTTAGGACAAATAAATCAGTGCAAGGAAGAATTAAGGAAACATGACAACTTCAAGTTACTTCTTTTCTGAGGTCATTCAGGAGAACAACTGGAAATAGATACTTTAGTCCCTTGTTTGGTGCTTTTTGAAATGAGAATTTAGCCAAGAGAGTAGAGGGTACTTCTGTCTCTTAGGATGACTTCAGAAATAAAGGCAGGGGAAAAAACAAATCACTACTGGATTGTGTGTCAAGAATGTCTTAGTCATAGTAATGATGGGTGATGTTTATGTAAACTACAAAGTTTCCAAAGCACTTACATCAAAAAAATTAGGTATATAATAACCTTGTGAAGTAGGGCAATATTATTTCCATTTTTTCAGATGAGGAAACCAAGACTCAGAGCAGTTAAGTTAGTTGCCCATGATTATTCAGTGATTGTCACAGACAAGATCTAAACTCCATGAATGGTCTTATTAAGCAGGTACTTATTGAATTGAAATGTGTTCCTCAATTTCTAATGATGAGGCACAGGTTGGGTATGAGCAGGCTTTAACATGTAGCCAATCAATAAGGAATTTGGAAGAACAGGAGTAAAATACATCATCAGAGAGTTATTTGATTTTATTTATCCTTTGTTTTAAAAGAGAACCAATGACATCATGGATGATGTCCTGACCTGACCTTGAATTTAATTTAAGTGAGGCACAGTTGCACAGAATCATCCACTTAATTATTTTTTCCGAAGTCATTAAAGTCCAATGGCAAAACAGAAGTTAAATCAACTGGACATGGCCTGGGATGAAGAGGATGATCCGGGCATCTTCAAGTTCTAACGCTCCATAGCACCTTCAGTTGCCTTCTTGACTGTTAGAAGAAATTGTTCTCATAACCTATAGCTCTCCATTATTCTTTATGTAATATGCATTGTTAGTTCTTCAGATGTAGTTGTATTCCATATACCACAGGGGCGGCTAGGTGGTGCCGTGGATAGAGCACCAGTCCTGGAGTCAGAGTACCTGAGTTTAAAATCTGACCTCAGACACTTAACATTTACTTAACATAAGTGACCTTCACAAGTCACTTCACCTCGTATCCAGGGCCATCTCCATTGGTCCTGATCCATATCAGGCCGCTAGACCTAGATGGCTTCAGAGAAGAAAGTGAGGCTGGTGACTTTGCACAGTAATTTCCTCACTCATATCCAATTTAGGTTCATGTCATGACATTCATGGTCTTCTTTGCAAAGGAAGGGCAAAGAACAGCAACAACAATACCCTTTACCACAAAGCAAAATCACTTGGCTATTAGAATTGAAAAGGTGAGCCTTTGCTTGTAAGTGAAACTTTGGGCAAGAAAAGATTTTTAATTTTTTGAAAGCAAATGAAATTGTTTTCCTTCCCAGCAGCTATATAAACTGATTAATTAATTCCATTGGATATCTGTCTAAATGCATGTTGAAATCTGGGCACTAGGCATTCTTTTTTGTGGACAGACATTTCAAACTCCATGGAATGATGACAGGGCTACACTGAATTTTTAAAAACAGAAACCTTTACTTTATTAAAGGGGGAGAAAGGAAAACAGATTCTCTAAAATATTTATTTCAATGTCCTTTTCTAGTCCTTAATACCATATAGAGAAGCAGGATGACTTAGTAGTTGTTAGGCCATTTCAGTCAGGTCCAACTGTTTGTGACCCCATTTGGGGTTTTCTTGGCAAAGATAATGGAGTTTTACCAGTATGGAGGTTTACTGTTTCCTTCTCTAGCTCATTATACAGATGAAGAAACTGAGGCAAACAGGATTAAGTTAGTTGTCCAAGGACATACAGTTACTAAATGTCTGTGGCCAGATTTCAACTCATATTGAGGAGTCTCCTAACTCTAAGCTTGATATTCTGTCCACTGTGCCATCTAGATGCCCTGACTTAGTAAAAAGAGCATCAAACTGGAAATTAGGAAAATTGATTTTTAATCTGACTCTCTCAGTAGATGTGCAATCTTAGGCAAGTCACCTTACCTCTTTTTCCTGTTTCTTCACTTGTAAAGGTAAAAATTTAGAATAGTTTCCAAGGTTTCTTCTAGCTTTCATATCCCGAGTTTGAGGTGTTATTTTCAAAACTATAAATTCTGTGGTGAACATGATATATATATGTTAGTCAGGTCTAGACAACCTCAAGAGTTCCATTAATGATCATAAGAAATGGTGGGGTAGACACTAGACCTGTGTCTGGTACATCTATGGGAGATAAACATTCCCTTAGTAACTGAAATTATTCACCTCTCATGTTAATCAATTATTACCCACAATATAGAAAAATATTCCAATTATTTGCCAGATAATTGAATCCTCTATGGTTTCTTTGCTTCAGCTCCTGGGGAAAAGAATTTGCTGATTTTTAGTGTCAACACTGTGAACACTCTGGGTGATTTGTATAGGGGAATTATGTGCCACCTTGAATGCCTGCCTTTCTGAAGGCACAGGGATGTCAAGAGAACAAATGAGATAATATATGTGAAAGCATCTTGAGCTCTCTGAAACAGAAGTGCTATCTGAAAACATGAGATTATTGTGATACCGTGATTAATCATGATATCTGCAATGACACAGAATACCATGAAAGTTGACAAGCTGTCTGAAAAGAGAAACTCTTGGTCAGGAAAATAGCTCCGAGAAGGATTTGGAATCAGAACTGAATATTTTCTGGGTGACCTTGGGCAAGTTTCTCCGTCTTTAGGCATTTGTTTCTTCATCAATAAAATGGGGTTGGGGTGGAGGGATAATGTCCAAAGTCTCTCTCTTCCAGTGGTATTATTCAGTGATGCTATGATACTACTCTCAACAAAGTGTCATGACTATACCTTCTGTAGTCCCCTAGGGTATTTTTCTTGAAAATAATGTAATATTTTGCCCAAGTATGCCGCCCTTTATACGACAAATATATTCATGAAAACACAATGAATATATTTAATTTTTATAAAGTGAATCAATAGTTTCAATGCATGGAGGAGTTTACTAAAGAACTTTGTAGTCCTTTAGGAAAGTGAAAAGCCTCTCCTACTTTGCTGCCTGAAGAAATTTTCTTTTTCTGAATTCAAATTTATATATATTCAGTTTTCTTAAACAAGTAAAACTGCTTCACATACAGAAGTCACTCATTGTATTGTTGCTGACTTTTCTCCTATTTACAAATGGGAAGAATGGTCATTTGTGCCCTATTCTTGCTCCTGTATCCCAGAAACATCTTCTAGATAGTTGTCTTCTCAGGACTAAGGATCATATTTTCTTCCTTTTATTTCCCTTTCCTCTTGGACCTATTCTTTCACTCCCAGCTAGCACTGTGCCTTGCATGTAGACTTCAAGCAAATATTTGCTGAATGAATTAAACTACTTCTGTGGTCCCTTAAGTATCACCTGCCTAATACCTTGTAAATCTCTACCATGAGGATACCCAAATATGAAAAATAATAGTTTGGGTAAAATACATTTAATTTTATATATTACAAATTCATATATTAAATATAATTATGTATATAACATTATTTAAATATATTTCTATATAACATAATAGAAATATATTTATGTATAATAAAATATATAAATATATAATATATAAAATATATTTTACCAAACTAGGATCTTTCATATTTGTGAATCCTCAATATATATATTACATATATATATATTCTCTTGTATGTATACACACATATCCATACATATAGTATTTCAAATACAAACATAAACATATATATATATATATATATATATATAGTATTTCAACATAATTGGTTTTCTTTGTAATCCTGCATATTTTATACATTTAAAAAATCTGTTTCTGAGGAGTTCAAAGATTTCACCGATTATCAAAGGGTTCCTTGTCACAAAAAAAAGGCTAAAGACTAACTAAGATATCCCTCCTATCATGCCCTTTTTTGGATTTTTTACATACTCCATAGAGACTCCAATAGTGTGGGAAATCTCTTCCCAGTAAAGTGAAGAAAATGCTTAGTTTACCCATGTCTCAGGATGGAAATAGAACAGAGTCTCAACCCTCAGTTTATGCATGGTAAACAAAATTCTACTGTGGGCACAATGGATATTTAGAGTCAGAAAGACTTGAGTTCAAATGTTACCTCACACTTAGGGCAAGTCACTTAATCTTCTTTGCCTCAGTTTCCTCATCTATAAAATGAGCTGAAGAAGGAAATGGGACATTACTCCAATATCTTTCTCAAGAAAACTCCAAAAAGGAGTCACAAAGAGTCAGACATGACTAAAATGACAAGAAGAAGAAAATTTAGTTGGTTGTATTGATATGCAATCAGCAGAGAGGCAGTGAGTCTATATGGTGGATAGAACACTGGGCTTAGAATCAAGAAGACTTGGCTTTGAGTTCTTTATTGGACACTAGCTATGAGGTTGAGTTTTCATATGTATAAAATAGAGGGATCAGATTAGTTTAGGTGGCCTCTAAAATCTCATTTAACTTTAAATTTATGATTCTAAATTTATGATTAATACTAACGTTATTAAAACAGAGTGATTGTTTTTACACTCCCCAAAGAGACTCAATCTTAGTTTTTGGAAGTTGATAACACTCAACAGGCATTTATTAAACTCTATAAACAAGACTAAACACTAAGAATACAAAAAAGGCAAAAGTAATCCTTGCCCTCAAGGAACTTACATTCTAATGAGAGAGACCATATGTGCATACTAGGTAAATTCAAGAAATATAGAAGAGATAACAAAAAGGAAGAACTAAAAGTTGATAAACCAATGATAGTTCATATGTCTAACATCTTAAAGTCCCAACACAAATTATTATAATAACTTAGAAACAGACACATGCTGTTGTACAGTTGTTTTCAGGCATGCCCAACTATTCATGATCTCATTGGCAAATACTTTAATGGTTTTCCATTTTCTTTTTGCTCATTTTACAGATGAGCAAACTGAGGCACTTCACAGATGTGCACAATACATATATAATTTTATTTGATCATTGCAATCAGTTCATCTGCTGATCAATAATGGAATCAGACTTGTGAGTGACCACTACACTTACAGCCTTGGCAAAATGGGGAGACCCAGTTTTTTGGGGGGAGGGGTTAAAGCCTGAGTCAAGAGATTTGAGAAGAGGTGACAATATACATTAATTTGGTTAACTATAGGATTGAGATGTTTATAGGTGAAAAGGGAAATCAAGATCTGAGGAACATACTGAGGGATTATTCAGTTGTTTTTCCGTATTGTCTGAGTCTTTGTGACCTCATTTGGATTTTTCTTGGCAAAGATATTTGAATGGTTTACCAAAAGAAGGTAAGAATAGGCTTAGGAGAAGTAAGGCACAAGGAATGATGGAATCATAGGAGGTTATAGAAGAGAGTGTGAGTTATTGATTAAGATCAATTAAGAAAAGAATACTTGCCAATTAAGATAAGATCCTGGGCTGTCAGATGAAAGTTTAGATCACAGAACTGGGTAAAATGAAATAATTGTTGTAAGATAAAATGAAATTTTGCAATTTATTTGTAATTTTTGAATTTTATTGAAATATTTGTAAAGTATTTTGCAATGTGCTTTATATATATATACATATAGTATTCTTGTTATTTGCTGTTATGTTTTGTGTTTTGGGAAAAGTAGAGAATGATTCATCTGATTCCCAAAGTTTATCTATTCTTCTGAAAAAGTTTTTTGCTAGTAAACAAAGAGAAAATCAATCAGTTAATAGGCATTAAGTAACTACCAGGCACTGTGCTAGGTGACAGAGATACAAAGACCTGTTTGTTGATTGGTAAATCTTACAAAACTTTTAATTTCCCCAGTTTTTGCCTGCAGATTTTATAGCTCCAGCCCCAACAATTCTTCTCTTCATTCAAAGATGGAAAGCAATTGTAACCCTGAGCTTTACTTCTGGACACCAGAGGTCAGATTCTCCTTTTGTTTTCCTTAGCAACTATTTTGTCACCAGGCCTGCCATTTGTCTTGGTTTTCTTTTCTACCCAGCTCTTGAACATTTAAAAAATAACCTTGAAATTCTTGAAAGAAATATTGCTTAGAGGTTTCATTAATAATATCAGCTGTCTATTTTTTCTCTTGATTGTACGGATTTGTGCAATTAGCCAAGGTCATCTTAAATTCATTAAGGATAGACTTTTAGAAATGATTTCATCTAACAGTCTCATTATACAGAGGACAAAGTCAAGAACCAAAGAGAAAAAAAAGTGACTTACTTAAAAAAGTGTAAAAGGGTTTAGTGGAAGATTTAGGACCAGAATTTGGGACTCCTGCACCCCAGGCCAAAGGCAAGGTCCTACTGAATTGTCTTTATGCTGTCACTTCTTTTATTCAAGTCATATGAATTATAATTGTAATTGTATCTAGACTCACATTAAAAATTTGTTGCCTCCTTTCTTTGCTATTTCTTGCCTCTAACTCACTCATTTGTTGGTCAGAAGTGAGAATATGATAAAGATGAATATTTCCATGAATGATATTTCATGCTTATTTCTTAAAGGAAAGGACATGCCAGACTTTATCTGCATTTGGTATCTGGAGGTTTTTTTTTTAAATTTCAGCTTCAAATCCCTCCTATGTGTCTATTCCTTTAATTCAATAACTGCAAGCAATAGAAGTTATTAGTACTCAAAGCTCAGGAAATGTATTTCATTTCCTTTTGTGAAGGATTTGCATTATCACAACAAGCAAGACTCCTAAGAGTCTTATTTTATTCATTGTCACTAGCAGGATTGAGCAGTGAAATCCTAAACAAATAAAAAATCTAATACATTATGCAACATCTAGTCTTGGTTTTGGAGAAGGAATTGTTTTCTAGATTTTAAAAAAAATTCCTTTTCTTTTTGTTTTTGTTTCTTTAACAAATACACCAGGGAGATCAAAACCCTAAGTCCCAGAGCATCAACATCTTTAGTACATTTATCTGAGAATAATGAAATAGCCAGATTTTCCTCCTGGTCTACTCTTTGCTTCCTTCCCCTCCCCAATTTTTAAATAAGAGAAAGCAAACAGATCATACTTGGCCTTAAATGGTAAAGCCCTTGAGCAGGTGTGTTCAATCTGGCAGTGGCATTATTACAGTTTATTATTATAATCATCGGTAATATAGATTACATTGTAGTCATAAATAGATATTAAATTCTATATGTGGCCCTTGACATATTTTTGTTGGGCTTTGAGACCCAGAAGAGCTAAAAAGTTAGACACACGCCAAAGAGAGTTCTGTCAGAGCTCAAAGATAATGACATATATACTAAAATATTATTTTTCTGGGTTTAAAATTGGGAAAAGTGATTTTTCAAAGTAATAGTAATAGTAATATATTCAATTAGTTTCTAGTACATCATTGCAAATAACAATCCCTTTGCAAGTTGTTTGATGAATTTTCAGAATTGTTGGTTCCTTTTAGGAAAATGTTCTTTTTGTTTATCCTTGGATAGTTCTCAATTGGTTTATTTTTCCTCAGCTTGCATTTATAATACCAGCTATCTGTTCTTTTCTATATTGCTCAGACCTGTGCAATGACCAAGATTATATTTACTGAGGCATGTCCATGTAAAATTTCTTTTTAAAAATTTTATTTATTTATTTTTACATTACTACAATAGTCTTGTAAAAGTAACCATAATCTCCTCTCCCCCTCAAAGACAGAGAAACCTCAAGAAAAATGAGGAGGAAAAAAAAATGTACTTCAGACCATGTTCAGATATCATCAGCTTTGTCTCTGGGATGGAACTCAATGCAAAATTTCTTAAGGATAGGCTCAAAGCCTACCCTGCAGGATAGAACTCCTTTGATTTACAGGCTAGGCTTGTTCTGTTGTAAAATAAATGCTCATAAATAAAACACTGTCTTAAATGCACTAGGAAAATTTCCTTTTTACCACATTGCTTCACATATTCTCTTCTTTTCACTTTGTGTGCTTGGTTTCACCTCCTCAAACATTATTCTTGAAGGATAGGTTTGCCACCAGAAACCTTTCAACATGGAAATTGCTTCAACTTTGGTGCTCAATACTTCTCAAAACCCATAGTTGTCCATCTGCCTTGCTTCTAGCCCTTTAGAAGGCAAAGGGGAAAAAATACCTAGAGGGATCAGAGAATTTCCAGTCATTTTTTCACTTCCTACCAGCTCCTCTTCTTGGATTTGACTTCTCTAATATTATGTTCCTTCTGAGAGGTACCTTCCAGAGCCCCTGTTCTCAACTTTTCAACTACTTTTTCTGTATTTTATATTGTTTTCCTCCATTAGATTGTAAATTCTTTGAGGGAAGGCTCCTTTCTTTTTCTTATTTATATACTCTCATTTAATCATGAAACAATTTGAAGAACCTCAAATTAGACATATTTCATCTTGACTGGCACTGTCTTCTTCAAAGTTCACGTCTTCTGAAAAGCCATTTCAGAAACTTAGGCTCCTTCTGTTTTTCAGTGACTGGTCTACTCTGAAGTAGAAACATCCTTGATTCCAATTACTAGTATTTCCAGATCTCTTGAACTTCAAGCCCAGATAAGTTTGTGAAGAACAATATTTGATCATCTACTCAGGAAAGGAAATAGGAAGTAGAAAAAGACAGCTAGGGGCCAAGAGCAAGCACATCTAAATCCATGTGCCATGTAAGAGTAGTGGTAGAGTGAGAAGAAAGAGTATAAATACTACCACTCCCCATCTCCTTATGGGGAATTTAGTGCTAAAGAACCCTTCTTGCAGAGGTAATCAATATGACAGAGTATTGGTAGAACCCTACTTGTTACGTGGAGAGTCAAAGCAACAAAAATGAGTGGGAAGTCATCTCTTCTTTTTAACTGGCGCTACCTCCTGCCACTGTCTCAGAGGACTAAGGGACTACCTAGGATTTACTGTACCTTGTCAAAATGCCTAAATTTTGCACTGCATCACCACAAGGCTCTGTTTTGGAGTCCTCAAATATTTGGGGTGAGGTGGCAACATTTTTGTGTTTCTTGCTATATCTATTAAAGACCCATTTATAAAAGCTAATATATGTTAATTGGCTAAATGTAACAGCAGTGTTTTACAGTAAAGCTGGGGAGGAGGAACATACTACAATGAGTGATCCAACTGATAGCAATAGAGAAAACATATCCAAATACTGGGGGGGGGGTACCCATAGACCCCTGAGGGAAATATGCCTCAAGCTTTACTCTGGAAAAAGTGAGTCTAGTATTTTGATTTACTAATATAGTATTTATGTAGCCTGATTGCATTATCCTGTCCATATCCTATGCATCATCTCCCATTCTCCCAAGTTACTTTCAGAGATCTCCAACATTTTAAAGAGGTAGCAGAATATTTTGGTGAATTCTTTTTCTCTTAAACAAAAGAGATAAGAAAAGTATAAAATCACAAATTCACATTTCAGTGTCAGTTTCTGTCCCATTGTAGCTATTCTTTTGTTCTTCCAGCTGCTGAAATAGGATATAAAATTTTTATATGCAAACAGTAAGTAAACATTGTGTTTTGTTGGTGAAACTTTTCCACTCCATCAATTTTATTTTCTCTACCCAGCAATAAATTTTGTCATACTCCCTTTTTTCATTTATGTTTTCTTTGGTTCTGCCACATCTATCACCTCTGCAGTCATGATGTATGTATCTTGCACACTGATTCACTAGACTTCAGCTAATAAACAAAAGACTGTTTTTCCTGGCATAGGTATAGCATTTGTAGAGAACTTAGTGAAGCCTAAGGTGTTAAGCAACTCTCAGTACAGAGTGCTTTCAAAGTCAAGGTTTATTGTGCTCAATTTATAAATGGGAAACTGAGGCACAAAGATGCCTGATGACTTTTTGAGTCAGAAGCAATAGATTTCTTCAATTCAGTCTTTTCCCTAACTCCCTGATAAAGTCAACATCTTTTCCAGGATACATAACAATTAGTCTTATAATGGGAGAATTAGGAAGAAAATCAAATAAGTATAACCATTAAGAAAAGTGCATTGACAATGACTAGTTCATGGAAATATACCTGGTTGATTGAACTGAGGCATGATGATTCCGAATTAGCTTCCTAGTCAAAATTCCCCTTTTCTTCAGCCAGATCAATTTTTACTTTGTCTATAATAATCATAATAGAATGCTCAATGTGTATCATCACATGTGTGATTTCATTATTACAGTACCATAGCATCCCTTTGATTTCTAATTCTTAGATATCACAAAAAAGAAAGTTAGAAATATTTTTGTACAAATATATCATTCCCTCTTCCTTTTTAAAAATATCTTTGAGATACATATCTAGCAGTGGTTTATTGAAACAAAAGGATCTCAGTTTTTAGCCCTTTGGGCACAGTTCCAAATTATTCTCCAGAATGATTTAATCATTTCACAACTCCACCAGCAAAGTATTAGTGCTCCAATTTTCCCATATCCCCTCCAATATTTATCATTTTTTCTTTTTTTGTCATATTAACCATCTGATAGTTGTGAAATGGTATTTTTTGCATTTCTCTGATCAATAGTATTTTAGAATATTCTTTTCATATTACTAAAGATAGCTTTGAATTTTTTGTCTGAAACTACCTGTCCATATCTTATGATCATTTATCTATTAGGGACTTGTTTTTTTGTTAATTTGACTCAGTTCTCTGGATTTTTGAGAAATTCAGCATTTATCAGAGATTCCTGTTGAAAAAGTCCCACCAAGGGTCGGCTAGGTGGTGCAGTGGATAAAGCACCAGCCCTGGAGTCAGGAGTACCTGGGTTCAAATCTGGTCTCAGACACTTAATAATTACCTAGCTGTGTGGCCTTGGGCAAGCCACTTAACCCCATTTGCCTTGCCAAAAAAAAACTTAAAAAAAGAAAAAGTCCCCCCCCATTTTTTTCTTATTTTTAAAAATTGCATTGATTTTGTTTGATTTTTAATTTTATATATTATCAAAATGATCTATTTTACATTTTATAATGTTCTCTATATTTTTGTTGGTCCAAATTCTTCCCTTATCCATAGATCCAATAAATAAATTATTCCTTGCTCTGCTAATTTGTTTATGGTTTACCCTTTATGTGTAAATTATGTAAATCATATACCTTATCTTGGGAATATGAGGAGAGATGTGGGTCTAAATCTAGTTCCTATCAAATTGTTTTTCAGTTTTCCTAGCAGTTTTTGTCAAATAATGAGTTTTTATTCCACAAGCTTAAAATTTTGGACTTATCATATACTAAATTACAATGGTCATTTACTATAATGTAATGTGTACCTAATCGTTTTTACTGGACCACCACTGTTTCTCAGTCAGCACCAAATTTTTTGGTTCCTGAATATCTTGCAATTTGACTTCTATTCATACCACTCTTCTGAAACTATTCTCATTAATATCCCTTATAAATTGGTTAGATTATAAAATGGATAGAATGTTGAATTTACAGTGAGAAAGACCTGAGATCTCTATCTCAGGTAGTTACTACCTATGAGATCACTGGCAAGGCACTTAAATAGTTCTGTGCCTCAGTTTCCTTATTTGAAAAATAGCTTCTATTTTCAATATTGTGAAAATGAAATGAGATAAAATTTATAAACTACTTTACAAACCTTCAAGCAATATATAAACACTAGCTATGGTTATTAATGAACTTATTGTTAAATGTTTTGATTTGTCTTCATTTCCCTTAAGATCTCTCTTGCATCTAGCACTATAGACCATCTCCTCTTAGATATCTTCCTCTTCCCTTGGCTCCTGTGACACTTGATTTTTATAATTCTTTCTTGCTATTTGACAACTCTGTTATTTCCTTTTACTGGATTCTCTTCTTTATGTTATCTCTCAAATGCAGGTGTCTCCTAAGTTTCTATTATTCATAGTCCTCTTTTCTCTCTATTTGCTTTCTTTCTGGGTTATTTCATCAATTATCACACCTTTGCATATGATTCCTAAATCTATATCTCTTCTTAAAACTAAAGACATTTGCTATGTGCCGGATACTCAGCTAAAGTAAAAATAATCCTTGCCTTCAAGGAGCTTATAGTCTAATAGGGAAGACAACATAGAAAAATGAGAATATGCTCCTAATTGCCTACTGGCTTTTTCCATCTTGAGGGCATACTAGCACCTCCTATAAAAAAACTTTTCAAAACTGTATTTATCTTGGCCTCTTAAACCTTCTCTATGTCTCTTGATGGAAAAAGAGACCAGTCATCCCAGCTCCTAAGCAGAATCATAGAATCAGAAAAGAGGGGGAAGGAACCCTGTATACCATTTTCATCATAGCCATACCTGACCAAGAAGTCATTCTACAGAATGCCTAGAAAATGATAATCTAATCTCAGATGAATCCAAAGAAGGAGAAATTAAAGCATCTGATTCCACTTTTGGATATTTTTATTGGTTAGGAAGTTGTATTTTATTTTTCCTTCAGAAAAATTAAACTGAATTCTACCTCTTTGGAACTTCCAATCATTGATTTGGAAATCTGAGGAACAAGCAAAACAAATCTACTCCCTCTACCACAGAAAGTGCTACAAATGAACGAAAAGAGCAAACATATGATACTAAATATTCTCTTCTTCAGATTAAAACCCTTCAGTTTATTCAGGAAATGATATGGTTGACTAGCATAGTAGGAACACCAGTCTTCCAAGACTACCTAACTAATAAATCAGATAGTACATATTCCTGGATCTTAAATAAAATGTCCCAAAAGTCTTGGTGCAGTTTAAACTTCTAATAGCTGGAAACAGTATAAAGTCTTTTTGGGACATTTTATATACAAGAAAGTTTTTCTTTGAAAATTCTCATTCTGAAAATTCAGCTTTATATGAAGAATTCTGAAAAGAAAATCTTCATTTCTAAAAAACCAAGCCTCTGTTACTTTTATTGTACAGCACTTCTCTCTCTCTCTCTCTCTCTCTCTCTCTCTCTCTCTCTCTCTCTCTCTCTCTCTCTCTCTCTCTTTCTCTCTCTCCCCCCCTCTCTCTTTCTCCTCCTACCCCTTGCTCTTTGGCTACACTATCCTCACCCAATCCAACAAAATAAAGACCTAAAAAAGGGAAAAAAACCTTCCAAGTGAAAGCAGGAGGATAGATAGAGATTGCTACTAATACTTTTGGATAGTTTAATTTGAGAATTCTGATGGCAAAAAAAGGAGATCATGGCCTGCTCTGCCCACACACTCATGAGTCTGTCTTCTGTTTGTCCAGCTCTGACTCTGGGTCTGACCTTGTCCCCTGCTTATTGTCTATCTTCTCTAGTTCATGTCTATTTAACCCACACTTATGTAAAAATTGTTTTACATAAAGGTCTGCAGCATGGTTTATTTAAGTAAAGAGAATTGTCTGAGGTTCACATTTCTCCAGATGGATAAAATGAGAAATGTAGTAAAAATTTTGCTAGAGACATTAAGCTAAGCGGATAGTTGGTTTTATATCTTCTTATCTTTTTGAAATCAGACATTTATCATTCTTCAGACTATTTGATTCCCCCAATTCTCTGATATTACTAAAAGTAACTCAGTAATCTGAATTACAATCTATCAATTCTTTTAGTGTAATTGGTCTAGGTCTGGTGACCTGGCCTAGATGAGAGTAGTGAAGCACTTTCTCCTCACACATCATGTTTCAATCTTTCTCACCCTTCCCCCCCTCCCATCCTTCCCAGTCCAAAGCTAATTCTCCTCAGCAGAGAAAATTGGAGCAAAAATTGGAGTTGAATAGCTCCAACTGCTCACTATCATCATCTTTTCTGAGCAGCAGTCCTCTTTGATTATCTTTTTTGCTCCCCTAAAAAACTTTTAAAAAATGAAAAAGGTGTTTTTTTTTTGTTCTCAGCATTTAATTATCAAAGCAGGTCAGTCTGGGTTTGGGTATTCTAGTACTATTTTAGCAGGGCCAATCTGTTCCTTTGTATTCTTTCTCAGTTACCTATCCTTGTTTCCATCTTCTGCATATATCTTTAAAAATTATGAGTGAGTTACAAATTCTCCTTGCAGACACAACACTTTGTTTACAGTAAGCATTTAATAAATGCTTGTTGACTTACTGATGATGTGCTTTATCTTGGAGTCATATTTGACTCTGGTTCCCACATTTCATCATCAAATCAGTTGCCAAATCCTGTTAAATTTATATCTCAGTTCCTGTATCTCTTGTAGTATCTGTCCTCCATCTCTATTCCCAATGCAATTATCTTTCTTCAAGCCCTTATGGTCTCGACCTAAACAGTCTTTCTTCTACCATGTTGTTCTCATCTCCATACTTTGTCCACACAACTGCAAGTCTTTCTAACCTACTTCTATTATCTCACTCCTTTTCCAACTCAAAACATTTTTAATTGTTCACCATTATCTGAATACTCAATTCCTGATGCTAGCATTCAGGGACTTCCACAATCTTAATTCAACCTACCTTGCTAAACCTACTCTTCTTTTTGTAGTCTATTTTCTATTAAAACTCAATTCTTCTCTGCTCCTTCTAGAATGGACTCTTCTTTCTCAGTTTTTTGAAATCTCTCCATTCTTTCAATTTTCTCCTCAGGTATTAGGTTCTCTCATGATTCCTTGATGATACTCTGTTCCCTAAGTGAAAATGGTCTCTATTGACTGGAATTTACCTGGTCCTCTTCTGTGTAGATATCTTAGGGATCTTACCTCATTTGTATCAGACTTACCTTTTTAGATACACTCATATATCCATATATCTTTCTTTTCATCCTATTATATTGCAATTTTTTTTTTTAGGTTTTTGTAAGACAATGGGGTTAAGTGGCTTGCCCAAGGCCATACAGCTAGGTGGTTTTTAAGTGTCTGAGGGCGGATTTGAACTCAGGTACTCCTGACTCCAGGGCCGGTGCTCTATCCACTGCGCCACCTAGCTGCCCCATATATTGCAAGTTTCTTAAGAAAAAGAATTTTATCACAGCTATCTTTGTAGTTTCAGATTCTAACCTTAAATATTTACTTAATGAATGTTTCTTAAATGAATGACCAAATAAATGGAATCCTGTGACTTAGGGGATGATGCTGATGATAGTAGTAGTTGTGGTAGTAGTAGTAATACTACTACTAATAATAAACATATAATGCTTCAAAATTTGGAAAACACTTTTCCCATTTATAAAGAGGTTCTCATTTATTTCAAAAACAGACCTGCCAGGTAGGTGTTATCAGGTAGGTGTAGGTGTTATCAAAGATGAGGGAACTGAGATGAAGGAATATAACAAATTTTTCTAGAGCCACACAATTAATGAGTGTCTGAGGCAGATTTCAAATATAGGTCTTCCTTATACAAAGTCCAACCTATAGTTCATAATTCTACTTGGCTTCTTCCTAGATATAGTTTTGGGTTAAATGATTTGCCCTTGATCCAGTGCTCAATTAGGTGGCAAAACTTTGATCTTAACCCAATTTCCTGACTCCAAATCTAGTAATCTTTCAACCATACCAAGTTGCCAGAGTTAATGTATAAGGTTTACCTTTGGCAGCTGTCCAGTTCAACTGATCCCAGTTGAAAGGGATACTATGAAAACTTATTTGGGTAATTTATTGTTTGGGACTTAGAGGTTTCAAGCATCTTAATACTTAAAGATTTTTTACAGACCAGACTTTCACTTCTAGCAGTGTCTTAGGGAATTAAAATAGATGAATAGAAATCAAAATATATATTTTCTGCTACCCCCCCATGACAAATACAAGATAAGGAGAAAACTTTAGAAGTCAACAGTTCTCTCCATAAGAAATATAATAATAATAATAATAATAATAATAATAATAATAATACAGTAAAGTGAAAGACTAGCAATAGGAGCTTAGTTTAAAAGTGAGAAAAGCCACCTAGTTCAGACTACAGAGTTCTAGCTGAATTGTTTGAGGTTGGATTTGAACTCAAGTCTTCTTGATTCCAGGCCCTGATACTCTATTCACTGTGGTCAACTGACTACCTTGAGATAATATAGGGGAGAACATACTCCTGAGCTGTTAGGGGGAATGTTTATACACACACACACACACACACACACACACACACACACATATATACATATATATATATATATATATATGTGTATATGCAAATATCCCTTTGTTAAAAGCTTTCTGGTATTAAATAGTTATATGGTTCTTAAGTGCTAGTCATTGGATCCCTAAAATGAGTACATAGTTGAAGGGTGCTCAACTGATGATTAAAGTGACTCCCCGACCCCTTAAAGGACATTTCAAAACCTGCAGATGGATAAAATATGACAGACTTTTTCCTCAGGAGGGTACTTGGTAGCAGAAAAGAGGGAGAGTCAGAAGGGAAAAATAGGGCATTTAAAAAGGGGAGGGAGCTATGGTTTCCAAAGATAGTTTCCTTAATTCACAGTTTACTTAAGGTAGTCCTAGATGGATTTCTGCCTGATTGTATGAACTTGTTCTGGGTAGAATTTAAGAAACAACATCTAGGAATCCCAAATTAAAAATTTTGATTAAACTCTGTTGCTTATAGCATTTGGTTCTCATAGTTCACTATGGTTATCTCATTCCAGTATAGACTCAGACCTTCTTTAGAGTCTCTGGGTAATGTGGTGGGGTACCATTTGCCAGGATATTTTGTATTGAATTAAGGAAATATAACCTCCCTCAATCATTGGCTCCTTGGGTCCCTTTGATTAAGCTAGAGTTGCAGTGCTATAGTTTTCATTTCAGCAGGTACAATGCTAATCTCACCTGCCACTCTGTTTTTGAAGCTCTTTCTCTGCTTGACCTCCTTTTTTCAATGAGGTTGCTACTTTAAAGGTCACAATCTAGTTTTATTGCTTAAAGAGCCAGGCAATTAATCATGAATTTAACTACATTTCTCTGATCTTCCAATTACATTCATTAGAGAGTCCCCTGAATAACTGACATTGGTTTGTTCATTGCCCTCAATTTGCCTGTTTTATGTGTATGTTTGTGTATATGTAAATGTATGCACATACATATATGAAGCAAATTTTTCTCTGAGTTCAAATGGTATATTCCTTTTATTATCTATTATTGCTCAGTTTATTACATTTCATCATTTATTATATCTAAGTTCCCCATAGAGAACTGAAAGGGGACTTATGGGCTATTTAATCCAACCTCCTAAATTTATAATTGAGGAAAGTGAGGCCCATGGAGGTTATGATTTGCCCAATATCACATCTTTAGTAAATGTCTGATGGGGAATTTGAACCCAATTTCTGATTCCAAAGTCATTGAAATTTCTCTACCACCTATTCCTGGAAATGAAATGCTTTATTTCTGCCTGTAATATTTCTTCCTTTCCTTCAGAAACCAGCTGAGGGTCTATCTCCTTCATGAAAACTAATTAGCAACAACTGAAAATTATTTCCTATTATTCAAATTTCTCATCATGTTTTATTTGGCTTTCTGTTGGCATTTATCATAGTCTGTTTAGCACTATACTTATTTGCATACTTGCAATATATAGATATAAATACCTATATCTTTCTTTCTTTCTTTCTTTCTCTCTCTCTCTTCTATCTATCTATCTATCTATCTATCTATCTATCTATCTGTATGTTCCTTGGAGGCAGGATCTATATTTTTTCATTTAGTATCCAGAGATTTTGTATTTGTTGATATCATTGAATATGAAGGCAATACATTCACTTGAGGAACTGTGGAATCCTTTCAACTTGTGAGTTATCACATCAATAGAACAATTTTTGGACATGAGTTTTCCATATTCTCATTTAGCTTGACACAAATATTTCCTGCTCCATTTTGTATGGAATATCTACCTACACATAATTTCAGGGACTTTAGAGATCAGCAAGTTCAATACTCACATTTTATAAATGAAGAGATTGATGCCTTAAGAAGAGAAAATGACTGTTGGGGCGGCTAGGTGGCGCAGTGGATAGAGCACTGGCCTTGGAGTCAGGAGTACCTGAGTTCAAATCTGAACCTCAGATACTTAATACCTAGTCGTATGGCCTTGGGCAAGCCACTTAACCCCATTGCCTTGCAAAATCTAAAAAACAAAAAGAAAAAGAAAATGACTGTTACAGCCCAAGCTAATAACAGAATTAAGACCACAACCAACATCTTTAGATTGCTAGTCCTATTTGCTTTCCAATTTGTTAAAAATATCTCCCCTTACCCATTAATACTTATCTTCCCACTTACTTTCATTAATAACAATAATGATAAAAGCTAACATTCATAAAAACATTTTAAGATTTCCAAAGCACTTTATAAATATCTCATTTTATCCTCACAAACAATGCTGAGACTTGCTATTATTATCCCTATTTTACAGATAAGAAAAATAAAGCAGAAAGTGAGACTTGCACAGTATCATTTCGTTTATATAAAATTGAAAACATTTTTTACAATTAAAATTAATCCAATCAAAATTAGAAGGAAAGCAGAAAACTGGAGGGGGGGGAGTTTTACAGCCAGTATCTCTGATAAGAGTCTTATTTTTCAAATATATAGAGAACTAAGCCAAAATTTATAAGAATAAAAAGTCATTCCCCAATAAATAAATGTACAAAGGAAATGAATAGGCAGTTTCCAGACAAAGAAATTAAAGCTACCTATAGGTAAATGAAAAAAAAATACTCTCAATCATTGATTGGAGAAATATAAACTAAAAAAACAGAGATACCACCTCATCCCTATCAAATAGTCTAATAAAGCAAAATGAAAAATGCTAAATGTTGGAAAGGATATGGGAAAGGTTGGACACTAATGCACTATTGATGAAGTTGTAAAGTGATCCAGTTATTCTGGAGCAATCTGAAACTATGTCCAAAAAATTATAAAACTATGTGTACCTTTGATCCAGAATAACACTGCTTGAACTGTATCCTCAAAGAGATTTTAAAAAGGGGGAAAGACCTTTTTGTATAAAATCATTTACAGCAACTATTTTTGTGGTAGTTAAGAATTCGAACTTGAGGGGATATCCTTCTTTTGGGGAATGACTGAGCAAGTTTTAGTATATGATTGTGATGGAATACTATTGTGCTATAAGAAATGATGTGCAGGATGATTTCAGAAAAACCTGGAAAGGTTTTCATGAACTGATACAAAGTGAAGTGAGCAGAGTCAGGAGAACATTGTAAACAGTAAGAGCAATATTGTATGATAAAGAACTGTGAATGACTGAGCTGTTCTCAGCAATACAGTGATGCAAGACAATTCCAAATATCTCAAGATGAAAAATACTATCTGCCTCCAGAGAAAGCTGATTTGTCAGAATACAAGACTAAAGCATACTAATCCCCCCCCATCTGTCTCTCTCTCTCTCGCTCTCTCTCTGTATTGTGTGCATGTGTCTCACTCTTTCTCTATCATCTTCTTGCACAAAATGACTAATATGGAAACATTTTACTTGATTGAAAATGTATAATCTGTATCAGATTGCTTACTGTCTCAGGAGGGAGAAGGGAAGGGAGAAAGGGATAGAATTTGTAACTGAAAAACAAAAAAAATGTTAAATTTTTTTACATGTATTGGGAAAAATAGAATAAGAGGATTAGAATAAAAATGTCTTCTGTTTGAGGTTTCAGCTCTCATTTCTTTTTGGGGAAGAAAAAATAAGAGCTTTCTTCCTTTGTCCCTTCTCCAAAAGTAGCCACAGATTCTTCAGTTCTTGGACAAAAATTCACTGTTTGTCTTGTCCTACAGTCATTAATATCAGTTGCACACCTGCTTTAGAGTATGTTATCATGGGGCCAGGAATGGCATTAATAAGAGGATTCATATTGAAATACTTGTAAAACTCTTCCCTAAGCTCTCTTGGATGGTAAATATCAGCGATCAAAGGGAAGAAAATATGTGAATCACAATTGTTAACACAAAAAATACCAAGTTTCATCTTGCTTGGAACATCTGTGCTGTTAAAATTCATAACTATTACTGGCTTTATGTTAAACTAATTCTGCTTATGCGATTGCAAAGTCTTCCCAACAGGCAATTCTTTACTCATTTCTGTTGAGTGTTTCTTCTTAGGGCTCATAGTCCTATTCCTCTCAGAAGTGAGCTATCTCAGCATGAAATTCAACCAATCATTTGAAAGAAATATGAGAGTTAGCTACTATATATGAAAATTCTTGATATTTATTATCTGTTTATCTCAAATTATATAGGAAAAAAATATAGGTGTGGGTCATAGATATGGAGACACATCCCTTCCCAGTCCAAATCTGTGTCTGTTTTGTAGTTCAAAGAAATATGATTTCCTCTTCTCTACCTCCAGTTTACCCAAAACTGAGTAATTATAATAGAATCATAGTTCTAGAACTAGAAGGGGCCTTAGTGATTCCAAGTTAACCCCCTCCTCTTAAGTAGAAAAATCACTGACACTCAAAGAGAGTTACATAGGAAGTAAACAGCAGGGTCAGGATATGAATTCAGATTCTCTGACACTCTCTCCATTGGACACATAATAAATACAATAACAATGAACACCTTATATTTCTTCCCCTCAGCAGATAAGGCAGGTATTAACTCCCATCTTAAAGCTGATGAAGTTGAAATGGGGAAGGTTAAATGGTTTCAAGATCAAAATCAAGATCATCCATCAGGTCTCAGGCCCCCAGGACACTAAAGTGAGCAGGACCTTTTTGTTTGGTTATTTGAATATGGTCCTTAGGGTTCTCTTCCCTGGCAGCCATATCCCAAATGCTCCACTCATTCTGGATTCTTCCACTTTTCTCTAAGAAATACTCTGAATTACTTTTCCTTCAACTCTAAATCTAGCTCCAGGTTAGATTTTTTAGTGACTGAACCATTTGTTACCAACTTCTGCCTATTTGCTCAAACTATGAAGGTGCTTCCTGTTTCCAGTAATAAGGAGCATTCACAAATGGGCTACCCTTCCACCATGTTGAATATATGACTAAATTTCATAAAGTCATTGTCAACCATATAAGCAGCATTATTTTTTCTCATGCAATAAAATGACAATATTTCATTTAAACCAGGACTTGACAAACTACTATCTACTGTTTTTTCTATATGGTTTGAGTTAAAGAATGGCTTTTTGCATTTGTAAATAGAGTCAAAACAGGGGAGGGAGAATATATTTGACCCTCAGACTATAGTTTCCCATTTTTTGGTTAACAAATTTGTTCTTTTAAATGTATGACTTCATCTATGTTGTGTTAATCTTTTCCCTGTATATAATATGTATTTTATATATAATATTCTAAACCATGTCTATATGCAAACATACATATATACATATCTGTGTGCTTTTCTAATATAAATATATACTCGATATGCACATGTTGTTTAATATTATTCTACTTTTCTGTAAGTAAAGCTTCCTTCCATCTGGCTGTAATCTAAAATGAGCACTAATGAAATAATCTACTTTGTGTCCTATGCTTGACTATGCACAGAATTAGAACTAGTCATTTCATTAAGGTGTGGTTTAATTTATAAAATGTCAAAGTATAGTATAGACCACCCCAAGACATTGAAATGTTTTCAAAACAGGATTAAAATACAAAACAACTGAATTATAAAAATTCCTTCTTCTTTTTCTTTTCACTTATCTTTCAGAATATATACTTATATTTCCAATCAAGCAGGAATTTTACTGCAAATGATAAAATCTAGGACCCAGAAAATGTATTCCAGATTAGGGTTGAATAGCATCTACTTTCTCAACTCTCCTTTTACTCCTTCCTCCTTTGGATACTTGCATCTCCTTCTACTTTATCCCTTCTTATTCCTTTGTATCAATTCTCTTGATTTTTTAAATAATATTTTATTTTTTCCCCAGTTGCATTCCCATGGTATTTTTTTTAGCAAGGCAAATGGGGTTAAGTGGCTTGCCCAAGGCCACACAGCTAGGTAATTATTAAGTGTCTGAGACCGGATTTGAACCCAGGTACTCCTGACTCCAGGGCCGGTGCTTTATCCACTGCACCACCTAGACGCCCCATTCCCATGGTTTTAATTGTGGTAATTCTCACATCTATGTGTCCATCTATAATCTCTCTCCTGAAATGTAGTTCCATATTATTGGCTGCTTGCTGAACATGTTAATCTGAATATTCCATTGACATCTCACAGTCAAAATGTCCATAATATTGCTCAATCTTACTCAAAGCTTCCCCATTTCTATTGATGATACCCTCTATCCTTGTAGTCCAGGTCTAAAACCTTAACATCTTTCTTGATATCCCAACCACAATCTCAACTCCTATTTCTAAATGCCTATCAAGTCTGGTTGATACTGTTTCCATATCATCTCATATCTATTCCTTTCCTTCTACTTAAATAACCTTTATTCTAATTTAGAAGAATATTGATTTTGGTCTGAGTGGTTAGAATATCCTTAATTGATATTGGCCTTCCTGCTTCTAGTCTTTCCCCTTCTTTAAGATCTCTCCATGACTGTCAAATTAATATTCCTAAAATACAGAATTGATTGTATTGCCCTTCCCCATTCATGTATACATATACATACTCAAAATAAATTTCCAATACTTACTTCTAAGATGATACAAACTTTTCAGCATGGCATTTCAGTCCTCTCTAATTTGTCTTCCATCTTCCTTACAAAATTTATTTTATATTACATTCCCTCAGAATGTTCTGTTAAGCCTCAAATGGACCCCTAGCTATTCCTCATACAAAACCTTCCATCTCATACCTCTTTGTTTTGCGCAATTGGTCCTCCATATTTGGAATATGCTCTCTGCTAAGATTAATCTTATAGAATTCCCAGCTGCCCTCAAAGCATATAGTACAAGCTGTTTTTTGCATAAAGACTTTCCTAATCCTCTCAGTTAATAGCATGATCGATCTCTCTCTCTCTCTCTCTCTCTCTCTCTCTCTCTCTCTCTCTCTCTCTCTTTCTCTCTCTCTCTCTCTCCCTTCCTCTTTCTTCCTCTGTCTGTCTTTGTCTCTCTGAATCTCTCCCTCTTATCACATTTTGTATTACTTTATAGTATTCTTGATCTTTACTTATCTTTGTACCTGTTGTGTCTCCTCCAGTGGATATAACCTTCCTAGAGGCAGGGATTCTCATTTTTGTTTTTCTTAGAGGCAGGGATTCTCATTTTTGTTTTTCCATCCCTATGTTTTGTATGATGTTTTATACATAATAGGTTCTTAGTAAATATTTGTTGAATCTCTTTCCCTATGCATTAATAAAATAATTACTAAATACCTGTTCTGTATAATTGTATTAGATTCTAGAGGGGTTTTTTTGGTGGGGGGAATTTAGAGGAGGTGGCAGGAAAGTGGGACAGTGCAGCCAGACCTATAATTTTATTAGTTTAGGATATAGGATATAGAGGGAAGAGAGGATATAGGAAATACAGACAAATATAAAGATTTATATTAGCTGGTGGGCAGGGTCAGAGAAGGCTTCAGGAAAGATATGGCAACAAGTTGAACTTTTAAATCAACAAAAACTTTCTATAGTCTAGTCATTGTGCTAAGTAGCTGGATTAGAAATTAAAGGAAAAGACAATCCCTACCCTCAATGAGTTTATGGGGAGACAGCATGAAAATTATGAAATAGATATTAGCTTTATACAAAGTAGATGGAAGGTATTCTGAGAGGGAAAAAGAAAGGTTTCAGAAAGATGATATATGGAAGCCCCACTACATTGGAAGTATGGTAGATAACCTGGATAGCTGTAATTTAATTAGATTGAAATGTAGAATGTATACAGAGAAGAAATATGAAAGAAATCTAAAGTTAGATGATGAAGATCTTTAAATGCTAAAGATGATAGGGAGTCACCTTATGTAGAACTGTGCTATGAGGACAATTTATTAGGAGGATAATTTTGATAGCTTTGTGAAACATGGACTGGGAGTCAGAGTGACTGTAGAAGGAAAGGGCAAAGAGGCTATTAAATAATCAAGACAAGAAGTGATTAGGGTTTGAACTAGGGTTTGTAGTTAGAGGGAGACTATATAACAGAAACATGGCAGCAGAGAGCAGAAAATAACTTAGCAGAGGAGTCCAGCAATGGACTTTTTTTTTTTTTTAGGTTTTTGCAAGGCAATGGAGTTAAGTGGCTTGCCCAAGGCCACACGGCTAGGTAATCATTAAGTATCTGAGATCGGATTTGAACCCAGGTACTCCTGACTCCAGGGCCCATGCTTTATCCAATGAGCCACCTAGCCGCCCCCAATAAGATTTTTTTTTTAGATTTTTCAAGGCAATGGGGTTAAGTGGCTTGCCCAAGGCCACACATCTAGGTAATTATTAAATGTCTGAGACCAGATTTGAACCCAGGTACTCCTGCCTCCAAGGCCAGTGGTCTATCCACTGTGCCACCTAGCTGCCCCTGAACTTCTAATATATACAAATAAGTTATGTGTATAGGTCTGGGTCAAAAATAATGAGAATAGAGAAAAAAATTTCAGATAAGAAAATGATTGCTTTTCCCTCTCCCCTATTACCAGGAGACTCAGGGAAAGCATATTCATAAAATCAAGTTATAGAGGAACATAAGGTCTAATAAGGTTTAATAACTTCCATCTTTCTTTCTTCTGCTCTAGAGATTCAGACTTTCTAGTCACTTTATGGACATTTGTGGGGATTGAAAGTAGTCAATGGAATAGGATTTTAAGCGTTATGGTTTCTTCAGATTCCAATGGCCAAGAACTGAACCTGCTGTGGATACCCCACAGACAAAGCTGTGGTAGGCTGAAGCTGACAATATTGTGACTATTTGGACTAGTAGGCTAAGAAGAGACTAATTTCCAATGCTTATTGTCCTGCTAAAGTATGTGCTCTGGACACACACACACACACACACACACACACACACTTATACACCCCTCCTTTATTCCTATGGACATATGGATATAGCTCCTTTGGGGATTTTCTCTTTCCATCTCTGAGATTTGAAAAAGTACCTCTGGTGTGATGATGCCTTTTCAGGGCTGCTTTCCACCTCTGATGTCCACCTAACTGTCACTTATGGCTCAAAAAGAAGCTGTGGTCACACCTGGGTAAAAACCATTTTGACAGGCAGGCTAAACCAGGTTGAGGGTAACTGAGGGAATCTCAAACTCATTGATGAGTTGGTGGGTATTCCATGACCATGAAGGTGACTAAAACAGGTGGTATGGAGTTGAGTTAGGTATTGAAGACATCAAGGCCATCCACTGCATCTAGAGCCTTCACCAGTTGTCTTGACTCTGTCTTGCCAATAGATCATGATGAATTTGGAAGAGTGAGACCAAAGACTTCTTGCCACTCTGTCTCACTAAAATTCTTTTATTTTTTTTGAAGAAAGATTTTATTTATTTTCAGTTTTACAATTTTCTCCCCATTATTGCTTCCCTCCCCCCACCCCTCCACAGAAGGCATTCTGTTAGTGTTTACATTGGTTCCATGTTATATATTGATCTCAGTTGACTATGATGATGGAGAAATCATATCCTTAAGGAAGAAATATAAAGTATGAGATAGTAAAATTACATTATAGTATAATGCTTTTTTTTCTAATTTGATGGTAATAGTCTTTGATCTTTGTTCAAAGTCCATAATTCTTTTTTCCGGATACAGAGTATTCTCCATTGCAGATGGCTCAAAATAGTCCCTGTCTGTTGAACTGAAGGGATGAGCAAGTCCATCAGAGTTGATCATCACCCACATGTTGCTGTTAGGGTGTACAATGTTTTTTTGGTTCTGTTCATCTCGCTCAGCATCAGTTCATACCAATCCCTCCAGGCTTTCCTGAATTCCCATCCCTCCTGGTTTCTAATAGAACAATAGTGTTCCATGACATACATATACCACAGTTTGTTAATCCATTCCCCAATTGAAGGACATTCACTTAATTTCCAATTTTTTTGCCACCACAAACAGGGCTGCTATAAATATTTTTGTACAAGTGATATTTTTACCCTTTTTTTTTTATCATCTCCTCAGGGTATAGGCCCAGTAGTGGTATTGTTGGATCAAAGGGTATGCACATTTTTTGTTGCTCTTTGGGCATAATCCCAAATTGCTCTCCAGAAAGGTTGGATGAGTTCACAGCTCCACCAACAATGCAACAGTGTCCCAGATTTCCCACATCCCTTTCAACACTGATCATTGTCCTTTTTGGTCATATTGGCCAGTCTGAGAGGTGTGAGGTAGTATCTCAGAGATGCTTTAACTTGCATTTCTCTAATAAGTAATGATTTGGAGAAATTTTTCATATGACTATGGATTGCTTTGATTTCCTCAGCTGTAAATTGCCTTTGCATATCCTTTGACCATTTGTCAATTGGAGAATGGCTTGGTTTTTTTTTTTTTTGAAAATTTGACTCAGTTCTCTGTATATAAATTCATTTTACACATGAATCAAAAGATATTACTTTACCATTTCTTCAAAGACTTATGGCACAGGCAAGAGCTGAAACAGCCAGTGTGGATATACTTGGAGCTGTAGCTATAATCCTGCACACAGGCAGCCCAGGCTATAAGGTTATTTCCCCACTGGAAGAAGCAGTGGGATTTGGCAGCCTCCTGGGTAACTTAGCAGCTCTTTTGAGGATCACACTGCTCACCTCCTGGTATGAGAAAGGGGCTGCTTACCTAACCCTGACCTAATTACCATGGAATGGTATGACAGGAGTGAATGATAAGTTCTTAACACCCTTCTGTTGAAACACACACACATACACACACACACACAATATTAAAAAACTTGTTCAAAGAAGATTCAACTCATCATTGGAACATGGAATGTGCGAACACTCATAGACAATACAAAATCCAATAGAACAGCTCTTGTTGCAAGAGAACTCAGCAGGTAACATATCCAAATAGTAGCCCTGGATGAAACAAGCTTAACAAATGAAGACCATGTTACTGAAGTTGGAACTAGATACACATTATTTTGAAATGGCTGCAGTTGAAGGGGAGCACCGTGAAGCTGAGGAGGTTTTGCATTCAAAACTTATTTAGTCAACAAGCATGAATGGTTTCCAAAATGACTGAATGACAGGCTCATGACAATGAGATTGCCTCTTGAAGGAAAAATGCCATGCTATCATCAGTGCCTGTACTCCCACCATGATGAGCCCTGATGAAGTCAAAAAACAAGTTTATGGAGATCTGGAAACCCTTATGATCAAGGTACCAGAAGAGGTTAAGCTTATAATTCTGGGTTACTTTATTGTTAGAATAGGCTCAGATAATCATGGCAAAGAGTCCTTGGGAGAAATGGAGTTGGAAAAAGCAATAGCAGTGCTCACCTACTATTAAAGATCTGAACGTCTCATGACCTTCTCATCACAAACACTGTCTTCCATTTACCTAAACACAATAAAACTTCCTGGATTCACCCTCAAAGCAAACATTGACATCTAATAGACTATGTGATTGTGAGGCAAAGAGACAGATAGGATGTAGGTGACAAAGGCAATGTATGATACAGAGTGCTGGACTGATCACAGACTCATCCTCAAGTTAAATATTTACATTCAACCAAAGTGATGACACCAAGGCAAAATGTCCACTAGAAGAATGAATGTCAAGACATTAAAGTGTCTCTCTAAATGGGAAGAAGTTGTTGCTAATTTGGAGGGGAAACTGAACTAACACATAGCTAGCAACATTGGAGCAGAAAAAGAGTGGGTATCTATCTTTCAGAGATCTGGTATACCATACTGCATTTGCTCATCTGGGTCAAAACACTCAGAAACATCTAGACTGGTTTGATGAAAATGAAGGGGAAATACAGAAGTTGATAAAAGAAAAACGAGAACTTCACAGGGTTTACCAGCAGGATAGTTCATCCATTTCTGAGAAGGCAGCATTTAATTGCATCAAAAGTAAAGTACAAGCAAAGCTTAGGGAGTTATAGGACTATTGACTCAGCAAGAAGGCAGATGAAATTCAGTTTTATGCAGATAGTAATAATCCAAAGTATTTCTATAATGTCTTAAAGGTTATTTATGGATCAAAGACCTATGGGAATCTCAACTACTCAGTGCTGATGGAGCCACTTTGATTAACAATAGGGTCATGATTCTAGATAGATAGGCTGAACACTTTCAAAGTGATCTTAACAGACCATAATCAATCAATGCAGAAATCATTGACAATTTATCTCAAGTTGATGTCAATCCAGCCCTAGCTAAAGTTCTAGCTGAAGAAGAGGTCTTGAATACCATTAAGCTCCTTTTGAATACCTCATGCTGATTCTATTCCAGCTAAGATTTATAAGGCCAGGGGGGTCCATTGCTCAGTCAAAAGTTACTGAAATTTTCCAGGTTATATGGCATGGAGAGGTTATCCTCCAAGAATTCAAGTATACCTTCATTGTCAGTCTCTATGAAGGTAAAGGGAATAGATTGTCTTGTGACAATCACAGAGTATTTCTCTTTTAGTCATTGCTAGTAAGATTCTTGTCAGAGTCCTTCTCAATGGGGCGATCCTTCACCTGGAAGTTGGTCACCTTCCTGAGAGCCAGTATGATTTCAGAAAGGGTCAAGGAACAGTTGATATAGTGTTTGCTGCCTGACAACTCCAGGAAAATGCTGGAGCAGAACAGAGGTCTGGATACAATATTTATAGATATGACCAAGATGTTTGATATTGCCAGTCAAGAGGGCTTATAGAAAATTATGTCAAAATGTGGCTGCCCAGAGAAGATCATCAGTATTGTACATCACGTTGGCATGCTTGCTGGACAGTCACCAATAGAATGAAACAAGGCTGTGTCCTTTCTCTCATGCTTTCTAGTATGATGTTTTCAGCCATGTTATCCAACTCTTACACCAAGGATGGTCATGACCTCAAGGTCAGCCATTGCAAATTCTTCAACTTGAACAGACTACAAACCAAGACCAAAGTGGAGGGAGTTTGTGCATTATCTTCTATTTGCAGAGAATTGTTCACTCAATAAAGCCTCTGCAACTGAGATGCAACAAAGCATGAATCAATTCTCTGCAGCTTGTGGTAACTTTGATCTAACAATTAACAACAAGAAAACACAGGTGCTCCATCAGCCAGCAACACACCATCCATATGTGGAATCATCGATTACAACAAATGGAGTTTTGAATACTGTGGATAAGTTCATTTACTTTGGCAATGTCCTTTCCAAGGAGATACACATTGACAATGAGGTGAACACATGTATTGCAAGAGTAGTTCAGTATTTGAGAGTCTCCCAAAGACAGTGTGGAAGATAAAAGGTATAAGACTGACTAACAAACTGAATATCTACATAGTTGTTGTGTTGACCTCATTGCTATATGCCTGTTAAACCTGGACAGTCTACCAGCACCAAGTCAGGAAACTGAATCACTTCCATTTAAACTATCTTAGGAAGATACTGAAGATCACCTGGCAGGAGAAGATGCCAAACACTGAGGTCCTTTCTCAAGCTAAACTGCCATTATTCAAATGTTACTACAGAGTGTACAACTACAGTGGGCTGGTCATGATGTTAGAATGCCAGACTTAAGCTTATCAAAACTACTATGGAGCTAACACAGAGCAAGTGCTCATAAGGCAGGTCAGAAGAAACTATACCAGGATACCCTGAAGGTCTCCCTTAAAATCTTTAGAATTGATTGTACAGCATGGGAGACATTGGCACGGGGCCGCCCAGCATGGTGTGCCTTCATCAGAGAAGGTGCTCAAAGAATATATGATATATCTAAGTTTAGAGAAAGCATACATGAACTATTTGTTCCTGACCTGTGGCAGAGCATTTTCAGCTTGTATTGGTCTGATCAGTCACAGTTGTACATACTGTAATTTGTCTTAAATATAGTGATGTCATTTTGGTCTTCTTCAATAATAAAGGACAAGAAACATAGGTAAATAAGAGGAAGTGAATGAAACTATCCAAAGTCTATATTAGTCTATATAGGAATGGATGACTCATTTCCCCCAAGCCCCTTTTAAAAACTATGTTTAATAGAGTAATTTATTACAGTATTTAAGTGTCTGAATACTGTGGGAATTATAACCAGAAAGAATACACTAACTATAGGATGAATGCTCTAGAGCAGAGAGTCTTAACCTTCATACTATAGACTACCATGGATAGATTGCAGGGGAATCATGAACTTGAATGGAAAAAAAAGCACACATCTTTATTTCAACATAATTGAAATTCTTTATTTTTAAAAAAATTCTTTTTTTTTGTTTTTGTGGGAAAATTGGGTTAAATATTAAAAAAATGATTCTAAGAAAAGGTTTAGAAGACTGCCAAAGACATCTATGATAAGAAAGGATTAAGATTCTAGATTTTTTCCATTGTGAATTAATATTCCATTTCACCCCCTAGTATAATTCTGAAGCTGTCCTAAAAAACACTTAAAACTGAAGGCTCAGCAAGTGCAAGATCAATCTGGGTGTCTGCCAGTTGAGTGAATTCTGGTGATCAGCAGAAATAACTCAACTTGCTAAGAGTTATTACTCTATTTCATATTATGGTGAGTATATTACTTTTTCTCATATTACATATCTCATGTTATGAGTAAAAATGCCAGAAAAAGTAAACTGAGGCAAGTTTTCCAAGCAATTTAAATTAATTAACAGTGACACATCTAACAATAAAATGGGTCAAACTTTTCATTTCTCACTGGGTCAGAAAGCACAATGAGATCATATTTATTGAGACCCTAAAGGAAGAGGGACTACTCTCAGGTAGTAGGTTTTATAATTAATTGCAGCTGGAGAAAGTGGGATGCTCTTCAGATGTGGCTGTTCATACCTCTTTCTGACAATTTTGGAAGGCTAATTGCTTTATGAGACTCCCTTGCCTTTAGAAAATTTGACTAGAAAAACAGAATCATTCCATTCAGGATTCTTCCCTGGTTAGCCCTCCCCTTGGAGACCAAATAATACCTGCCTTTCATGAGAAAAACAAGGATAGGAAAACTGTCAGCTGGAGGTGGTTTTGAATACCATAGATATGTTCATTTACTTTGACAATGTCCTTTCCAGGGAGACACACATTGACAATGAGGCGAATACATGTATTGCCAGGGTACTTCAGTATTTGAGAGTCTCCAAAGGACAGTGTGGGACAAAAAAGGTATTAGACTGACTAACAAACTGAAGATCTATAGAGTTGTTGTGTTGACCTCATTGTTACATGCCTATTTAAACCTGGACAGTCTATCAGCACAGTGTCAGGAAACTGAATAGGATGTATCCAATATATACTCCATTACAATACTAGTACCATGGGAATGGTGCAGTACAATAACTGTCCAAATAAAACATTTAGGTCAACTTTTCATAAAGTCATTCACTTCTATTATATATTTTTATCAAAAGATATAAAGATTAATTTCGGTTTTCTTTTTTTCTCCTTTTAGTTTACTCGAAATGTTTTTTTCTATCAGATGTTCATCTTCAAAATATGACTTCTGAATATTTAGGAAAACAGAAAAAAATAAAATAGAAACAAACCCCAGCAAATTGGTTGTTGCCTACAAATGAAAATGACTATTAGATTAGTACAGATCTCATTACATTTCATTTCTGACATTAAGTTAAAAAAAACATATCACAGAAACTCTAAGGATATCTCTAAGGATAAATTTCAAAATATAACACAGTGCTAACAATGGAATGACAACTTCATAGTAGTAGGGTTGTATTCCGTCTGATTAATATAGTAATTGTTCCCAGTTATTTTACGTGATTTTTGTGACAATGAGTGAAATCAATATTAGCATATACATAAACATATAAGCAAGATATGATTTTATTTCACAAAGATAATATATTTATACATTTTATTACATAGATACCGATTTAATAGATTTCAGGTTTTGATTAAATTTTTAAAATTTTAAAAATGTGATTAAATTTTTAAAAATATATTTTAGGATTAAAAAATGAAATAAAATTTTCCTTAAAATAAAATACTTTTTTAAAAAATACTATTTTTAATAACTTTTATTCCCTTAAAATGTAAAACATTTAGATAGCTTCTAGATTAGAAAAATTTTTACCAGTTAATCCATTTGACCACAACATATTCCAATTTGCCAATTTATATGAACTAAATGATCAGAAATGCTTAAAGCAATTCTATTTCTTTTTCTTCTTCTTCTTCTTTTGATGGTTCATCATCCTCAGAGCTGCTATCTCTTCTAGAGCTAGTGACTTCGACTCAGAGGAAGAGGAAAAACTAGTTGAGTAGCATCATGATAAAATAGAAATTTCCTCAGTATCAGTATCATCAGAGGAAGAAAAGGTAGAAAATTGTCTTTATTCTGATGAAGAATCACTGACTGAACTCCTACTGCTACTGGAACTGGTAACACTCTTAGACCTTTTTCCCCTTGGTCTTTTATTCTGTATTGTTCTTGTTGTAACAAGAATCTGTTTTCTATTTCTTTTTTTTCTCTCTCTTTTTTTTTTAGGTTTATTTTTGCAAGGCAAATGAGGTTAAGTGGCTTGCCCAAGGCCACACAGCTAGGTAATTATTAAGTGTCTGAGACCTGATTTGAACCCAGGTACTCCTGACTCCAGGGCCGGTGCTTTATCCACTGCGCCACCTAGCTGCCCCTTTCTATTTCTTTTAATACTTTCTTAAGTTCCATTGTTCTTGACAGTCTTCGCAAGTATTTTCTTTTTCCTGTGCATTCATATGTCCAGTATCCAAATTCTAAACATTTCTGGTATCTCACATGTTATTTATTTGCTTCCCTTTTATCTGGTTCATATTTGTACTGACATTCTCAGCCTGTCTTGGGTGATAAGTTGGTGCATGGGAGTCGACATCTTAAAGAGAACCCTAGGGCACAGAATTATTCAATTTGTTTGAATGACCATCATTTTACATACTAGAATGTCATTAGAGTAACTGAGATGTGTTCCACTATTAGTCTTTTAGATAAAGATCTAATATTGCGTTCACATCTTTTATTGACCACCTGCCATGATTATAAAACATTTTCCATAAAAGGAAAAAAGAAGGGTATAGCTATAGTAAGGGAAGGAACTCCCTTAGCTGTGTTAATTCCAGGCAAAAGTAATTTAGGTAGCCAAATATATTGATGTTTTGTCACAATCAGTCCCAGATAGGACATTTTTCCACTGGGGAAATCAAGTCAGGAGAGTCTACTTCAGTTGATGCCAAAAGTTGCTTTTCCAGTTTTTTCTGAGACAGTAATCACACATGTAGCAATTCACAAATGTTACTCCCAAAGGACTGCCTGTTGGCATTATGGACCATTGGCTGAATGACATTTACTGATGATCATATCTGGAATCAAATTCAAAATATTAACAATTATAATTCCATCATTTAACTTTAAGCAGAAAGTTTCATTAATCATAGCTCAAGGCTATACTCAAGTTGTTAAAACTGAATAAGTATTATAAACTGACCTCTTAATTAAGTTCCTAAAACTGGAGCCTGTTAAGACTAGGTTGAACATATACCATTCCAGGTATATCTTAATAATTTTAATAATCATAAATCACAAATCATCTCATATACTGTTATTGTAATATAAACTTTGGCAAGGAGAGTTAGTAATATAAGAGGGAATTTTCTCAGTACCTTTATTCTGGAGTTTCACAAGTTATGAGAAAGTCCTTACAGATTATAGATTCCAGATTTTTCTGTGAAAAATATTGCATTTCATCCCCTAATATAATTCTGAAACTACCTTAGACAAACGCTTGAAGCTGAACATTCAGCAAGTGAAAGAACAATCTGGACATCTGCTAGCTAGGTGAATTCTGAAGAAGAGCAGTTAGGTGGTGCAGTGGATAGAGCACCAGCTTTGGTTTCAGGAGGATAGGAGTTTGAATCTAGCCTCAGACACTCGACTCTAATTAACTGTGTGACCTTGGGCAAGTTACTTAAACTTGATTGCCTCATATCCAGGACCAGTTGTCGTGATCCATATCTGGCCACTGGACCCAGATGACTCTGGAAGAGAAAATGAGGTTGGTGATTTAGGACAGCACCCCCCCCCCCAACCCAATTCATGTGCTTGGCATGGTATCACCTCCCTGATGTCGTGGTCTACTTTGAAAATGAAGGACAAACAAACAAGAATTCTGAAGACCAGTAGCAATAATTCACCCATATTGTGGGTGAAAAAATGAGTAATTTGAAGCAAGTTTTTCAGACAAGATAACATTTTTATTAAGTGACAAATATAACTTAATAAAATGGGCCAAATTGATCCCCTCTGTGGGTCAGTGACCACAATGGGACTGACAAGATATTTATTGAGACACCAAAGTAGGGGAACCTTTAGATAGTTAAAAATACTTACAATTAGTTGCAGCTGGAAAAAGATTGGGGCTAATTTCAGGTGTAGCTGATCTTTCTGACAATTATGGAATGATTATTGCTTCATGAAACTCAACTGCCTCTAGTAACCTTAGCTAGAAAAACAACCACTCCAATCCAGAGTCCTGGAGAGCCTTCTGCCATTTCAGACTTTAAAATGTGAGCCTTGTTTTTTCCCCTTGCCATTTCAGGTTTTACTGCTAAGATTACTGGAAAATGAAGTCAAAAACTTCTTTTGGAAGTCTTAGGGGACCTGGAGGACCTTGGAGTTGGGCTGAAAAATAAATGCTCCCCAGCAGTAACTTAATGAATTTATTTTGATCATGGCTTCTCTGGGGATTTTAGTTTCTTATCTTCTCACTATTTAGCACAGAATTTTAAGCAGGGATAGAATATCAATGATAATCTTAGCTTGATTGACTTAATTTATCTTTTTCCACAACTCCTGTTTAGTGATTTATAATCGCTATTTTCAGTACCATGGAATGGTCACAATTATTATGGACTCAATATTGATGAAGCATAAAAAGAAAGCCACAAGTCCTTTCCCTCTAGTTACTTTTTTTCTAAAGAGAATAAAAATATATTTTAGGTCTGGAAGGTACCTTAGAGTTTATTTAGTAAAGTTCCCTATAGAGATCTAGAAATTTGAGTCCTTCTTGTGAAAATGACTAGTCATTTGATTCTGGGCAACTTCTCTGCCTCAGTTTCCATATCTGTAATATGGGAACAATGGTAGCACTTCCCTCATAGCATTGTAGCATAACATGTAAAAGTCATTTTCAAACTTTCAATAGTGATGTGTAAATATTATTTATTATCATTATGATCATTAAGTTAATTTCACTATGTTCGGTAAGTCTTTCATGGCTTAGCCAAGGAACCAAAAGTCAAGGGCTCTTTCCAGTCACACTACTGCCTGCCCTCTGTGTGCCACATCCTGGGTTCTCAATGTATCCTTAAAAAAAGCAAAGAGTTTTTCCTTTATTGCAGAATTCATAGTTATCCTTAGCACAGTCTCTATACACTTGGATTAGCATAATTCTGTTATCTCACTGAACATGCAGCTACTTAATAAAGTACCTAAAACAGTGGCTTTCTGGGAGTAAGCGTTGGACAAATATTTGTTTGACTGATTATATGCAAAATGGTTCCTTTCTGCAGCCAAATGAGATAGACAGGAATAAACTTACAGCTGAGTAAGAAAAGGACTCATCACAAATCAACCTGACAGTTTTGCAAAGATCAAAGGAATCTCCTTGCCTTGCCTGGGGACTGTACAGTTAGCAAATGTTATTAGATATATGGATCTTTTGGATCTAATTTTATGAATCTAAGAGAGGATAGGGGAAGAGATAGCTGTTGTGGAAAAATCACAGATGGGAGGCACCTTTTCATGCTTTCTGTAGTAAGTAGTATTGACTATTGACTGTATGACCCTGGGCAAGTCACTTCCCCTTGTTTTGCCCCATTTTCCTTATCTCTAAAACGAGCTGGAGGATGAAATGGCAACTGTTCCAGTTTCTTTGCCAAGAAAATTCTAAATGGAGTTGTAAAGAGTCTGACACAACTGTCAATGATTTACTATTTTATCAATTACTTAGGCATAAAATTCTGGAGTTACCATTGATTTTTCCTTCTTGCCCTACAATTAGCCAGAAGAGACTTGATTTGTCCTTTGAAATGTTAGTTTTCTCTCTATAAGAGAAGCAGTATGACATAGTGGATAAGGGATTCTGATGATAGAGCTATCAAATTATGAACATAACTAAGTCATTTAATCTCATTCAGTCTCAATTTCCTCATCTTGTGAGTCTCAAATAAGTGTATGTAAGGCACTTTGTAAATCTGAAAGCATTATATGAATGTTATGATATTGCTACTATTACTACTACTACTACTACTACTACTACTGATCACAATAATATTCACATGCTTTGCCACTCCCCTAGTCCAGGTCCTAATCACCTCCTCTTAGATTATTACAGTAGCATCTGTAGGGCATCCTTTCCTTACCTGTTCCCCCCCAATCCCACCATCTTTACTCCATTCATCAAACTACTCTGCACACCAAGGAAATATTACTCTTACAAAGCACCATTCTATCCATGTCATTCTTCTTTACAAAGCAATATCTTTGTAGAGTCACCAAAGCATTTGGTGCTGACAGGAATGCATAAGAAACATGGGAAAATAAAACAGAAAAATAGCAAGAAGTTGGAGGTCCACTCCATCTGGTTTTTTGCGTCTTCCCTAAAATTGACTTATAAGGTACCAAGAGATATTTTGAGAATTCAAGAGAAATCTGACACCCCAACTCTGTGGAGCTTCAAGTTCAAGAGAAATCTGACACCCCAACTCTGTAGAGCTTCTATATAGTTTTTCTATATGGAGTGTCTGTGATCTTTTGCAGTGATACCAACTGGGCCATGATGGGTTGAAAGGAATTTTCCAACCCCTCATTGGACAGAAGAATGGAATCAGGAAGCTTAAATTCAGCAAGGAAAAAACCTCTGAAAAGACAGACAATATTAACTTGAAGAATTTTGTGAGATTTTTATAAAAATATATTTTATTAGTATTCTTTCTTTGAAAAAAAGTTGCAAAAACAATGAATATGATGAACCATCCCCCTTAGTCTCCTATCCTTTCTGCTTCAGCCTGGCTGGATGTAGTTGAGCAAAACCCTGAGATGTGGCTAAAAAGTTAAGCCCTGCTCCCCTTCCAAAAGGGAGATTGATTGGCAGATGAGTTCCAGCACATGTTAGCAGAGACTCAAAGTCTACATAACTGAGACCTGTACTAGCAGAGAACAGAAAATAACTCATCAGAGAAGTCCCACAGTGAGGGAATCTAACAGAAAGGAGAGACAAAGCAATCAGCTGATCTGATGGCATCATCAATTCTCTAGCAAAGAGGGATCTGACATATTCTCTTTATAAAGGGCAGGAGTAGGGAACCTTTTTTACTGTCAAGGTCAAAACTTGACACTTCACTTTCTATCATCAGAATTCCCTATTATCCACTGTAACATATTGCTTCTCATATATAGAGATAACCAATATTTCAAAAGACAAATCAAGTCTCTTCTGGATAACTGGAATGGAAAGAGGAAAAATCAGTAGTTACTCCAGTGTTTTATGCCTAATAGAGAAAATAGTAAATCATTGACAAAGATGGAAATCAAGGTGCACAGGCATCAGGAGCTATCCTAGGAACATACATGCCTGGCCACAGTAGTTAAGGCTTGTGTACCCAACAATGCATGGGGTACATGTCCCTCAGTGGCATGGTAGCCTATAGAAAAGTATATCTATGTGTGTAAGGAAAGGTTTCTTGTCATTGAGTTTTCTGTGCTGCTTAATTACATTTTTGTTTTGATCTAATATGTCTATATTGTCTTCTGGTTTTCTAGTAAAAGAATAACATTAATGGAGCATATGAGTTATGTGTGTGTGTGTGTGTGTGTGTTTGCTAATCCATAGTCACAATGTACTTTAAACTGATAGTAATATCACGATCATGATATTATTATTTCATTAATACTAATAACAGCAAACATTTATACTGTACTTGGAAGTATGCAGAGCCCTTTACAAAAATTATTTCATTTGATCCTCACAACAACCCTATTATTTTATTTCTTTTGTATTCACTTCATAGATAGTTGCTTTGATTATCCCTCTCTTCTAGCTGAGCTGAGAGAATAACTTACTTAGGGATCACACAACCAAACAGGATTTGAACTCAGAACTTCTGTCTCTAAGTTGACTGACTCCCAACTGCACCATCTAACTAGTTACCATTAATGAAATACAATGGCACACTTTTAATGGAATTCCAATCTGGTGATCAAGTCTTTTGCAATTTGATCCTATCTTCTCTTTTCTTCTTTGCTCACATCTACTTTTTAGTATGACTCTTTTCTTTAGGCCCATATTACATTGTTCCCACCTCACATTCCATAAATAACTTTCAAGATGGTGTTTGTGCCATGTTCCTGGCTTGGAGTAACTCTCCTATTCTCTTCCTATTCAAATTTGATCTATATTTTGGGTCTATCTGAAACCCCATTTCTTCTGTGATACTTTTCCTGACTTTGCCAATCCATGGTCACCTTTCCCTCAGATCTTCCTTAATTTATCCATTCATTTGCCAAATAATCACATGTAACTGTGCATTAAAAAAAATATTTAGCACATGATTATCCCTAAGAAATTCATAAGATTCAGGGGCTGAATATTTTACTTCTTTTGTATTTACTTCCTCTAGTATGATTCATTTCATAGTTATTTAATAAAAATAAACTTAATAAATTAATTTAATAAATATTGCACATCAAATCTTATAGCTCTTTTCCCCATACAATAATCCTGAAGGGTAGAATGTAGACATACATAGTATGTAAAAGTTTGCAAAGGATTTACACATATTATATTATCTGATTGGATCTCATTACTGGGGAATAGAATAGAAGGTCTGAAAAAGGATTCATGAGACCTAAAGGTTATCTCCTACCCAAAGGAGGCATTTATTCACCTAAAGATACAGTGAGCTAGAGAGGGGAGGTTCTCTAGCAAACAGGGTTCTGCATATTTTCATTTATATAGGGCAGGAGTGGGCAACCTTTGGTTTTCTGTCAAGGCTAAAGCTTAAAAATTAACCTGCTGTTTTTAGTCAAACATTTAGTTAATTCACCCCTAAAAAGCTTCTAGATTGGGGGAGCTAGGTGGTGTAGTGGATAAAGCACCAGCCTTGGAGTCAGGAGTACCTGAGTTCAAATCCATCCTCAGACACTTAATAATTACCTAGCTGTGTGGCCTTGGGCAAGCCACTTAACCCCATTTGCCTTGCAAAAACCTAAAAACAAAAAAGCTTCTAGATTTATAGGATTTCAAGTCCCCGTTGTGCCTTGTCAGGATCAGAGCAAATAAATGATTTTGAAGGTCTTATATAACCTGCAAGTCAGACATTCCCTGCCCCTAATATAGGGAGAGAAGAAGAATGGAGAGAAAAAAAAATTGTTCTTAAATATTTAAATCTGTTTGGAGTGGATCTGAATGTGAGAAGTTGGCATCACCAAGAGACATGTTTGTAAGTAGGGCTTTGGGATGTCAAAGAAGACCCCAGGAGTTGATAATAAATAATTAAGGCTCTAGACAGACCCATATCATGAAAAGTAAAGGATAAAGATAGCCTTAAGCAGTAGGCACTGGTAATGGGCAACCTAGAAGACAAAACAACTTTGGGCAAAAGAGAGGCAAGAACAGCAGAGTCAGCAATTAAATTATAGCTTGAATTCCCCATTCTAACAAGGACCCAGGAAGTACACTCAGAGCACTCAGAGCAGAGCAAAATGTTTGGGAACTCATCATGATCAGTAATCAGGACCACATCACAACTCTGTGAAGCAAGGGATACAAGAATTGAAGTCTTCTTTTTTTTCAGTGAGGAAACTGAAAGCTCACAGTTGCTTGAGTGACTTGTCCAAGATAGTGTCTGCCAGATCCACAATTCAACATAGGTCTTCAAACTCAAAGTTCATTGAGCTTTACAGTTTACAATCCTTCATCTCAATATAGACTTTAATGTCTCTTTTATCTGGAATTTTGAACTTCTAGGAGAAGATTTCTAAAGCATGCTTCCCATAGCCACTCATAGTTAATAACAGTTTAATGACTGAAGAGGGGAAGAAGACACAAAGAATAATTGGGAACTAGTCATTTCACCTAGCTAGTCCCAGCCCTGCTTGGTCTCCTTAAGATATAATAAGGGCACATCAAACTGTATGCTCTGTCCAACTATCTCTTAAAATATCTGAAGCCCAAGGAATGATGCTTTTACTAGGAAAAACTCCCAGTGTCCTAGAAAACTTTATGTGTAGATATAAAATGGTTCTGCCATGATGGAAGGAGTCATTGATGGGAATACCTTCTGGGAGTTTGGAGATGTAAAAGGTAGCAGGCTATTACACATGGGATTGATGCAGACAGGGAGAACAAGGCCAGGAATTATGGTAGTTGTGGAGACAGAATAGGAGTGCTTGGAGGGGGTACTACCATGAACAATCTGTCACTATGAGTAAGAGCAGGATTGTAATGAGTCCAGAGCCAAGGGAAGAGTGTTAGCACATCTCTAACCTGCCTTAGGAGACTTTCTCAGCTCTCCATTAAGCCTATGTCACTGAAAGCTTAGCAGTCTTATTTATTTGTTTTTTAGCCACAGTTTACCTGAATTTAGAGGTGACTGTGTCCTCTTTCTGATCTGCAGGGGGATTCTGGAAATGAAGGGTTGATTATATTATAATCTATATGAAGCCTACAAGGAGTTATATCTATTTGAAAATGAGAACCTTAAGAATGGTTTGGTTGCTTGATTATTGTGCCTTTTTTATTTACTTAAAATTTGATTCTGCTTAATCTAGGATGAGTTTGGGGTGTTTTTTGTCATATTAAATATAACCCAAATTATAGCCCATGTAGGGTAAGAGAATTATCCCAGAGCTATGTTGAATTTGTTATAAATGTGAGGAGGTCTTAAAATGCTGTAGTATTTCATGTCTTCCAGAATTTCCTGCCCAGTTAACTGCCCTTGCCTCATTCCTCTACTTCAACCCCTCCCCACTCTGTTCTTCCATACACATATCATGCACAATCATTTTGAGAAATGTATATTCCTCAAATATAAATTTCCTCCATAGTTAAAGGATGGACAGGCATCTGTATAAAATTCATCCCTATTAAATGATGGTCAAGCTTCTAATAACCTTCCCCCATAGTTAAGTGATGGTCAAGCCTCTATATAATATTCCTCCATGGTTAAATGATGGGCAGATTTCTACATAACATTTATCCAGAGTTAAATGATGAGCAGACTTCTATATGACATTCCCTCAGAGTTAAATGATGGACAGGCTTCTACATAAAATTACTCCATAGTTAAATGATGGGCAAGCTTCTAATAACATTACTCCATAGTTAAATGATGGGCAGTCTTCTATATAACATTCCTCCATAATTAAATGATGAGATATTATGTGTGGGGGGAGGAGCAAGAAGGGGGGGAGACACAGTTTAGAAAATGATAGCTGACATTTTTATAGTACATATATTATCTCATCTGATGACTACAACAAGCCTGTGAAGTTGGGAGTGGGGAGCATAATGATGCAAATACTAACTGCATGTCCCTGGGCAAGTGACTAAAACTCTCAGGGCTTCAGTGTCATCTAAAAAACTAGGGTAGAAGTGGGGACCTTCTTGTTCTAGAGCTATGATTTCTGATATTATAGATAAGAAAACAAAACTCTAAGAGGTTAAGTCATGCCTCTGTCACAAACAAGCAAGAGTTGGAGGTGAAAATTGAATCCAGGTTTCAACTCCAAATCTACCATTTCTTCCACTCTATTATCCTGTCACTGAGACTGCTAAGTGAAGAGAACAGAGAACAGGGCTAAGGGTGTGTTGCTGAAGTCACTCTTGCCAAAAACTGGCAAACCAATTGGTAAATTTTCAGTGTGAGTATTGACTTTCTCAGAATTCTTGACATACAATAAATCAGGACTTGATTCATAGCTTTGTTGATTGTCTAGACTTAAGTGATAATAAGGCAGATTAAATTTTATAGAGAGTACTTTTTAGCAGGCAAGTCTAACTCTTAGCCCAAGGGATGAATGCTATCCTCAAAGCTTATTCATATGGCATTATACCTTTTACTATTATAATATTAATTGGTAATATGGATTACATTGTAGTCATTAATAAATATTAATCTACATGCATCCTTTGACAAGACTTTGTTGAGTGATGTGACCCAGAAGAGTTAAAAGGTTGAGCATTCATGCCCCAGAGAGACAGTTGTTAAAATTTACCAACTCATTGTTGAGAGAAATCAATTATATGTGTCAAGAAATATGGCTAAATCAAAAGGAACTGGAGGAATAGGTTATTTAAAACTAGAATCAAGAGAAGACCATGGTGCCAAACTTATCTTGAGGAATGAAGAGGACAGAGCTGACAGATTCAGTTTCCTCTTTTTTTTTTTAGTTTTTTTTTTTGCAAGGCAGTGGGGTTAAATGGCTTACCCAAGGCCACACAGCTAGGTCATTGTTAAGTGTATGAGGCCAGATTTGAACTCAGGTACTCCTGACTCCAGGGCGGGTGCTCTATCTACTGCGCCACCTAGCTGCCCCTCTCTTTTTTTTTTTTTTTGTTGAAAGTCAATCTCATTCCTTAAATCATTAGAGGTATCAGATCAAACATTGTAATAAAATTACATGTAGTGGACTTTGTTCTATTGGAGCACTAAAAGTAGTTATAGGTCACTTAAAGTCACTGACTGGTAGAAATATCAATTATTATCAAACAGTTATGATAAGTTTAGTGGCATCTTACACTCTTTATTGCCTGGTAGCACATGTTGAGTCCCACTTCTAGACTCCTTCAATCCTCCCCAGGCAAGTGTGGGAGACAAGGATGACAAAGGAAACAAGTGCTCCATCAAGATCTCCAAGTGCTCCATTTGTTTACCAAAACACCAGAACTTAAATACCTTTCCAGTCTCTAATCCACTCCCACTCCCATGACACTTATAAGACCCTGGTGCTCAAAAACATCAGGTGATGATAGTTTACTACACAACAATCCCTAACAAGCTACTGATCAACAATTCAGTAAATCTTAGTCTATACTTTTTGTTATCTCTCTCCCATCTTCCTCATCCTTTAGCAATGCTAGAGGACAGTATATAAGTCCCATTCTTCCTAGTCCTCCTCCTCCTCCTCTCTGTCTCTCCTGATTCAAGACAAGAAAAAGATTCCCATTGAGTATCAGAGGACTTGTATTCAGACAATGTGTGACTACAAAGCCATATAACTAATTAAAAGATATGACATCCTCTAGGGTTCCAGAAATTACCTAAGCAACAATGGACACTAAAATCTCCAGGCTGTTTCTTAGAGTTTCCTTCACTATTTTATGAAGGAATTTTGGGGTAAGGACTGGAGATTGAGAAATGTAATTCCTTCCCTGGACCCTTTTTCTTTTCTTCTTGCCTACAAAGTGTAGATATCATCCCCAAATCATGAACTTGATCCTTCCTCTCCATTTCACTTTCTATATCTGAGGTTGTTGTACCTTTCGGCAGTTTGGTGAAGTCAATGAACTCCTTAGAATATTACGTTTCTTAAAAATTTATCTTTACCTGCATTTTTACTCTGCTTCTCCTACCACCTTGGAAAGAACAAACTAATCAACAAAAAAGGACAAAACTCATATTATAAGCATGCATAATTCTAGGAAAACAAATTGTCATAGATTGTCATTGGGTTGCTTTCAGTCATGCCCAACTATCCATGACCACTTTGGGACTTTCTTGGCAAAAATACTGGAGGCTGGCCAGTTCCTTTTCCAGCTCATTTTGTAGTTGAGTAATGAAGACAAACAGGGTTAAATGACTTGTTTAGTATTGCATGCCTAGTAAGTGTCTGAGGCCAGATTTAAACTCAGGGAGATACATCTTCCTGACTCTAGGCCCAGTACTCTATTCATGTACCACCTAGTTGCCCTAATTGCCACATTTGCCATATCTAAAAATATGTCTATTTTAATTTCATCACTTTTCTAACAGAATGTAAGTAATATGTTTCTTCTTCAGTTCTCTAGATTTATCACATTGACTAGAGGTCTAAACTCTTTCAAAGCTAGTTTTTTTTTGTTGTCGAAAGGCAATGGGGTTAAGTGACTTGCTCAAGATCATACAAGCAAATTGGGAAACAATCTTTACAACTAATGATTCTGACAAAGGACTCATTTCTAAAATATACAGAGAACTGAGTCATATTTTTAAAACAAAAAGACATTCCCCAATTGACAAATGGTCAAATGATATGAAAATTCAATTTATAGATGAGGAGATCAAAGCAATCCATAGCCATATAAAAAATGCTCTAAATCATTAATTATTAGAGAAATGCAAATTAAAGCTTCTCTGAGGTACCACCTCACACCTCTCAGATTGGCCAATATGACCAGGAAGGATAATGATCATTGTTTGAAGGGTTGTGGGAAATCTGGGACACTATTACACTGTTGGTGGAGCTGTGAAGTCATCCAACCCTTCTGGAGAGCTATTTAGAACTATGCCCAAAGGACAACAAAAATGTGCATACCCTTTGACCCAGCAATACCACTACTGGGTCTATACCCTGAAGAGATGATGAAAAAGGGTAAAAACATTACTTGTACAAAAATATTTATAGCAGCCCTGTTTGTGGTGGCAAAGAATTGGAAATCAAGCAAATGTCCTGCAATTGGGGAATGGTTTAGCAAACTGGTATATGTATGTCATGGAACACTATTGTTCTATTGTTCTATTAGAAACCAGGGGGGAAAGGATTTCAGGGAAGCCTGGAGGGATTTGCATGAACTGATGCTGAGTGAGATGAGCAGAACCAGAAAAACACTGTATACCCTCTAACAGCAACATGGGAGTGATGTTCAACCTTGAAGGACTTGCTCATTCCATCAGTGCAACAATCAGGAACAATTTTGGGCTGTCTGCAAAAGGAGAGTACCATCTGTATCCAGATAAGAAGCTGTGGAGTTTGAACAAAGTGCAAGGACTGTTCCCTTTAATTTAGAAAAAACCAGATATCTTATTGTCTGATCTTGTTACCTCTTAGACTTCTCTTATCCTCTTTAAGGATATGATTTCTCTCTCATCACACCCAATTTGGATCAGGGTACAACATGAAAACAAAGTAAAGACTGATAGAGTGCTTTCTGTGGGGGGTGGGGTGGGGGGAGGGAAGCAAGATTGGGGGAAAATTGTAAAACTCAAATATCTTTAATAAAAATAAATTTTAAAAAATCATACAAGGCAATTATTAAGTATCTGAGGGCAGATTTGAACTCAGGTACTCCTGACTCCAGGGCTGGTGTTCTATCCACCACACCACCTAGCCACCCCTAAAAGCTGTTTTCTTAATAATGTCATTAAATAAATCATTCTTCATTTTACTCTGCATCATTTCATAGAAGTCTTCTCAGTTTTCTCTGAAACTCATCATTTATGACACAGTATTCCATTAAATTTTGGGGCTAAAATTTATTCAATCCTCTAAAGGATATCCTTTTAGTTTCCAATTTTCAGCCATTATGAAAAGGGTTACTATAAATGTTTGTGTACATATAGATCCTTTTTCTCTTTTTTTGATATATTTGAGGTACATAGACTTGTGACATAGATGAATCATAAGATATGAACGGTTTAAAATAAGTTTCTGCATATAGTTCCAAATTGCTTTCCAAAATGGTTGGATCACCCACTAAGGCTAACTAGCATGCTTGTTTTCCCAAAGCCTCTTACAGATTTTTCATTTTCTAATTCTTTTCTCTTTGTCAGTCTAATGGATATGAGATGAAACCTAAAAGTTGCTTTAATTTGCAATTTTCTGATCATAAAATTTTCCTATGATTATTGAAAATTTGGATTTCTTCCTTTGAAAACTATTTATTTGACTCATGATAAACCAACATATCCCCTCCCTCCTGAAAGAGAGATGATAGATTTGGAATATGGACTGACATGCTTCTTTGGACATGGACAATATCAAATATTTTTCCCTTGACTATACAAATTTGTTTTTTGTTTTGGGGTTTTTTTTTTTAGGTTTTTGCAAGGCAAATGGGGTTAAGTGGCTTGCCCAAGGCCACACAGCTAGCTAATTATTAAGTGTCTGAGCTGGGATTTGAACTCAGGTACTCCTGACTCCAGGGCCCGTGATTTATCCACTGCGCCACCTAGCCGCCCCTATACAAATTTGGTAAAAAGGCTTTTTTCTCCCTTTTTCAATGGGAGCAGGGCTGGGAGGGAGGGATGATAGATTTTGACTGATTTAAAAAAATAATTTAAACCAATAACAAATCATTTTAATAATTACTGCCTTATAGTATTGATCTAGTAGTGATAGAATTACTTCATTCCCAATTTTACATTTTCACCCTTCATATTCTTGACCTTTTATTTCTCCATTTGAATTGTACTGGGTTTTTTTTAGCTCTGTAAAATAGTCCTTTGGTAATTTGATTGATACAACATTTGAATAAGTTAATTAATTTAGGTAGCATTTTAATTTTTATTTTATTGGCTCAACTTACCTATGAGCAGTTAATGTTCCTTGAATTATTTAAGTCTATCTTTATTTCTGCAAAGGAGAGTATTTTATAGTTGGATTCAATATAGTTCCCAGGTGCATCCGTGGAGTTTCTATAGTAATTCTGGATGCAATGCCTTTTTTCACAGGAAAACTTTAAGTGGTTTTATTTTATATCTTGTAAATTTGCTAAATTTATTATTACTTATTGTTTAATTTCTGGTAGATTATGTAGAATAATGCTAAAATAATGTATTTAAAAATAATTGAAGGGAATGATAAATTTCAATAAGATATGAATAAAGATAAAGATATAATCCCCCCCCCCCATCTAAGCTAATGGTCTGACTCATGGGAGTCTGCCAACTTCAACTTACCAACTGATGTTCTGTATTCTCTTCCTTGTTACTCTCATTTATTTTCATGACTTGAATGATCATTCATCCATATCTTTAACGTTGACCTCCCAATCTAAAATCTACATAAACTACTACAGTATCTACTAGGTCTTTCTGCTTTAATATTTGCTGATACTTCAACTTCTCTGGAATGAAACTCATCTTTCCTTTTAAAAACTTGTCCTTTTCAATCTATTTCTGTCGATTAATTGAAATGAAAAAAAATGTATTAAACACTTACATTGTATCCAGTCTACTATGCTCTAGAAGTGTACCCCCCTAGAGCCCCTGGGGCACTTTCTTTTTATTGGTGGAAATGAGTGCCCTGCCCAGTGTAGGGGTGGAGCATAGTTGAAGGGAGCAGGAGATCTCCAGTCTTCATTCCTTCTCGAGATCACCTTGGAGTTTCTTCAGGTTCTGTCTTGCTTCATCACTTTTGGCTGCCAGGTTTCCCAGAGAGGCAAGATAGAAGAGGTCAACCCCACATTAGGGGAAGGAAAAGACCCTGGAAAATTGCTGATATGAGAGAAGCTGGCAATCTCCATCTTGTTCCTAGTCTCAGCTTGCTATACTAGAGACTTTGGGGTGAGTCTAAGGACTGGTTGAACCAAACTACCTCACTCCTTTTGGAAGAACTCCTTTACTCTGTATTATCCAGTCTATATTTTCCTATGTATACATTCTTGGATTTGTGTTTTGCTTCTGATTTGGATTAATGGTTTTCTCATTTAAGTGCTATAAGTGTTCATTGTGGAACTGGTATTTAGTGGAAGAAGGTTCCTCCTCCAATACTGAAACAGTGATCAGAAACTAATTTGAACCTGATCCCATTCCCCTAGACTAATAATATTTAAGGGAGTAGAAAAATATAATTCTAGCCCAATTACCATCTCTCTCTCTCTAAGGAAAAAAGTATGGCCTCTAGCCCTATATTTCAACTTTTCCTTCTGGTAGCAATTTAAGTCTTCCTTGGAAAGGGGTGAAGTAGGAAGAAGAGGCTAGAGATGTATATTCTGCCTTCTTATAAACTGCACAATGACACTTCCAGGCAACATGTGGAAGAACAGTCTGTCACAACACTACATATAACACAAGGAAATAAGACAGTCCCTGCCCTCAAGGAGCTTACATTCTTTTGTTTTAAATTTATTTTTTAAATTTATTTTCACATTACTATAATAGTCTTGTTGCAAAAGTAAACACAATCCTTCTCTTTCTACAAATAAAGAGAAACCAACAAAAATAAAGTGAGAGAAAAGAGAAAAAATGTGCTTCAGTCTGTGTTCTGATACCATCAACTCTGTTTCTGATTCTTTATCATAATTCCATCAAAGAAGTTGCTTTGATTTTCCCCCCAAAGTTTCTATTGCTAACTGTATTTCCCTCCATTCTATTCCTCCCCACTCCCATTTATTCTATTCTCTCTCTCTCTGTCTCCTTTCACTCTTTCCCTCCTCAAAAGTGTGTTGTATCTGATTAGCCTCTCCCATGATCTTCCCTCTCTTCTATCACCTATGCCCCCCCCACCCTCTTTCTTCCATTCCTTCCCTCTCCTTTTTCCTCTGAGGTAAGATACATTTCTATACCTTTTGAGTGTATTTGTTATTTACTGAGCCATTTCTGATGAGAATAGAGGCTCACTCATTCCCCCTCACCTTCTCCCTCTTCTACTGCAATACAAAAGCTTTTTCTTGACTTTTTAATGTAAAATATTTTAGCCCATTCTACCTTTTCTTTCCCTTTCTCCCAGTACATTTCTTTTTCATCCATTGACTCCATCTTTATACCTTTATATTTAGCTCCCTCCTATGCCTTATCTATATATTTCCTTCTAACTGCTCTAATAAATGAGACAGTTATATGAGTTAACCTCTTCCCATGCAGAATACATGCAGTTCATTATCATCATTAAATCCCTCATAATTAGGCCTTCTCATCCACTCTATGTTCCACCCAAGTCCTATATATCAAACTTTCTGTTCCATTCTGGTCGTTTCAACAGAAAAGTTTGGAAGTCCCCTATTTCATTGAATATCCAACTTTTTCTCTGAAAGAGGATGTTCAATTGGGCTGGGTAGTTGATTCTCAGTTGTAATCCAAGCTCTTTTGCTTTCCAGAATATTATATTCCAAGTCTTATGAGGCCTTAATGTGGATGCTCTTAATTCCTGTGTAATCCTGATTGTAATGCCATGACATTACATTGATTCTTTCTGGATACTTGTAATATTTTCTCCTTGATTTGAGAGTTCTGGAATTTGGCTATAATATTCCTGGGAACTTTTTGAGGGGTATCTCTTTCAGGAAGTGATCAGCAGATTCCCTTAATTTCTATTTTACCCTCTGCTTCTAGGATATCAGGGTAATTTTTCTGGATAATTTCTTGAAAAATGAAGTCTAGACTCTTTTCCTGGTCATAACTTTCAGGTAGTCCAATGATTTTTAAATTCGCTCTTCTGGATCTGTTCTTTCCAAATCTGCTGTTTTCTTGAATGAGAGATTTCATATTTTCTGCTAGTTTTTCATTCTTTTCATTTTATTTTATTGTTTTTTAATTTCTCACAATGTTACCAACTTCCCTTAGCTCCATTCTACATTTGAAGGAGTTATTTTCTTCAGAGAGCTTTCTTATGTTCTTTTCCAACTGGTCAATTCTGCTTTTTAAGGTTTTCTTCTCATTGACTTTTAAAACTGCTTTTTTCATTTGACCTAAACTATTTTTTAACATGTTATTTTCATTGTTATTTTTTTGTCTCTCCTTCATTAAGCTGGTGACTTGGTTTTTGTGATTTTCCTGCATTGCTCTCATTTCTCTTCCCAAATTTATTCTACCTCCCTTTCTTGATTTTCAAAACTTTTTTTTTAAACTCTGAGCCTGAGAGCAGTTCCTATTTTTCTTGGAGGCTTTGGATACAGAAGCTTTGACTTTGTTATGTTATGAGTGTGTGTGTTTTGATCCTCCATGGGACCAAATTAATTGTCTGTCAGATTTTTTTCTTCGGTTATTTACTCATTTTCCCAGCCCATGGCCTGGTTTTAATGCACTTCTCAAGCTTTAGAGCGTTTTGGGGGATACCTCCCCAGGGACGTTAATTCCTCCAAGGTCTTTAAAGAGGCTCTGACTGCTCTCCTGTCCTATGCTCTGGTCTTTGGATGAACAAAAGCACTACCCTCTGCTCTGAAATAGCATAGGGGCCCAGTCTGTGACCTGGGTCTGAGTATGGACAAAACAACAGAGTCCTGCCCCAGGGCCAGAGGAGAGACCTTGACAGTTTTCTTTGACTCCTTTATCATCTGTGGGCTGAGTTCTCTGGAAGCAGGTGGAGGGTGGTTCCACAGGTTCCTGGATCAAGGCTGCCCTGAGGTTTGCCCTGGTCTGGGCTCTGTGTTCACTCTGATATGGCAGATTTTTCCTGCTGACCTTCAAGTTTTCCTTGGTATCCCTAGGCTCAGAGGTCTGGAAACCAACCCCACCCCCCCAGGGGCCCCAAGGGGTGTTTCTGGAAGACTGGAGATCTTTTGCATGGTATACTGCAGCCTGGGCTGTGCAGCACACCCCTTCTAGTCCCAGTGATACAGATCCTTCCTGTGCTTCTTCTATTGTCTTGGGCTGGAAAATTGTTTCACTAGATCTTTCTGTGGGTTCTGTCACCCTAGAATTTGGTTAGAGTCATAATTTTAAGGCATTTGGAGTGTTCTGGAGAACTTCTGGGAATTCCTGCCTCCACACTGCCATCTTGGTTCCTTCTACCCAAGGAGCTTATATTCTAATTAAGAAGCAAGGCAAATAGGAAAGTAAGAGGTAGAAAAATAGAACCATTATCAAAGTTCTCCAGGATTGAAATCTTTGAGACTCTCAGGGAGAATTGGTAAGGACCTGAAAACTGATAGAGAACTACTACTGAACAAGGATTTAACCTGCCTTTGGCCTTTGGGAATGTCCAGTAACAGGGAACTCACTGACTCCCAGATCAGCCCTTACTTTTGAATAGTTTTATAGTTAGGCAGTTTTCTCTAATACCAGCAATTCTCAAAGTGTGATCTGGGATATCCATATTCAATGGGGTTAAAGGGAGAATACATCATCTTAATAGATTAGTAAAGAAAATTGAAGAAGTAGGCCATAATCATTGATAGATTGCCCTTCAGCCTATATTTGATTCATTCCTACGTTTAATCTTACCATCCTGTTCTCTAGAAGAGAGGTGTCAAATGGTTGCTTTGCTATCAGGAAATGCTAATAGAATAAGATTGAAATATAATTGTGAAATATTAAATAAAGAAAAAAAATAAAATAAAATATATGGTTAATATGTGGTTTCCTAAATTATAAGAGGCCCACAGGGATCCTATTTCTATTTGAGTTTGACTTCACTGCTCCAGAGAAATCCAAGGGTACACTTCATTGTTATCTTAATAAAATTGTAACTGCTTTCATATAAATCCTTTGGCTTAAACTCTCACTCAGTTCATCAAACATGATTCATTAAATAAACTTAACAAACTTCCTTTCTCTTCACAGAATTTATTTCTTTACAATAAAAGAGTTTTAAGATCATAAAAACAAAATTTCTCCTCACCATCTCTCTCTGTGACTTCTAGGGAAAAGGACTACATAGAATGAGAATTTTAAGCATAATCCTCTACCTTTGAACACAGAATTTTAAGCATAACCCTCTACCTTTGAGCACAAAGTGTATTTCCTGAAATATTCTATTTGAATCTTAAAGAGACAGTAATAACAATTTATGATCTGTATGATGGCTCAGTGTATAGAGCACTTGATCTGCAGGAAAAAAAGGCCTAAATTCAAATCCTACCTCAGACACTAACTAGTTGCATGACCATGGGCAAGTCACAACCTCTGTTTACTTTATTTTCTTGGAGAAGGAAACAGTAAACCATTCTAGTATTTTGCCAAGAAAACCTTATGGACAGTTTTGGCATGCTATGGTTGATGAGTTACAAAGAATCAGACGAAACTGAACAACAACAAAATAATTTATAGTTTCTCCTGGAAAGCTCAGTATAACAAGTACTGCATAAATAAATAAAGGATATTACATAAAATATACAGCTGTCCTGCTACCCAGTCCAGAAATTAAATCCTAGATAACTTAATCTTTTGTACCCAGGACTCTCATCCTAGAAAGTGATTGGCATTGACCCAATCTCCTACTATAACTGGATGAGCCCCTCCCTCCTTTTCCCTTGCCCTTTTCAGTTCTACAACTCTAATAAAATCAGTTTTGTCATTACTTCTGAAAAGAATCAATCTGTCTGTCAATCTGGCTCCCAAAGGCTCTGTAACTCTGCAAACTGAAATATTCCTTTTGGCCATCACTACTTTTTATATGTTCTCTCATTTTTTTGAATGTAAGCTCCTAGAGCAAGGACTGTCTTTTGTCTTTTTATTTGTATTTTTGGTAGTTAACACCAAGCTCATCATGTAGAAGGCCCTTAACAAATGCTTTTTCATTCATTTATTCATATAAATACTACACTTTTTCTATTTTCAAAGCCAAAAATTATATTGATTTTAGACCCAGAATAGTAGTTTTTCCTGATAGATCCTTTGTTTGCTCTTTGTTTTACTCTTTTTGTGCAGGCTTTCCAAGGCTCATCTGCCTCCTTTAAAAAAAAGAGGGGAGAGGAGGGTAAAATAGCCTCTATCTAATCAGAAACTCTTCATCCACAAAATCTTTTTTTTATGCATTTGATATGCCCTATTAGATCATATGAAACATCCTTTAAAAATCCCAAGAAAATAAATATCAACCTGACTGGAATGTATAAATCAAAATTTGACAAGTTTCCAAATGATTATCAGCAAAAACCCAGTTTAAAAAAAACTGTTCCTTAACAGTGTGGTCACATGGAAAAGTTGCTGACAGAAACAGCTTCCCATGTGTTTTTTATTCCATTCTTCTCCCTTTTGCTCCATTCCCATTTTGTCTCCACTCTCCTACTCCCTCATTCTTATGCCAGCAGCCAAATATCTAGGGCAAATAGGAAATAATTCATTTGCTTTATGCCACCTCAAAGTCACACTAATTCAAAACATGATCTGTTTTTAATTATCTCCTTGTCTGTCAAGAATCTCATCGCCTTTTGGAAAAGAGTTATTGCTAGAGGAGACCACCACACAACATCCAGGATGGGATTCTCTCATTCCCAAGAAAGGAATGACATAAAAAAAAAGAAAAGAAACCCAAGACCGGAATGTGATTTTCATCCTAGGGGAGGGTTAGGAACACAAGTAATGCCAGACTTAATTCTAAAATCCTGAGTCATTCAGCTAACATTGGCTGTATACATAGGGGATAAAAGTAATCCGAAGCATTCTCATCACCCTGAACTAGAGATCTTGTTAATTGGGCTCCTTTCCTCAGCTATTCTACTGGGTGGAGGACTTTGGCCCTCACTTTGGCAGGAATATGACTACGAACAGGGAAACAGTAGGCTTTGGACATACTTTGCCTTTACATTTAAGCTTTTTTTTAATACATTAAAATCTGAAAAAGCTGAAACTCTCCAGTGCGTGCTCCGAATCTTCTCAGATTTCCCATGAACTAGGAAATAAAATCGAGCATTGTGGTAGGGAGTAAGAGGCCATCAAATCTATGAGCCCTAAGGTTGCTCCCAGCAGTAACATTCCTGTCTGAATTGGTTGGGTTTGTTGTCTTTGAAAGCTCTTCCCAGGTGGAAGGAAGGAGGGGCGGACTCTTTATCTGCCTGGAATTTCGGCTGCAGCACCATAGGCTCATTAGGATTTTTCCCATGCTACATCACAAAAGATAGCTGGGGAAAACAAAAGTGAGATTCAAGAGCTGCATCTACTCCTTTGTCCTGGAGTAGCCAGGCCCAACAGAATCATACAGGCTGGTGCATGCATAATTTGGGGCAGCTGATTAAGTGTATTGTGCTGTGGATTAAAGACAGGGTGGGGGCTAGGGGCTCTGGGGGCTCTGGGGGCTGGGGAGCAATACTAGGTGGGTCTAATTAGAACTCGGGGATTGCCCTTTAAGATGGCCATCAAAAGGTGTCAAAATTTTCTCCTTTTGGGTACCCAAAAAGCACCTCCTGAGAAAAATGCCTTTTGAAATCCGAGAAATGAAGATGGCCTTTTTTTTTTTAAAAAAAAGCATCACTACCAGTGATGATCACATACCAACATGGATGTACTTGCAATAGCCTGCAACCTTAATGGAGGCTGGGGGAAGGGGGAAAGGGAGAGGGAGGGGAGCACTGCCACAGATTCTTGCATTTTCTCTGTAGTTTTTCTCCTATCTGGGAGATTTGAAAAGGAATCCCAGATTCAGGAGTGAGGGAAGGCGGGACAAAAGATTGGGGAAAATAATGCCCCCACTGCAAATCCTCTATTCACTTCCCAGAGAACCACAATGAGCTCTTTTTTCGAGCAAGTAGAATGAGGATTCTGTAGGAAGAAAACCTGTAAATTAAAATGAGAGAAAGAATGAGGAAATCCCAGGCCCTGAATGAGTGCCAGGAGGTCACATGGGGAGAATGTCCTCACCCACCTGAAATACTGGCAGCTGAGTACCGTTGAAGAATGAGAATGATAGACTGGCAGGAGCTTAGGGCAGATTATAGTTCTGCTCTCCTCCTAATCTATCCTCTTCACAGCTGCTAAAATGAGCTTTTTTAAAATTGCAAGTCTGAGCCCATCACCCTTATTGCTCCAGAGACTCCAGTGGCTCCCTATTACCTCTGTTTGGCATTTAAATTACCTTAATGAAAAAAAAAAGCTTCAATTTTGTCATCTGATTCCTAGCATTCCTCCTCATTGCACAACACTTATACATTCAAATTCAAGTCACTTGTTTGTCATGGCATCACTTCCCTGATATCATGGTCATCTCCAAGAACAAAGGACAAACATCACACATTCTTCTATCCTACACTGTTGTATTTATTGTCACCCTCAAATATTTCTCCTGCCTTTGAGTAGGATGGCCTCAGTACAGGGATTGTTTTTCTTTCTTACCTCCACATCTTATTTTGTTGTTGTTCAGTCATGTCTTACTTTTCACTTCCTTGGCTTTTCCTTCTTCATCTCATTTTACTGATGAAGAAACTGAGACAAACAGGGTTAACTGACAACACAGATATGAAATCAGGAAGAGGAGTCTTCCTAATCCCAGCACCAGTACTCCAGGACCATGGCACCACTTAGCTGTCCCAGTTTTTAATCCCTGTTCCCTGCCTACTTTCAAGAATCAGTTTATGTCATCTCCTACATGAGACCCTGCTTAATCCCCTGCCTCCAGCTGTTGACATTTCCCCCTGAAATTAATTTGTTTATATTTTGTATTTATTTTTAATTTACTCAGGTTAGAACTAATAGAATCCATGGATACTCATGTAGGGGGGGAAAAGGCAATCTTGTAGAATGGTACATAATCTACTATTCCAAAAAAAATTGGCCTTGAGATTGTGAATAAGAGAACACCAGGACACCATCAATACCTTTTGAGTGTTTCAAAGGGTATGGGGATGGGAAGGACTTCAGCTCTTCACTCATGGCTCTGAATGTAGACTAGAAGAATAACCAGTCTCTCCCCCTATGCAATCTGTAGCCAAGCCCTGTCCATTTCTCCTTCTCTTCTTTGATGCTGTCACCACTGGTAGATTCCAGTCAGTTCAAACTTGGATTACTGCAATAGACTGCTCATGGATCTGCCTCTTTAAAGTCTCCATCAAGTTTCCAATCTATCCTCCAGTACGTTCAGCCAGTAACTTGATTTTCCCAAAATGAAGGTCCTATCATGTCTCTCTCTCTCTCTCTCTCTCTCTCTCTCTCTCTCTCTCTCTCTCTCTCTCTCTCCATTCAAAGCCCTTCATTACCTAGCCCCCTTCTCTGGTTTCTTATATTTTACTCCCCAACACATATTCTTTGATGTAGTGACCCTTGAGATTTGAAAAGGAATCCCAGATTCCTTTTTGGAACAGCCAGTCTCTCAGTTCTGAACATTCTCTCTGACTGCCCTTGTGCATGGGATGCTCACCTCCTCCTCTCTTATTATTGTCCTTCCTGGCTTCATACATGTGCCAACTAAAATCCTACCTTCTATTGGAAAGCCTTTCCTAATAGCTCTTAATTCTAGTATGTCCCTCTGTTAATTATTTCCTATTTATCTTGTATAGAAGGCAGCAAGGTGGCGCAGTGGGATAGAGTTGGGGTCCTGTGAGTCAGGAATTTAATTCTAATCTAAACTCAGACACTTACTAGCTGTGTGATCTTAGGCAAGTCATTTAATCCCATTTGCCTTAGTTTCCTCATCTGTAAAATGAACTGGAGTAGGAAATGACAAACCACTTCAGTATTTTTGCCAAGAAAACTCTAAAAGGGTTCACAAAGGGTCAAACATGATTGAAAAAGAACTAAACAACAAAAAATCCTGCAAATGTATAGGTTTGTTTCCATGTAGTTTCCCCAATTAGATTATAAACTCCATGAAGACAGGGACTGTCTTTTGTCTCTTGTAATATCCCTAGTGCTTTGCACATATTAGGAGCTTAATAAATGTTCACTGGATTGAATTATCCTAATTCAGTATCCAAATCTTGTTCAGAATATCTTTCCACTGCTATGCAATGCAAATCTACTTTAATCAATCCTCAGATGGACTATCTGTGTCTTATTCAATCCTAATTTCAGATCTAAACTATCAAGGGACCTGACTTTGCTTCTGATAAACTGTATTTGGAGAAAATATGAGTTCTGTTTTAGACGTGTTAAATTTGAGGATATTTATAAATGAAACTGTAAGGAAGACAATAGATAAATGGAAACAACTTGCCAAGGTATCTATTGTGATATTTTCAATATTAATGAGACTAGAACTGTATACTACTTTTAGACTGAATACACAGCATGATTGATGACATTGAGAAGATGAAATTAGAGAGCGAACAATTAAAGTTAGGCAAATATGTAGATTTTGATAATATTAGCAAAATGCATATTATTAATATTATATTGCTCCAGACCAGGATTATACTCATGAGCACCCTTTTCACAAGTAGGGATTTCTTCACTGTTTATGAGGTGAATCATCTCTCACTGTATATTCCTAGTCCCAAGAAATAATCATACCATTGTGTTAAAGCTTTAAAGCTTTCTCTAACTAGGGCAGGGCTGCTTGCTTAGATTTGTATGCAGGATATCTCATGGAAATTCTTTTTATTCTCAGCATGAAAAAGAAAGAAATCCCATGAGTTAGTCAGTTGCCATGAGGGGGCTGTTCAGACAATCCAATCAGAGATGGTGGAAAGGAAGGTTGAGTGGCTATGTCTCAAAGGTTGCAACCTTTTAGCTCTTGGCAATCTCTCTGGTTCACCCTCACAACTGCAATTTCTATCAGCTCGCAGCTGCTTTCTGGAAGGGTACCAGAGCAAGGGTCTATTCTAGGAGTACATCTACTTGGTCAGCAAAATGGATTCTCCCCCCCCCCTTTATACTTGTAAATTTGTTATTTTTATGATTATGCTATCAAACATAAATTGTTATTAAACATAAGGATACTAAAATATAAAATGTAATCAAATATATATTGTTATTTAACATATAAATGTGTTATATTATTAAACATTAACGAATATGAACATTCCTATCTGTAAAGAACAAAAATGAGAATTTTATATGAAACTGTGAATCTGTATTATGTATCACTGGTTTTTTTAAAGTACGTTTTATATTTAATATGATGGTACCATTATTCCTCTCTTTGAATCTCTTTCTGAATTACTTCAACTGATTTTTTGTTTCATTGATTTTTTTCTTTCTTTCCTCTCTCTCTTTTTAGTATCAATATCACTAAGCTCAATTCCATAATTCCCACCCCCAATTTACATCTTTCCCTGGAGCTCTCATAACAAATAGTCAAGCAAAAAAAAAAGAACATTTGCTCAAATCTGAAAATATCTCAACATCCTTTTGTATCATATTCCTACAAGTCAAATTTCCAATGTAATGACCAAACATTGATCACCACACTCATCCCTGGATTTTTGAGTCCCTGTGACAAGGCTGAAAATAAGCACTGACAGAAAGATCAAGTTTAGATAAGATACTCAGTCTTACTACTCATAGACTTTCAAAGTTACTACAAAGTTCTATGACAAGTCAGGGGAGGAAGCTTATTTGGGATGGGATGGGTAATGAAACAAAGGTTTCATGGAAGAAGGATATTTAAGTAGGGTTTGAAAGGACACTAAAGAATTAAACAATTGTATCAAAGGGATTCTTGCATGACAAAATCTTAGATAAAATTGAAGAGTAGTCAAAGTTTGACTTTGGCCTCCTCCCATCTATCCTCTCCCCTCTCTCCTTCTGATGGGGCAGGTCTCCTTTTATGTGTTCTTGGTTAAGTCCTCCTGAAATTGCTCTTGAAACCTTCAAACTCTCTCCCCCTTTAACTCTACCCTCAAGCCATAGGTGATCTTTCTTTAAATTTTTTCATAGCACTTTCATGGATTTCTCCTTGCACTCTTTACCTTCTTTACAAGTAATTGCAAATTATATAATGATTAGTGTATCCTTTCCACTACAGATGAAAAGTTCCTTGAGGTCTGAGGCTGACTTCATCTTTGCTTTCTAATTTCATCACATTTCCTATTGGATAAGCCAATTCTCATTCACAGCTAGTTGTCAATTAACCCTGACTAAGGTGTTAACTGATTAGTTGGGGATGGAGGCAGCTGTGGCAACAGTGGTAATAAGCCTTGGATTTTGGAGTCAGTTCAAGTCCTGATTTGATATTCCTAAGAACAGAGGTGAAAACTAAAGCAGGGTTTTCCTGGACCTTCCATCCCTGGATCATTGTGAAGGGAAATGATCTATGGGTGGTCATCACTACTCAAATTTAACTCTCCTTTTTTTTTGTTAGGGAGTTAAATGAACATTATCCCACCTTTGGAAGGCTGCTCTCTTAGACTAACCTTCCATTTTTCTACCTTCATCTATTTTCATGTTCTTATTATTTCATTGTTAAGATTGACTTAAAATAAATTAATGTGATTCTAAACTTATCTGTGAGTAACCTGGAATTGAATAGAATCAGTTCAATTTATTAAAGGTTTTTTTTTTTTTTACCCCCCCCCCCCCACCTTGGTAAGATTTTGAGCTGTCATTTTGTCAAATGAAGCAGCGTTTATTTAGCAGCCCTAATATACCAGCCTCTTTGCTAAGTTTTGGGGATGCAAAGTCAAAAATCATCCCTGCTCTCAAGGAGTGCAGTCTAATAGGTAGACTCAACATGCAAATAATTATGTATAAATAAGATATAGACAGGAGCTAACCTCCAAGGTATTAGCATAAAGGAGGGATCAGGAAAGATTCCTTGCAGAAGGTGGATTTTTATCTAGGGACTGAAGGAAGTCAGAAGGCAGAAATGAAAAGGGAAAGAATTCCAGTCATGGTACAGCCAGTGAAAATTCAGAAATGTGTTTTAGGTAAGGAGTAGTAAGAAGTTAGTTCAGGGAGAGGATATAGTATTAGCAAAACTGGAAAGATAGGAGAGCCCTAGTTATGAAAGGATTTACAAACCCAAAAGAGTATTTTGTATTTCATTTTGGAGACACTGGGTTTGATTGAGAGAGGTGGGAGGGAAGGTATCTCATGGGATGCTTTGATAAGATCACCTGCCATAACTAAGTGGAGGATGGACTAGTGGGAAGAGAATTTAGGGAGAAAGATCAACCAAAATGTTAATGCAATATCGGGTGTGGTCACATATAAACATACACATACATATGTGTGTGCATATATATATAATAATATATATACAGTTATTCTTCTACATTGTGGGGAGGTGGGGTTAGGGGGTGCAGATTCCAACAGTATGGAAAATTCACATAAAAATTTTTGGCCCTCCCTTCATACCAGAGAAACAGTCTGAAATATTATAGTATTAAAAGATAAATACTTTTATTTTAAATAAATAAATAAATAATTTTATATGATTTTATTATATATAACTTATGTGATTTTTATATTAATAAAATAGATTACATGCTATATATAATATATGAAAGAATAATAAAATAAATTTAAAATAATAAAAATAAATAATTTTATATAAATATATATTTTTAAAATGCAATACTATAGATATATTTTATGTATTTCTGATTTTCTAAACATCTTCTGTGTCATCTGTTGATCTTTGCATGGCAACTGTAGCTTCCATAAAATCCCCGCCCTCCAAATTCCTATTTAATTTCTTATGCTAAAACCATGATGGGGAAAGTTGCTATGTGGAAGGGATAACTGGGCAGGTAGGAGCCTCAGTATGACACCATACATACTAAATTTTTATTACTGAACTTTGGGGTAGTTATTTAATTTAAAATTTTATTTTTTTATTTAAAAACTAAAATTTTAGTAATTTCTTATCTGAGATCAATGTTTTCTGAGTGTGACTCTCTACTGCCACCATGTGTCAACATTTTTAATCTTGCAGGGATAGTTACTAAAAGGTCAAAATTGAGCCCATAAATCTTAAATTCAGAATTTTAGAACAGGAAGGGTTCTTAAGGATCATCTAATCCAGCCCTTTCATTTTAAAGATGAGCAAACTGATGGCTACAACAAGCACTCTGTTTTTCTGGATCTGTGTTTGTCTTTCTGTCTCTATATCTCTGTCTTTCTCCCTTGGATCTTTGATTCATTGGTACAGCTACCAATAATAACAAAAATCAATCCCTCCCTTCTCCCTCAAATACAGGCTTAAAGAATTACCCTGTGGGACTAGGTGATCAAGTAACTTGTTCAAGGTCAAAAAGTCAGTCTATGTTTGAAGGAGTACATGAACCTTAGTCTTTCTAATTTAGGACTGCTTTCCATCCGTACTACCACATTACCTCCCTGACAGGTGCTGTCTTCAGAAAAGTTCACTATCTTGGCAAAGGATGTCCTTTTGGCATGATTTGAACCTTGGTCAATCTATGGTCTACTGTACTTGAGACCTCATTAGCCTCTAAATGTTCAGCTCTGTAGCTACAAAATAAGTTGAAATCAACAGATCAATTTTGACTTCAGTGACTCTGTTTGGGGATTAAATTTTGATTTCTAAGAATTGGGAGTACTACATATCACTTTTTCAGGCTATTTTCCCTATGAAACCTACTGGGCAATAGAGGCAAACATAATTTATCCAGATATCATGACAAAAAATTTGATCTTATTATTAGTCACATTTTAAGGAGGACAATGATTAAATTAGAGAAAAAGAAATTCCAGAGAAGGAAAATCAAGATGGCTCATGAAGACTGGTTGAAGGAAATGGAAATGCATAGCTTAGAGGAAAAAGAGACTTAGGGGGAGACTCCATCATAATCATCATCTCTAACAGCTATATAGATAGCAGTAAGTTCAAGTATTTAAAGTCTATCAAGTGTCAGAGGCATTAAACTTGTTTTTCTTGACCCTAAAGGATAAAACAAAGAGCTATGGGTAGAAGCTGAAAGAGGACTTTATTTAAGTAAATATTAAGTAAATCAACTTTATTTAAGTAAATATTGACTATCGATTGATTAGTTGTACAAAAGTAAAATGAACTATCTCAGAGGTAATAGGTTCCTTTTCAGTAGTGCTCTTCAAACAAAACCTGGATGACCACTTCTTGGGCATATTTTAAAGAAAATTTCTGTTTATATACTGATCAAATCAGATGATCTCTGATGCTGTATCCTATTCTGAAATACTGTGGTTCTTAAAGAGATTTCATTCTAGTAGGAAATGATAGAAAGGCAACATTTTTATTCCCCTTCCTTCCTTCCTTCCTTCCTTCCTTCCTTCCTTCCCTTATTCCTCTTTCTCCTCCTCCTCCTCTTCCTCCTCCTCCTTCTTCTTTTCCTCCCCCCCCCCACTATCTTTCTCTCTTTATCTGAACTGAATAAAGTGTTGCCACTGGATATTTTCTGCATATGGCACATGCCAGTGCCTAACTCAAAATCAGAGCCAAGCTAAACTACTGGTTTTATTTGTCTGCTTGTCTGATATTCTCCATTTGATGACTAGGAGGTAGATAAATCTATCCTTCATTTCAGTGAAAAGCTGGAGCTCTTTAATACCTGAATGTCAAGGTTAAGAAAATAATAATAGGGCATCTGGAAGGGATTCTTCTAAGACCTCCAAGAGATCAGTTCCTACTCAAGTTAGACTCGATTATTACGATTTTATATGACCACTCTTTTTTTATTGGTATAAAATTATGAAATCCAGGTTTACTGTGACAAGGTGTTTCTGAAAATTTTATTTTTAACTTCCTTCTCATTAATTTCACAGAATTCAAAACCTTCTCATCAAACACAAAAGGCTGAGAAAGAATCCAGTTACATAAATCCTTTCATACTTGTGCAATCCACGGCAGTATCCTTGCTTTTTCATTTCTTCAGCACTAGAATCCTCCACAAAACCTTGATGCTTCATCCAGAAAGACAATAGGAAAATAGAGATAAACTTCAGTTGCTATTTAAACTGTCTACCATCATTCTATTTTCCAGAGATGAAGGATAGTTAGGAAGAGGGAAAAGGAAGTCCACATTTGGAAGGAATCTCCCACACATAACCACTTAACCCTATCTCCTTAAGTTCCTCATCTGTAAAAGGGACTAGAGAAGGAAATGACAAACGATTTCAGTATTTTTGCTAAGGAAAGTCCCCAAAAGGGTCTGCAAAGAGTCAGACACAACTGGAATGACTAAGCAAAGGGTTGGATGTCTGAGTCTTTGCTACCAGGGCACTAAAATACAGGGGATGCTGACAGCATATGACGCTAGAAGAATAGATAGGCTGAGCCTAGCACTTAATTAGTTAGAATAATTAAAATAGGAAGTTAGCAAAGGACACATTTCCTTCTCAGGTATGCCAGGTAAACTCCCCCACCCCCTTCAAGGTTTTATATTGTCCTTCTCGGTAGGATCTCTGTCTCCCCCTAACTCTCATTGAATTTGTTTAGAAACTTGATTTCAATTTAGATTTCTAGCTCAGTGCAGCTAGATGGCACACTGGATAGAGTACCAGGCTTGGAGTCAGGAAGACTCATCTTCCTAAATTCAAATCTGGACTCAGACCCTTACTATCTGTGTGACCCTGGGCAAATCACTTAGCCTTAGTTTCTTCATCTGTAAAATGAACTGGAAAAGGAAATGTCAAATCAGACCAAGAAAATCTCAAATGGGGTCAGAGTTGGACATGACTGAACAACAACAACAGAATTTCAACTCTTTGCTCCTACTGCAAAAAAAAAAGGTGCCACTTACAGCTCTAATCCTGGACTTCTAGATTCCTTAACTTCTGCATTTTTTGTTTTTGTTTTCTTTTGTTTTTTGCTGTGTATGTCCCTCTTCCTTTACTTTCCTATGTCCCATTCCCCCTCCTCAATTGAAGAATATACCCAAGGGACTTGCCCTATGTGTATTTTCCCTGGATTTGGCTGAATACTAAAACTTATCACTTAACCTTGTTTCTTAGTTTCTCTTTAAAATGAGATTATGGTCTCCTAGATACTTAGGAGATGGTCCTAAAAGCTTCTCAAGAGGCAGAAGCAAATGCAGTTTGCATTTCCTAAAGCTTTCTTTTTCCTCCCTGAATATAGAACGATTTTCTCGATGCTATCTATTTTTCTTCCAAATTACATATAACAAGCCAGTTACAAAATAGATTGCAGTGGGAATATGTTTTACATTTTCCTGTACAAAGTTACTTGGAAGAGCCTTTTTAAATGAATAATTTAAGTATCCTTCTGGAAAGAAATCCAAACTTTCCTTTTTCTCTACTTCTCTTTAACTTTAAGATAATATGTATGTTTGATGAATTACATAAAGACTTAAGTCAGGACTAGTTTTCTCACATTCCATTTCAGTCATGAAAAAAATTAAAAAAAGATGAAACCAGGACTAGTCATTTCATCCCAGGCTAAGGGGAATTCACATGACACATACTTTCATTTCATTAAATTCTGTTCCATTGTGTTTGATCACACAGATAAGCATGGAATGCATATATTGCTCTAAAGTTGTAAATTTGGCAAATCTTTTTTGGAAAGTCAAAATGGTTATAAATGACAAAAATGACAAATCTGAAGCATATTCACTCTCTCTTTGACCCACTCATGTCATTCCTATGATGATACCCTAAGATGTGATTTATTAAGAGGGAAAAACTCCATCTGCACAAAAATATGCATCTCAGTTTGACTCATAAAAATAACAAAACAAGCCTTGTAAGATTTTATATCCCACAAGTGATTAACAGCTTAACAAATTGGACATATGAATGTCATGGAATATTAGCATATTATAAGAAATGAAAAAATACAAAAATAAGGAAAATCACTTTTATATGAAGTGATATGGAGTATAGAAAGAATTAAAACAACAAAATAAACATGACAGTATTTAAAAATTTCCTAAGAATACTCAAATGCATTTGTACTTTTATGTATTCATAGTAATCTTCAGTGATGCAGACTACAAAGCATCTATTCCTCTCCATCCCTGTTCATGTTTTTTTCTGAAATTCTCCATAGGGGATCTATCTAATTGGGCCGGTACCTGCCTTGTGATTTCTTGACATGACTAGATACCCTTGAATCATTTTGGCTAACCTTATTACCTAATTACCTATCTACTTTTTCTTCTTTTGTATAATTTCTTTTACTCCTTTTGTAGGTATTGATAATATATTATAACCTGTTCCTACCTACTATGTTCCCTTCTGATTTAGTTAAAGCCTTTCCTACTTGGTATCAACAATGAGAGCACTTGGAGAACTGAAGTTGATGGCTTTGATACAATAAAACATGTGAACAGGACTCTAAAGGAATTTCTTTTATATTCACAAAGGCCTTACAGGACAAACCAAGAACTAGTTCATTTTAGTAATATGCTTATAAGTCAATAAATGGTGTACTGTTAGAGTGTTGGATTTTGTGTTAGGAAGATAGTTCACATATTATCTTAGACACTTGCTTAACTCTGTGATCCTGGGCAAGTTAATATCCATTAACCTCATCAAAATGGAGATAATAGATAGTGCTTACTATTTCCCAATCTTATTTATATACTAAGGACAAATAACACCTAGCTTACAGATTTGTTCTAAGGTCAAGTGAGAAAATATTTATAAAATGAGTTGCAAAACTTAAAACATGCCCATCATCATCATCATCAATCATCAATCAGCAGCAGCAGCAGCAGCATTATCATCATCATGTCTTTGCCTTGATTTAAGGATAGCTGCCTATGATAGAGACCAGAGAGGTGAATGGTTCTTTGAACAGATTATTCGATAACTTTAATGTTATTTCAGGCCTTTGAAAGCAGAGATCATATAGGTTTAGATCTAATGCAGGTTTCTGTTTCACCTTGTCGTTGCTGAATCATTTCAGTCATTTCTGACTCTTTGTGACACTAGATTGGTTTGCCATTTTCTTTTCCAACTCATTTTGTAGATAAAGAAACTGAGGCAAACAAGCTTATGAGACATAGCTAGAAAGGATCTGAGGTTAGATTTGAACTCAGGGAGATGAGTCTTCCTGATTCCAGTCTGGATCTCTGCCCACTAGCTGCCTATTTCTGTAGTGTATATGTGAGAGATATGTAATCTTTCTGCCTCAAATTTTTCTTGACTTCACTCTATTCTCCACAATTGTTCACATCTGACTGCATTAACTCTCCTACTCAATAACTACAGTGGTTCTCTATTATTTCCAGGATCAAATATAAAATTTTAATTTGGCATTGAAAGCCCTTCCTACCTTTCCAGTCTTCTTATAATCATTCCTTTCCCCTTACTCTAAGATCCAATGACCTCTTTGTTGTTCCTCAGACATGATACTTCAACTTCCAATTCCATTCATCCTTTTATACTGGTTGTTTCCCATCTCTGAAATGCCCTCCTGCCTCCTTTCCTCCTTCTGACTTTTCTAGTCTGTATAACCTGCTGCTAGTACCTTCCTTCTGAGATCACCTTCTACCTATCCCAATGTATTGTGTAGTTGTCTCTATGTTGTCTCCTCCTTTAGAATGGCAGGGACTGTTTTTATCTTTCTTTGTATCTTCAAGGTTTGGTGTGGACATGTCATGCCATTAGTACTTAGCACATCTTGGTGACTCCTTGACTTAAGATAAATTTTCAAAGACAGCTTGACCTAAGTACAAATATAAGAAATCTGTGCTTAAAACTAGTCAAAGAGGGTATATCAGTAGATTCCTGAAATATCTCGGGGAGGGGGAAGATTCTAAAAGGATGGGGAAGAAGTATTTTAAAATGGTTATATGAATATGTATGTATAAGTCTATGCTGTTCCACATATTTGCCTTCTCATTGTTATGACAATTTTTTATTGAGAATTGGATTTTCAATCCATTAAAGATATCTCAGTGAGCATTTGAACCCTAAAACTTGAGGACAGCAAGTGATTTTGCCTTTTTTTTTTATATCCCCGGTCCTTAGCATACCTTACTTGACTTGCCTTGAAAACACAAGGATTCAGTAGCTAGGTTTTACAAGTGCTTGTTACATAGAGAATCACATCTTTATTATCACAAGACTGGCAGAGTGTTTTATAGCATATAATTCTCTGCTCTGTTTATTGCATATTGATTTTAATAAAGCAGTTTATTCAGTAGAGCACATCTTATCTTTAAATGCTCTCCTCATTCAAGGTATTTCTCATGTGTATATAAAAATTATACAAGATATGAAAGATAACTATAAAATAACTTTTGTTCAATGATCCATTGACTATTGACATTATATGAAGTGTTAAAATGAGACATATGCTCATCAAAAGGATATAAAAGATGACCCGTATTGTGTCAAAATAAAAGAAGGATTTCATAATAATAGTCTTATTGCAGATTCTATTGTATGAATTGTGCCAAACTGTGGAACCGTATAAAACTCCCTCCCTGAAAATTAAAGTATTGTGAAAGAAATTGAATTAAGCATTCCTGTGTGAAAAACAATGTGTATAGAGACATATATTTCTTAGATTATACCATGAGGTTAGCCAGGCACACCATCTCTTATATGTGTATCTTAGACAAGTGAAAAATTCTCAAACAGATCATCTCAAAAGAATTAAGATTGTAAATAACCCAAAGGACAAAAGAGACATTGTGGGTATGAAGAGTCTATACAAGAGTCCACTATTAATGTATAGTCAAGATATAGTATAATAAAATAAAAGACTCATGACACAAGAAAAACATACATAAATTCATACATATACACATTATTATATATAAGATGGATAGATGGTAGATAGATGGAATATAGATAGAAGGGAAGAAAAAGAATGAATTAAAGAGTAAGAGCAGTAAAGAGAGAAGGAGAAAATAAAAGAGTGAAAGAAAGAAAAAGAAAAAATGACATAAGTGATTTATGTCTTATGAGGATCATTCAAGAGAACTGGGAGTAGTTAAGAGTAGGTAAGAGAACATTTAAGCACACATATGGCAGTCTTCAAGTTTCTGAAGTGATTTCATATAGAAGAGGAATTCTACTTGTTTCTTTTGGTCCCAGAGAGCAGAACTTGGAGGAAAAGTGAAGTTCTAGGGAGGCTGTTTTTGGCCTTCACTCTACCTACCGCAAATACTTTCAGGATCTGAGACTTTGTCAGAGTGTGAAATCTTATTGAGTAAAATGGCAGTCTCCTCTCTCTATATACCAGTAGGGAGCCTTCATGAGTTACTGTGAATGAAATAAAATAAAGTAAAATTATTGCCTAGCAGTCAATCTAATGATAGGTCTCTCTGAATCTATCTAGTTGGCTCTTGGAAAACAAACATCAGCAGAACATATCTAAGACCTTTCTGGTTTGCTAGGTCCTACCTGAGGTCCCATTTTACTGATAAAATCTTCAAGAAAGCAGGATCTGTACCCTTCCTGCCACACTGAAGCAATATTTTAGTTTAATAAAAGGAAAAATAACTGACAATTACTGTATGCAAATACTCATTGGACTCACTCAGGAAGCTGTAAATTTCCTTAAACTTGAAGATTTTCAAGTGGAAACCAGATGACAGTTTATCAGAAATGGTGTTCAAAGGATCTTTTTTTTCAGATATTGGATGGATTAGATGAACTCTTGAATTTTCTCCAAATGGAAGACTTTGAGGACTCTCTAGAATATTTTCTGAGTACTTAGTACAATCAAAAGAGAAAGACACAAAAAGCCAACTGCCTCATTTTAAGAGGCCTAAGATATATATACACATACTTAAAAACTTCATATTAAGTATATATATTAGATAAATGATACAGACGAATATGACATAGTCAAAAGAATGATGCAATAGAATTCAGGGCACTTGGGTGTTAGTTCTGACTCTACCACAAACTTATTGTATTGGTTAGGCAAATATTTTTACCTTTCTAGGCTTCAGTTTTCTAATCTGCAAAATAAAGGAGTTGAACTAGATGGTTTCTCCATTACTTGTAGATTTGTGCTGCTTTGGAATCAGGAAGACCTGCATTCAAATTTGGTCTCACATGCTTATTAGCTATGTTATCCTGTACCAGTCATTTACCTGCTGTCTGCTTCAGTTTCCTCATTTATAAAACAAGGATAGTAATATGACCTACCTCCCAGTATTGTCATAAAGATAAAATATTTGTAAAGTGCTTTGTATACCTTAAGGCATATATACATGCATACATTATATAAAGCATATATATAATAGTTATTATTAATTTTTGCTATTATTTTGTTATATTTAGTCATGTCCAATTCTTTGTGACCTTATTAGGCATTTTCTTATATAGCTGGAGTGGGTTTTTTCTTTCTCTAGCTAATTTTACAGATGAGGAAACTGAGGCACATGGGATTAAGTGACTTGCCCAAGATCTAAGATCAAATTTGAACTCAGGAAGATGAAACTTCCTGATTCCAGGACAGACACTCTACCCACTTTTCACCACCTAGTTGTCCAGTACTGTTAAAATTATTCTAAATTTTCTAGGAAGAGATCAAGATCACTTCCAGCTGGGATAGAGTTCAAGATTACTTCTGAGAAGGGGTGGTATCAGAGAAGATTTCCTACAACTATCTTGGAATAATTGAACTTGTTTCTGTTGCTTTTATGTATCTGTTTCCTTTCTCTAACATCCAGAGGTCTTGACTATGCCCTCTCAGAACTATTGTGCTATGATTCTGATGAAAAAATTCATTGCCTAATACATAATCTAAAAGTCTTCATTTTTTTCTTAAAGCCTTTTAATATTTAGCAACTTTGTCAAGAAAACTCCAAATGGGGTCATGTAGATTTGGACCTAACTGAAATGACTAAGTAATAATAACAACATACATAGAAGACACACCAACAAATAGGTGTTTACTTTATTTTTGCCAAATAGAATAAGTCAGTATAAAAAAGGCAGGCAGGCCTGTTCCATTTTATGTCTCTGCTGTTCTGCTTTAACTGGATGAATTTCACAAGATACTTTCTGTGAACTCATTTTTTCCTCAATTGTTTTTTTTTTAGTTTTTTTTTTTTTAGCAAGGCAATGGGGTTAAGTGGCTTGCCCAAGGCCACACAGCTAGGTAATTATTAAGTGTCTGAGGCTGGATTTGAACTCAGGTACTCCTGACTCCAGGGCCATGCTCTATCCACTGCACCACCTGGCCACCCCAAGGTCATCATATTTCTTAATCCAGGAAGGAGATTAAATGTGTGTGGGCTAAGAATGTTTCTAGTTTCTTTTGACTTTCCTTTGATGGCTACATTTTTGAATCAGTTAAATTTTTCTACAAGATGATAATTGTGACAGTCTTTTCACTTTCACTTTTTTCATTTTTTGAAGTTGAATACTCTCTGCTCATCTTCATAATTTCTTCTAATCTGGTATTTATTTTACCTTTAACTCTGAGAAGCAGATGATTTGACAACACATATATATCTGATTTTGAAATTATTTCTATAGCTGAAACTTCTTGTTTCCTTTTGGTTAGAGTCAATTTCATTTTTCATGAAGATATTTGATACTATTTCTTGTACCTTCAAACTCTTTTCTTGGAGAAAGTATTCAAAATATACAGATAACTTTTCTCCATAAAGTCTAGAACCATTTGCACTATTTAATTCCTTCATCACAAACCAATATGTAAAAGCTCTATCAATATCTCTCCCCAGTTTTACAATGAAGTCATGGATATTAAAAGTATGTTTTAAATGATCTTTTTGCAGTATTTTGCAAATTAGCCCCCCTCCCTTGATACTTTCTTCTCCTTTGACTTTCATGACACCACTCTTTTATACTTCTGTTTCTTTGCTTCTTTCCTGCTCTTTTTGTTGATTTCCTTTCTTTTCTTCTATTTCTTAAATGTGAGTACCAACTAAAGGTCTTCTCTCCTATTCTTTTGCTCACTCTCATTCATCATTACATCAATAAGGAGCATATAACACCCCTCCCTTCCCCATTTCATACCATATTCTAGCTACAATTCTAGTCCCAAATTTAGAACTGTCTGCTGATATGCTCTAGCTGGTTGCCCCACTGTTACAACAAACTTGCTGTTGTTCTGCCATTGCTTCATGATTCCATTTGGGGTTTTCTTGGCAAGATGCTGGAGAGGTTTTCCATTTCCTCCTCTAGAGCCACCAAATGTGCCTCCTCTCCCACTGGTATAGTAAACTGTGATATGGAGTAAATTCTATGTATATGGGGAGGGAATATTTATCAATTATTTTGTATTGTCTAATTTAGTCTCTTTGTTTTGAACTAATTTATTTTCTTTGGTAAAAGGAACTCAGTGTTGAGGCTTATGATAAATGCTTTTGAATAGTATTAAATCATAGTGTTTCTGAAACCCAGCATAGCTTTCTGGGGATCAACATTTGAGGGAGTCATGAAGAACTACATTTACATTCAACGCAAATACTGAAATAGTGAAGGGACTAAGTGTCCAATAAAACGATACTTCATGTTTTCTTAGAGGACAGGATGAAATCAATTTTGCCAGTTTCTTCATTCACCTCTCTAGGAAGAAGTTTTGAGTTAGGCTTTCATTTTGTTGCAACTCCTGGTATCATTTATGATGAAAGTATTATTGACCCATTCGTGACTCAGTTCCTAAAGAAATATGCCAATTCATTGGTCAGTTGACAGATACCATACCTTGAGAATGGCAACCTTTTCTACAGTTCCATCACTAGCACCACAGAAATAGAAGCTAGGAATGAGGGCCATTTATATTTATATCTATTCATAGACAAAAATTTTTCTCTCAATTGATGAACAATGTTCTAGTGATAAATCTCTCTGAATTTTTCTAGACTAGCTCAAAATAGACAAATATAGACCCTGTCATTGAATCTATACTCATCCTATTTATAGCTTTGTAGGACTTGGTAGGGCAGCTAAATGGCACAGTGGATACAGCATTAATTCTGGAATCAGAAGACTCATCTTCCTGGGTTCAAATCTGACCTGAGATACTTAGATTTTATCCTGGTTGAATCACTTAAGGCTATTTGCCTATGTTTTCTCATCTACAAAATATCTGGAGAGGGAAATGGCAAAGCATTAAAATATCTTTGCCAAGAAAACCCCCAATGGGGTCACAAAGATTCAGACACAACTGAAACAAATGAACTACAGAAGGATTTATTAGGATTTATTCTCTGCTGATCCAGGCTTTGAGAATACATGAAATTATATATTAGTACTCATATATTAAGCTATCTGAACAATTACAATTTCAAGTTGCTATGCTGTAAGTAATACAGACAAGACCCTTTATAAAAGGTTTATAATTAAACCCATCAAAATATAATGAATAAATCAGTTAAGGTAAGGGGGAAGAGGAAGTGGTAAATAAATCCAAAAATGTTTTCATTTCTACTGAACTTAGAAGTGTACAGGATAAATTGACACACATATTTATTATATACGATTAAGTTTCAGAAACAGAGCAAGGTGCTTAGGGATACAATGACAAAGCATAGAAACAAACAAAGCATAGAAACAAAAAAAGCTATTCTATACCCTCAGAGAGCTTTCATTGTATTAGGAAAGATAAGATGTATTCATAGAAGTAAATAAAAATTGAGACAAATTAAATAAATGCAATTTCAAGGGATGGCATAGCTGGGTATGAAAAAGAGATAAGGAAAAGGCCTATGTAAAGAGTCCTCTAAGAGGTAGAGATGAGCCCATTCTAGATGTGGGAGAATAGATTTTGTGAAAGGTCAGTGAGTGATAAGAGGTATATTGTTATTGCTGTATTCAGGCAATTTGGCTAGATGATAAAGTGCATGAAAGGGAATAAAAATTACAGACTGAAAAGATAGGGCAGGACCAGTTTGTAAAAGACTTTAAATGCCATATGGAGCACTTTGTATTTTATCCTTGAGGCAATAGAGAACAGCAAGAGATGTTTGAATAGGGTAGTGATACAATAAGATTTATGCTTTAGGAATATCAATTTACAAGACAAAATAATATAGAAAGAAATTAGAAGCAGAGGCAAAATTTGCTTTGAAAATTTGCTGCAATAGTCGTGGTGACTGGTGGCAATCCTGTGATCAAAGAGGTCACATATATTAAAAACACTGTTAGAGGTAAAGAAGAGGGAAAAGTCAAGGATCACTTTAAAGCTGCAAATCTTTTTTAGAATTTTGCAAGGCAAATGGGGTTAAGTGGCTTGCCCAAGTCCACACAGCTAGGTAATTATTAAGTGTCTGAGGCCAGATTTGAACTCAAGTACTACTGACTCCAGGGCCAGTGCTCTATCCACTATGCCACCTAGCCGCCCAAAGGCTGCAAATCTTGATGAGTGAAAGAATAGTGATGCTCTTACAAGAAATGGAGAGGACAGGAAAAAAGAATGAATTTGAGGGGAAAAGATAATGTCTGATGATTAAGGAAAATGGCATATATGTGAAAACAAATGAGGGAAGGTCAGAATACAAAGAAGGGTTAAAAAGGGAAAGAGAGGTTAAGAAGGTTGCTCTGTGGTCTAAATGTCTGCTCTTTCATGATCCAAAAGCAAGATTTGAATTTATTATCCTGATTTTAAAGATAAGGAAATAGAATCAGGGAAGTTGAATCAGTTATCCATGACATCATAGTCAGCAAGTTGCTGATTTGATGCTCAAGTCTAGATAATTTTGAATCTATATCAATTATACTTTCCAGGATATTAGGCTATCTGTTTGGGTAAGACAATGGAAATGAAACTGTTTGAAGGTTAATAGGGGTCAATACTCTTACCTCCTCTTCCAAGGCACAACACAACCTCTCCCCATTTTATTCCTCTTCTTTCTTGCCCCACTCCTCCCAATTGTGTTTCTGGTTATTTGTGTGAACAAAGAACATCATTCCAGATATGAAATGATGCTTTGCTTGTGGCCAACCCAGACTCTGTACTCACCATCTGCTAATTATAGTGAACAGTTACAACATTTATTGGCTTGATGGAACTGCTAATGAGAAACAATCACAAACAGCTGCCACCCTCCCTCCATGACATCGTTGTTGTCTGTTCCTCTCAGCTCTTCACTACAGAGCATTAGTGAAACGTGAATGTGGACTCTGGAGAAGGGAGGATTCTTGTATAAGGGAGGAGATGGGCAAGAACAAGGTGATCATGGAATTTCCCTCCCTTTCCTGACTTCATTCGTATTCACAAGCAAGCAATTTCTTTTCTTGAGCTGTTTTCTGGGATGTGCTTTGTCATGTCTTAATGATGTGTAAAAGTCTTCCATTAATTTGTGGAAGCATGAAATTTAGTTAGTGATGCCTTTGAGTGATCTCCAGGCTCACCTAGTAAATGTCTATTGGACTAGATTAGAGATGATTTAAGTTAAAATTCCTTTGACTTATGAAAAGTCAACAAATTACCAAGCTTTTATTAAATACCTACTGAGTAGCAAAGGTCCTAGAGATTAAAAAAAAAAATTAAAGTTTTATAGTCTCTGCTCTCAAGGAGCTTTCTGAAAGTTTGGCCGCATTAAAAATTATTTTTTATTTTATCTATTTACATTTATTTATCTATTTTATTTTATCTTTTTATTCCAACCTTGCATGGGGATGTGCTCAAAGTTGGTGCATTGGTCAAGGTTTAGTACTGTGGAAATTGCCTTGAAAAGAAGCCAGATCTCTTTCTCTTCTTGACATCCTTCTTAAAGCAGGATATAAAGAACATATATCTATTATCTCACACCCTGGAGAGAGGTTTCTTATCTCTAATGACCCAAAGACTTACTGGGGATTGCACCTTGGGTCATCTTGGGTTATCACAATTAATCTTCTGAATACAAGAAAGAATAGAAAGCTATTTGATAAGTATGATTATTCCAATAGCTAATGTTTATCCATTGCTTGAAAGTTTACTGAAGATTTGTCCTATAATAATAACTCAAAATATGGGCTATTAAATAATTTCTATAATATAAAGAGAACAGTCTAGTTCTTCAATGTGGGTATCCAATGGATTAAAGAATAAAATAAAGCAAATTATATGTATATAAATTATATGCCATTATATATATATACTATATATGATAAATAAATTATATAAATCTAAGTTAATTAAATTCTTTCAGATTTTGTTCAAAGATTGACATGGAGGTATGAAAATCTTAGCTTACTGTTCTCCATTCCTCAGTCCCCCTTTGCCAATTTTGGAAACTAGCAATGACTTATAATGTTGGAAGGTGCTGCAGAAACCATTCTTTTTTGAAGAAAGGGAATGAGAGGCAGTCTGTCATAGTAAAAAGAGAGCCAGTGTTAAAGATAGGAAGACCTCAGTTCACATACAAATTGTGTGATCATGGATAAATCACTCAACCTATTAGGGTCCCTAAGAAATTCTCTTAAATCTTAAAGTTGTAGGGTAGTTACTGCTCTGCATTCATAGAGAGAATTTCCTCACTCAGGAGATTCCTTTACCTATGAAATCACATGCCTCTGATGGGAAAAAAAAAAAGCTAGTAAAGGAGGGAACATGGTATTCCACCTTGGAAAATAGAACAGGTGACATGATACAGAAGGTTTGGCTAAAGTATGGCTTGAGATAATAAATACTTTGCCTAATGAACCATGAGCATTAAAACATTCTCTTAGCTATGTGGGAAAAATATTAAGACACCTCTAAGGTTTCTGGAAATGTCTAGCACTTGTGACTACTTGCCTGACTTCCTGGAGGATAGCTACAAACAGCATTTAACTGTAGTCTTCTCAATTGAAATATATTACTGGTTGCCTATTATTTTCCCTTGTTTTCATTTTTCCCCAAGAAAGTGACAAAGAAGGGGATAGAATTCTTGCTTTTACTCCCAGAAACTATGATTTTGCTTCATAACAATGTAAACACACCCAATTGTCTTCCAGGGACCAAGCTTATTGATTAGATAATTAAAAATAATTGCAATTTAAAGGTATGTCAAGTCATGATTAAACTGTAAACTTTTATCTGAGATTATCATACCTTGCAGAGTTTTGCTCCCCAAAATACAGTTTAAACAATCATAAGACAAGTCAAGATGTATCCTAAGCCATGAAGTACAAGGCAATAAAACTTTTCTAACACAGACCTTGGGTCAGGAAACTGGATGCTGTTATCAGCAAAGTTCTATTTATATAAATTAACTCTTTCAGAGGACATCCAAGTCGGATCTGGGTTATATTAAATTCTGTACTAAAGTCAGGATACAGCCAGGATGTAGTACAGGACTTGGATTCAGAGACTTGAGTTAAAATCTGCTTTCAAAATCTTACTAGCTTTAGGACTTTGGGGCAAGTCACTTGACAGTTCAGTGTCTCAAATTTCCCCCCTCTTCAAAATAAAGCTAATAATATAATCTACTGCATAGGGCTATGGAAAGGATGAAATAAGATAAAATATGTATGGTGCTTTACAAACCTTTAACTACCCATAAATACTAGCTATCATAATTATTTTATAGGCTCTTGAAGTTAGAAGGGACTTTAAAGGACATTTAATTCACTCTCTAAAATACATATCTCTAACAATTAGTCACTGTTCTTAACAATCTTGTGGAAGCTAGGTGGTCCAGATAAAACCTTGGGCAAGGGGTCAGGAACACCTGAATTCAAATCCAGATTTAGACATTTATTAGCCTTGTGACCTTGAGCAAATCACTTCACCTCTGTTGGCTTCTGTTTTCTCATGTGTAAAATGTGGACAATAATAGTCTCTGCCTCCAAAGTAGAGATAATAATTGTAATATGCTTAGTAAAATACTTGGCCTATATTAAACTAATCTCTTTAAGGGACTTCTCCTTAAGCCTACACTGAAATTATTGTTTAATTTACTTTCTTGGTATTTTGCATGTACTATTTTTTTAGCTTTAACTTATTTATTCATTTTTTTCATATTACTATAATAGTCTCATAAAAGTAAACAACTTCCGCTCCCCCAACAGAGAAGAAATCTCAAGAAAAATAAAGTGAAAGAAAAAAGTGTGCTTCAGTCTATATTCAGATATCATCAGCTCTGTCTTTGTGATGGATAGCATTCTGTATCATTAATCCATCAGAGAAATTGCTTTAATATTTTTTCCCACAGTTGATATTGCTGCCTGTTTTTCCCTCCATCCTATTCCTTCCCACTCCCATTTATTCTAATCTCTCTCTTTCTCTCTCTCTCTCTCTCTCTCTCTCTCTCTCTCTCTCTCCCTCTCCTATCATCCTTTCCCTCTTCAAAAGTGCATTGTGTTTGACTACCTTTTCCCATGATCTTCCCTCTCTTCTATCATCTACACCCCTCCTCCGCTTCCCCCTTTCCTCTCCTATTTTCCTCTAGGATAAGATAGATTTCTATGCCCAATTGAGAATGTTTGTAATTTCCTCTCTGAGCCACTTCTGATGAGAGTGAAGGCTCTTTCTTGCCTCTCTAATGTGAAATAACTTAGCCCATTTCAACTTTCCTTTCCCTTTCTCCCAGTACATTCCTTTCTCGCTCATGAACTCTATATCCAATATATTATATCTTAATATTCAACTCCCTCCTGTGCCTTGTCTATCTATGTTCCTTCTAACTACCCTAATAAATGAGAAGGTTCATATGAGTTATCAGTATCATCTTCCTATGAAAGAATACAAGCAGTTCAACATTATTAAATCCCTTATAACTTACCCTTTCCATCCACCCTCTCTTTGTTTCACCTGAGTCTGGCACTTAAAGATCAAACTTTGTGTTAGCCCTGGTCATTTCAATAGGAAAATTTAAAAGTCTCCTATTTCATTGAATATTCATCTTTTCTCCTGAAAGATATGTTCAGTTTTGCTAGGCAGTCAATTCTTGGTTATATTTCTAGCTTTTTTGTCTTCCAGAATATCATATTCCATGTCCTATGAGTCCTTAATGGAGAAGCTACTAAATCCTGTGTAATGTTGATTATAGTGCCATGATATTTGAATTGTTTCTTTCTGGCTGCTTGTAATATTTTCTCTTTGACTTGGGAGTTTTGGAATTTGGCTATAATATTCCTGGGAGGTGTTTTTTTTTGAGGGGGGATCTCTTTCAGGAGGTGATCAGTAGATTCCCTCAATTTCTATTTTACCCTCTGCTTCTAGGATATCAGGGCAATTTTCCAGGAGAATTTCTTGCAAAATGAAGTCTAGGCTTTTTTTTCCTGATCATAACTTTCAGGTGATCCAATAATTTTTAAATTATCTCTTCTGGATCTGATTCCAAGTTATCTCGAATGAGATAACTTCACATTTTCTTCAAGCTTTTCATTCTTTTGGTTTTGTTTTATTGTTTCTAGATTTCTCACAAAGTCATCAGCTCCCCTTAACTCAATTCTACATTTGAAGGAGTTGTTCTCTTCAGAGTGCTTTTGTACATCCTTTTCTATCTGATCAATTCTGTTTTATAAGACATTCTTTTCCTCATTGATCTTTCGACCATGTTTTCCATTTGACCTAAATTTAAGATGTTATTTTCTTCAGTTTTTTTTTTTGTATCTCCTTTACCTAGATCCTGACTTGGTTTTCATGATTTTCCTGAATCACTCTAATTTCTCTTCCCAAATTTTCTTCTACCTTCCTTACTCAATTTTCAAAATCTTTTTTAAGCTCTTCCATAGTCTAAGACCAATTAATATTTTTCTTGGAGGTTTTTGGATATAGAAGCTTTGACTTTGTTATCTTCTAAGTGTGTTTAAGTAATTGCCTATGGACAGATTTTTTTTTTGTTCTGTTATTTAATCCTTTCCCCAGCCTATGACTTGATTTTAACTCTTTATTGAGATGGGCTCTACTTCCAGGGTGGAAGATGAACTTTCCCAAGCTTTTGAGGGTTTTTGCAGTTGCCTTTTTCAGACACCCCACAGGGACTTCAATTCCTTTAAGGTGTTAAAAGAGGCTGTCACTGCCCTCCTAATCTGAACTCTGATCTGTGGATGACCACAAGTACTTCTCTCTGCTCTGGAATGGCACAGAAGACTGCTCCTGGTCCTGAGATGGCCAAGTCTTCACTGGGGCCTATGCTGGGCTGGGCTCTGCTCTCATTCTGGTGCAGCAGAATTATCCTGCTGACCTTCCCAATCATCCTTTGAAACCCCTGGGCTGAGAGGTCTAGAAACTGCCCAGCTACCATGGACCCAGAAACCCTGTGGGCTGTTCCTGGATGACTGGAGCAGGTTGCTCTGGCCCAGCTAGCATGGCCCAAGCTATACTGTGACCTTTTGAACACCCATGTAATAGACCTTTCCTGCAGATCTTTTGAGTTGTTTTGTGCTGGAAAATTGTTTCATTCAATCTTTCTGTGGGTTCAGTCACTCGAGTTTGATTAGAATCATTGAAGATATTTGCAATGGTCCCAGGAAGAGCCATGTAAATTTCTTTCCTTCACTCTGCTATCTTGGCTCTTCCCCCTTTTTTATGTGTTTAGTTTCATATGTCCCACCACCTAGTCCATCAACAGATTTTTAAGTCCATTGAGTTTGTTTTGTTTTTGTCTTTGGATTCCAATCACTTAACAGAGTACTTGGTACATGATTTAAATTAAGTTGAATTGAACCTTCAGGAATGAGACATAGCCTTAGGATTTATTAGTAAATAGTACTGGAGAATGTGCTCATTTTCTTCTTTCAAATAAGATGATTTTTCAAAAAGCACTCATTTAGCATCATAACATAAAATTCTATGCTAGGCAAAAGGAATTCAAAGACAAAAATGCAAACAGTTGTCCCTGGCCTCAAGGAGCTTATATTTTACTTGGAGATACATTATGGATATAAATAGAGTGCACTCTAGGAGAAAACACCAAAAAATAGAATCAACACACACACACACACACACACACACACACACACACACACACACACACACTATTCAACTCTTGATTCTGTTACTTGGTGACTATTTAATATATGTAGGTAAATCACTTAAGCTTTCTGGACTTAAATTTCTCTATCTGTAAAATAAGAGGGTATAATGTATGATTTATAATTCTAACCACATAACATGATAGATCATATGGGATTGGGGCTGAGTATCCCCACAGTTCAGTAGTTTATGTCTATTGTTGCTTTTGAGAAGTTGATTATTTTGCTAGCATTTCACATCCATAGAGCAAGGAAGACCTAAAGAAATCACCCTGGAGAGTTAGTTAGTAGCTACTTGCCATTAGATGTTTTGACTTCAGAGAAGTCTCTGTATTACAGTCTGTGATAGGGAGAATTTTCGGAGTTTCTACTTCAATAATAATTATATTTTAGAGATAAAAGTAGTCAGTTATTATTTATCCCAAATCTCAAAGTTAAATAAGGGTACATCTAGTTAAAAGCAAAGATAGTGTTTCTCCTATATCACAGTGTTTCTCAAAAGAAGAGTTATAATTGACCAGAATAGAATAAGGATGGCCCATAATCCCTACCTATTTCTAGTTTTCTCTGGATTTGCTCAACCAATCTGAAGGTTAGGAGATTCTTGGAGAGATTCTCTTAAGAGTTCTGGGGTGGGGGTGGGAGAAATACATACCTAACACTCTAAACCTATTGGTTCTTGAGCAACCCCCACCACCACTAGTGTCTTTCCCTTTAACAAATCAGCTAGTTGAATTCCATTAACTCTTAGTCAGAAATACATATTTAACTGAAGGCAAAGCAGGAGTAATAACAACACAACATTCCAACCTATAAACCCTCTCTCACTAATAGTTTTTGGAGAGGGATAGTGGTCATAAATTTATGTAATCATAGTAAAGAGGCACAAGTATAGGAAAGATAGATGCTCAGGGGTTCTGAACCAATAGACCTTGAGGTCATTATTTCCCTCAGGAACAATATGTGAAACAATTCACTGATAGGTAAGATTACTTCTTATTGGGCTGTTTCTCTACTAGATTGCTGACATAATGTCACATGCTTTTATAAAAATCAGGAAATTTATTGGTGAAATTTGTTGAAGTTTTCAGGGTTGGTTCCCTAATCTGGTTTCTGAAAAGCGACCACTTCTCATGTAGTAGGCAGCAATGTAGGAAAAGCAAAGGACAAGCTGCCATTTGTCTAATTTGCTCTTCTCAGCAGCATATTGTAGTGTATTTCCTTATTGTAAAGTAATTCCTTAGCTCAATTCTTAGTTCTCAACTCAAAGCCCTATGCTCTATTCATTTCAGCATATTTATCCCTTACTGGTCCAAAGTAGGTTCTCTATTTCATGGTGATAAACCAGAATCCATGTCTCTGCCCTCTACACCTTAATGAGGCAATATGGATTTGTCCAGTAGTTATCAATACAGTTCTTAGCATCAAGATTTCCTAACTATTATTTTCAAAATTCTCTTCTTTGGTCATATACAAATTGGTTACTGGAAACAGGACACTTTAGTCATCTTTATCTTAGGAAGTGTCTTTTCTCTGTGTCCAGTGTTTCTCTTGAAACACTCCTATTTCTTCCCCTTTACAACAATCCAAATATCAGTATCTGAAAAAAGCACCCTCACAAGAATGAAATTTGAACCATGCATCCAGGGCACTCCAGATTAGTAATTCACTGCTTTGATCATTTGGCTACCTTGTCCAATGTTACAGGTGAATGAGTAAAATAAAACATTCGATAAAGAGTACCTTACATTTCTTTATTGCTTTGAGATTTGCAAGATATTTTTCTTATGATAACTGTGAGGTAAGCATTGAGAGGACTTATTTCTATTTTTTCCCTCAATGAAAAATCTGAGAATTAGAGAGATTAGGAGTCTGACTCAAGGTCACATGACTGTTAAATATTAGGGCCAAGACTTAAACACAGTTTTCTCAATTTCAAGTTCATTTTACTTGTTTCTATACTATGGAATTAAATAGTATGCAAACTGCCATGAAATTAAATATTGCTCCACTAATCTAAAAGAACTCAAAACAGATCTAATAAGAACTGAATAATGAGCTTAAAAGAAATAATAAATGACATGTTCTTCATCTGCTTCCTATTTCCTTTGTGGTGGTTTTTATGAGCATCTGTATTGAAGAATAAGGATTAGGGAGGAAATGGTACTGGCTGCAGATGCCTGAAATCTCTTAGGCTAGCAATCTGCCAAAAGAGCTGTGGACAGCTTAGAGAAAGAGTAAGAAAGAGCAGGGGGAAAAATTCTGTTGGTCAAATGAAATTCTTAATGGTAACTGGTTTTTAACAAAAACTACAAACAATCAGGTCAATTCATAACATCCCTTGGAATAAAAGAATGCTTCAATATAAATTGAATGGAGATTTTTACAGGGTAAACATATTTGCTTTTGCAAAAGAAATACTAATATATTATCAGTTCTATCAGATAATGGGGTTATAAGCTTAAGATGCAGAAGTATTTTTTTTGGTAACTTTAGTCTCAAAATTTAGGGCCTGAAGAAATTAGACTTCAAGGTATTTTGCCTCGCCACCAAACATCTTTTCAAGAAAGAAAATACAAATACCACACTTGTATGGAATGTCGACTTCAAGTCTTGCATTTTTAGACAATTTCAGTCATATGTCAGAAAGTTGTCATAATGTGTTGAAATGAATGTGGGATTGATAATGGATCCTGCTAACAGAGCTGGCACATTTTTCACTTTCCCACCCACACAGATCATTTATCCTTGGGCATGCAAAGTGCTCAGATCACAAGCATAGGGTTCACTGCACTTATTAAATCCTCAGTAAGATTTCAAATAAAAAATGTTCTCAAACATGATTCCCTTATATATTTCACTTGTTTGGAGATTCTTAGATTGTGAGGTGATCCAAAACCCTAAAATCCTCTGTCTCCTTTTTGAAATAGTGACATCATCCATCCTGATATTGTTTTCTTGGTATATTTCTCTAGAATCTGTAACTTGGGACAGCTAGGAGGTGCAGTGGACAGAGCATGAACCTTGGAGTCAGGAGGGCATGAGTTCAAATCCAAACTCAGACATTTAATACTTAGCTGTGTGACCTTGGGCAAGTCAATTAACCCCATTGCCTTGCAAAACCCCCCAAAATCTGTAATCTATACTCCTGGGTTTTGAACTTGGTCAATAGGAGAAGAGGAATGGGGGTAACATTTTGCTGTCTATTAACCTATTTGTAAAGGCAAATAGGGCCAGGTTAAATCCCAGATGGCTATTAGACATTGCTGAGGAGCAAAGTTAATTGAGTTCACTCACTCTCTTTAATCCCTCTTGAATTGAGTGTTACCTTGTCTCTGGTCATTCCTCCTACTTCCTAATCTTTCTGTTTCTTTCAGAAGCTGAAGTTTGCTGCAGGTCCTAAAGATTTAAGGACTAGATTATACAATGATTCATTTTCTATCTTGGGGCAAAATGACCCTGCTAATATGGAAAATTAAAATACATGTTATTGATAAAAGTCACATAACTATTGGGATCTTAAATCAGAATAGAAGTCTGATCAATGGGTCAGTTTTAATTCCCTTATCTATTTTTTAGTTCAATGTTTCTCAACTACTCATGATCAATTAACATTTTATTGGAAGCTAAGAATCATAATTAGAAAATAGCTTATAGGGGCAGCTAGGTGGTGCAGTGGATAAAGCACCAGCCCTAGAATCAGGAGTACCTGGGTTCAAATCTGGTCTCAGACACTTAATAATCACCTAGCTGTGTGGCCTTGGGCAAGTCACTTAACCCTCATTGCCTTGCAAAAACCTAAAAAAAACCCCCAAACAAACAAAAAAAAGAAAATAGCTTATATAAAGAGCATGAAAAATTACATGGAAATCCTATTTTCAAACAGACACCAGGAAGGGAATTTAGAGAAAGTTAAAAACAACAACAAAAAACCCAAATTCTTTTAGTCTTGTGTTCTTTTTTGTTTTTGTTTTTGTTTTTATAGATGGGGGTTGCAATTGGTCAAACAGCTCAGTAGTGTATGAGATCTCATTTGAACTCACAGCCTCCTGATTGTAGGGCTGCTGCTCTATCTACTGAGCAGTCTGCTGTCCCAGACTTCTTAGTTTTAAAAAAAAAATTATGTTGAGTTTAATAAATGCCAAATGATCTTTTCTATATTCACGTTTTCCTTTCCTGTTAAATATATAATTTACACGTCTTTCAAAGTTGTCCTGTTTATCTTTATTTTTCTATACATTTGCTTCTCTGCATTAAAAATGCTTTTAATGATACTTTTATTTTTTCTTTCTTTTTGATAGTTCTATTGCTAGAAGTCCCTCCTTCTTGGCAGAACATCCACTTCCACAACAACAAATCCTTTTAACTCTATATAGTCAAGTAAAACAAAATGTAAAAATGAACATGTCTGAAAGTTTGTCTTATTCTACACAATGAGTTCATCATTTCTTTATTTAGGAGGTAGTCAGAATTGTTTTGTGCAATGATGAGTTTCTAAGTTTTTCAAAGTTGTTTTTGTAATTTTGTATATATATTTGTTATTTTATAAGTTGTTCCTCTTGCTTTGTTCACTTCATTATGCATCAGTTCATACAAGTCTTCCAGGTCTCTCTAAAGTCACACTTTCATCAATCAATCAGTCAATCAATCTTTATTAAAAACCTATTATGCTATTTCAGGAAAATCAGTTTGGCAGTTGAGTAGAAATTGAATTGGAGAGACTTGAGGCAGAATGCTTTTGTAGTAGTCCAGGTGAAAAGTGACTATATCAGGGCTGTTGGCTGTGAGAGGAAACAAGACATAAACAAGAGAAGTTATGAATGTAAAAATAATAATAAATAAAATTAAAAATAGATTAGATATGTGGGATTATTGCAAAAGTCCTGAGCCTAAGTGACTAGAAGACAAATGATACTCTTCCCTGTAATGGGAAAGTTGGAAAGTGCAAAGGTTTTGAGGGGAAAGGTGATGAGGTCCATTTTGGACATGTGAGTTTGAGATGTCTACATGATTTCCAAGTCAAGATGTCCATGAAGTGATTTATTTGCAATATAAAATGACAGCTCAGAAAGTGTGGATAAAAAGATCTGGGAGCTTTTATTTAACTCATGGGAGATAATAAGAGGATGATTGTAGGGAGTCCAGAATAAAGGCTTGAGGGTCACTTGGTAAAATGCCAGTTGTTTGGTGGGCTTGTGACCCACAGTTTTACAAAAACTGATTTACATTCTCACCTCAATTGCCATTTCTAGTGAGCTCACCTATCTTCTTACCACCTTTAACATGGAGCTGCCATTTTATAGCCATTCCCAGGACACCCCAATCATTTCCGAATCTACTTCAGGAACATAAAATCCCATGCAAAAAGGTATCTATTGGGGCAGCTAGGTGGCGCAGTGGATAGATCACCAGCCCTGGAGCCAGGAGTACCTGGGTTCAAATCTGGCCTCAGACACTTAGTAATTACCTAGCTGTGGGGCCTTGGGCAAGCCACTTAACCCTATTTGCCTTGCAAAAACCTAAAAAAAAAAAAGAAAAAAAAAGAAAAAGGTATCTATTGTAATTGCCTTAGCTACCTCTATTGGCATGAAGCTAACTCATGAGAACAGTTTCTTAAGGAAGCCCAAATAGCTATGCCACAGCTTCTGAAAGACAAAATATGAGATCTGGATAAAAATCTGAAAGTGCTGGTTGAAAGCCAGCACACCTTCCAGTACATGTGGGCTTATATAATCATGGGTCCTGGCCAGCCAAGTGTGTGTGGATTTGCTAATACTTAATTTTCAGTCATGTATGTCTTTGAGCCCCATTTGGGGTTTTCTTGGCAGGAATACTGGATTAGTTTGCCATTTTCTTTTTTCTAGTTCATTTTAGAGATAAAGAAATTGAAGTAAACAAATTGAGGCAAAAAAATGAGGTTAAGTCTCTTAACTAGGGTTACACATTTCATAAGTGTCCCAGAATGCAGTTGAATTCAGGTCTTCCTGGCTCCAAGTCTGGTACTCTATGCACTGCATCACTTAATTGACCTATTGCATGCAGGTGGACAATACTCACAAGGTTCAAAAATTGGCCCAAAGGCTGTTTTTCCAGGTGGAACAAACTGACATAATAAGAATATTCAAAAGATCTCTTCTCTGACTCTTCCCTACCCCAAGACCCATAGGTCAAAACTTCTCTTCTTTAATTCTGCCTGAAAGGCAGGAGCAGCTGGGCTATTAGTCTACTAGAGATTATTTTTATTTTGGGGTTTTTATTTCCACTGTTACTCTTTAGAACTCTTCCATACTGAAATTCTTAAGGAAACAGGTAATATGGTTAATATGTAATCATTATTAACCAGTGGTCTTTTGCAACAGGACGACAGAATAGATTGCGATCACTGTGATTTTTTGAAATATATTGTTTGATGTTTTAGTTGTGATAAAACACTATTATGGAGTCATTTGAGCTAAGAGGTTCTAGTGGTCATGAACATGTAACCAATGACAAGTTTCTATTTTCCCACTATCTTGTCTTAGTCTGACCTCATGTCAAGCAATTAAATAATCACAACTCCTGTTTGGATGAGAATCCTAGCAGATTATAGGGACAGTGAGCCATCCTTATCCCTAGTCTCGGATTGCCAATTTTTGGTTCCAATAAGGAAATTTTCCACTTAAAACTTGGTTATTGTTAGGTAACCTAAGCAATTTCCCTATTGTATCTGTATCTGATTAAAAATACCTATTCTTAACAGAGTCAGTTTTAAAAACATAACTTTTGTGCTCAGACTTCTACATTCAGTATGTACTCCTACTGAAATTTTTGCCACTGTGCACATCTCTCTCCCTCTTGCCCTTGGTGGTACTAGGATCTGGTCCTCTTTTTTACCTTCTTTTTAGCTTTCTATTTGTTCCTTCATGTTTCCTGCTTTAGGGGGAACATAATATATTTTTGTATTTTTTGAGTAAGTGAGGAACTCTACAGAGAACTGACTTTTTTTTTTGTCTTTGGAGTTATGGGAATAACTTTAGAATTTCATCAGATAGGTCATTATGGAAATTTGTCTGTGGAGAAATCTGATCCCAGTTTCTACCTTACTTTAATCTGCGAGGATAGGGAGCAGTAATAAAATGCTTTGATTTCTTTTCCCACCCTAGTCATTGAACTTACTGGCCCACCAAGGCCAATAGGATCATCTTGCTGTTCCTTCCTGATCTGTTGTGTCTAGGACTTGTACAAGACCCAGTTTTAACAAGAGGAATCTCCAGATTCTTATAGACTAGAAATGAGATAGCATTGACAAGAATGTAGGTGGGGGACAATGTGGAGGTGACTGATGGATCAATGAAATTGTTTTTTCAAATTCAGCCTGAAAATGCTATTTAATTGCATTAGTTGAGTTTACTATTCTCCCTCCCACTTCCCTTGAGGGAATGATGCCTGACAGTATATACTCCTGGAATGTGGTATCTTTCCTCTTTTGATCCAATAAAACTTTGTATACTATTGTATTTAGTATCTACTTTTTTTTTTTTGCAAGGCAATGGGGTTAAGTGGCTTGCCCAAGGCCACATAGCTAGTTAATTATTAAGTGTCTGAGGTCAGATTTGAACCCAGGTACTCCTGACTCCAGGGCCAGTGTTCTATCTACTGCGCCACCTAGCTGCCCCATTTAGTATCTTCTAATGAAAAATAATAAACTATATATAATAGTTGAAGTTTTACACCATGCTTTCTTCTAAACTTCTTGGTAAGTTAGATAATGATAATATTAATATTTCCATTTTATACGTAAGGACAGTGACTTGTCACTAGTCCCATAGCTAGTAAATGCTTGAAGGATTTGAACCCAGGATTCTTAACTCTATGTTGCATCTCACAACTTCTGTTTCAAAACTTAGTATCCTTCCTGGCATATAGTAGGCTATCAATAAATGCTTGTTGATGAATGAAAACTTTTTGCGTTTTAATTTATATTAAATTTACATCTATATACACCTTATCATTTACTAGCCTGTAAATCCCATCCAGCTGGGACTATGCTTCTTATTATCTTTGTATCATTCTCAGGACCTAGAATAATGTTTAACAAATTTTTGGTTAAAAGGATAAATAAATATTTCTTAGCTTAAATTTTTCCTTGTGTAAACCTATTTGTCCTTGTTGGATTTCTGTTCTACTCCTTACTCTGGCCTCTACTTACTGTTACCACCAACCACTGTGAGAGTGATAGCTTTCCTGAGACAATCAAATTCATACACATGGTTACATACCTTTACTACTACAGTAGTGTCAATAGGTTTCAGCACAATGCAATTGTCTTTTCTCTATCCTTGGCAGCAGCTCCTAAGAGAACTTATATAACCACATTGCAAACAGTAACAAAAATATTGTGGTAGGTTATTTTATTTTATTTTATTTTTTTTTTGCAAGGCAATAGAATTAAGTGACTTGCCCAAAGGTCACACAACTAGGTAATTATTAAGTGTCTGAGGCTGGATTTGAACTCAGGTTCTCCTGACTACAGGACTGGTGCTCTATCCACTGTGTCACCTAGTGCCCCTAGCAATATTGTTTTAAGAACAACTTTGAGCAAATAAATTGTTTTGACTATTATAAATACCAAAATTAACTATAAAGGACATATAAAAAAAAAGGTACTATCTGCATCTGGAGGGAAGAACTGTTAAATAGAAATATATGTAGAATAATTATATTTACATATATACTTATTTGTTTCTAATGATAGTCATCTTGATAGCAGAAGGTGAAAGCAAAGAAAAAATAGAAACGTACATGATGATTCTGTTATATATTTGAAAGGAATAGCAAGCTGTGCCTAGTAGATTTTGCAGTTTCATGTGCAATCTTTTTTTATCATACGTTATAGAAATATTTGTTTTATTCATAAATTAAAAATAAAATAAAAGAACTTATATAATTGTGTTGGAGAATCATGGGATGGCAAGAGGAGGAATCAAATTCAAAAGTTTATTTAGAAGAGGTAGCAAATGGAAGAAAGGAGTCAGAGCTCCAAGTGCCATGTGATCCCCTGCCTTGAGAAACTCTAGAAGGTCTTGCAGTTTGGGCAAGCAGATACCAACTCCTATTGATGGACTGTGGGAAGGCTATTGGCCTGATACTCTCTCCAAGTACTATTCTACCCCTTGTTCCTTCCACTCTCATTCTTATATCAACATCCCCAGGGGCAGTCACTACTGTCTTTCCTCTCTCTCTATCTTATCTAAACATGAAAACCTACCTGTAATTTCCTGTTGTTTGCTTCTGTTTTCCCTGCTAGGACCTTCAGACTGAGAAGGAACAACTGTAATATAACTGGTCAGTGGCTCATATTGTACCTGTGGTATCCCAGGCCAGGGTTAGAAATTAGAGATCACTGCCGGTTCCTCCCTGGTGATCTTAGTTGGTGGTCAGTGCTTGACCCAATCATTTAGCACCACCTATTGAGTTTTCTATATTTCTACTATTAGCTTTCTGGGGCTCCAAAGGGAAAAAATCAGAGGGCACTCTTTCCTATGATCACTTATACTTCTTATTCAGGTTTGCAAAGTTCTTGACACATCTTATTTGATACTCTTATGGGCACTGTGAAGTCGATGTTATCCTTATTTCATAGGTGAAGCAGAGAGAGATTTAAGTGATTTCACTAAGACACAGGGTTATTAAATTGTCTTAGGCAGTATTTGAACTTTGGTTTTGTTGACTCCTGGTTTAGTAACTCTGGCCACTCTAATGCCCAGCTATCTCACCAACTAGATAGTCAGGTGCTTAAAATAGGATTTACTATTGTAAAACTGGTGTCAGAGACTTTCCTAGGGTGTGAAGGGCAAAGAGTTTCTAATCCTCACCTAAACAATCTTGAGAGATTCACTAACACCAGTTTGTTGTTAACAGCTCCCCCCAAAAGCACTTGGATCTCAAGACTCAATGGAAAGTCTTATTTACAAGTCAAATAAAATAATTAGGGCTCACAACTACTCTTGGGAAATAATGATCTCCAACACCAACCTAAGTGCAATTTTCCCAGAGTCCTTATCAGCCTTTGTAAGTAATATTCATGCTCTGTACATAGGCTCTCAGAATATATTGCCTCTAGTATTGTTTATTGCCACATATCTCCTAGGTGGCATTTTTATTGTATTCAGCAGAGATTGGAATCAAATTCCTAACTGTTCTTGAAGTTTTGGTAATGAGTGATGATGTCCTTTGCTACTCCCTGTGCAGACTTGCAAACTGATGCAAAAATCAGTTCGACCTTTTGAGGTATTGTTAAATTCCTCTGCTTCTGGTGGGTTTTTTTTTTTTAAAATTTAACACTTACTATGTGCTAGGCAGAGGTAGCTAGATGATTGTGGAGAGAGCAATGGTCCTGGAGTCAGCAAGATCGGAGTTCAAATCTGCCTTTAGATACTCATTAACTGAGTGACCCTAGGCAAGTCACTTAACTTCTGTTTGCCTTTATCCACTGAAGCAGGAAATGGCATACCTCTCTATTATCTTTGTCAAGAAAACCCCTGGGATAGTATGGTCCAGTGGATTGCAAAAAGTTGTACCTGAACAACCACACAGAGTAGGCTCTGTGCTATAAGTACTTTACAAATATCATCTCATTTAACAGGTTAGTATTATTTTAATCCTCCTTTCAGAGTTTAAAAAAACAAATCACTTGCCCAAGGTCATACAGTAGGAAAAGATCTTGGAGGTCAGGCTAATTGAAGACAAACCCAAACAATAAACCTATCTACAACATCATGAATAAGGGATTATCTATTTTTATCCTTAAAGATCTCAAAGCAGAGAGAATCTACTGTCCTTTTGACCCTTGTATCTCTTTTAAAAAATACCATACTGACACACTGCTCAATGTTATTATGATATCAGTGGTACTTCAATTAGATGGGAAGGACTTCATCTGAAAGTCAAGGTCTCCCACTGTATCCAGACCAAGAAATTCCATTTCCTATATTCTCAAGTCATTGAGTTAGGAAGATTCTGGAAGAGGCAGTGAGTAGGATGTCTTTGTACAACATTCTTCTCACTTTAATCAACATAATGTGCATTTCATGTGATCATTCATTTGATGTCATGGTCTTCTTTGATTATGAAGCACAACAATATCAATCATGCAGAAGATATTCATTAGAATCTTGTTGTAGACCACCATTTCTCCTAATTTTGCCCTCTGGCTCAATCTCTTCCTCATACAGACCTTCACAGACTTGCAGTTTTCATGTCCCTTCTCAATCTGCTCTTCTCCAACCATTTCTCACTAGACACTTTTCACCATCCTGCTTGCTCTTCTCTTGGTGTGTTGTCTGGTTTGACAGTCCTTCCTAAAAATGTAACTTTCTGAACTGAATGAAATATTTCAGAATGACAAGAGTAAGACAGAATTTGATTACTTGTTTTGGAGAAGTAATTTGAAAAGACTTGAGAAACATGATTGCTCTCTTTAAACCCAGACTAGATGAACACTTACCTGCTGGTTATGTAGTATCTCTTTCAGACATAGGTTGGACTATCAGATAGGTTCCTGTCCATCTCTAACACTATATAATTCCATTTTTTAAAAATTATTATCCAGGTTATGCTGTTAGATGTAGGACAATCAATTTTTAGCTTGAGAAGACTGTTTTGTTTTTCATTATACCTTATATGCAATTTAGTGTGCAAAAAAAAGTCATTAAACCCATTTCCTTTCTTTTTTCTTCTTCTGAATCTGAAGATTGTTTTAAATGCCTATCTTCACTTTCTTTTCATGAATAGGCAAATAAAGAGACCTTCTGTGGTGTTATTTCCAAGGCAACTTCTTGCATCTTTGAATGATAAAGAGAGATGGTGCAAAGAAAAAGCAGGAGGGATGGAGGCTGTGATCTCAAAAAAATAAAAGCTGGAAAGCTATAATGAGCCACAAATTGAAAATGAAGATCATCTGCCTTTCCACATACCTCACAAATTCTTTTCCTTATAGAGAATGAGTTTAAAGCAAGAAAGGGATAATCAAAGGCCTTGAATTAACTAGGATTAGTTCAAAATAGAGGCACACTTAGTTTTCCAAGGGTGAACTTTCTCAGAATCCATTTAGGAGGAATCTATGATTGCTACATAATATAAGAGAATCATCTGATATTTATTCTTGAAGACTCACTATTCATATATTCTACTACACGATTTAAATAAGATGTTTTACTTCATGACTTATACCCATTTTTTCCCTCTAATTCTTAGGGTTGGCATTTGTTTTTATCCAGTAGTGATTTTTTAGGTGAATTTCATTTGGAAATCTCTTGTTGCAAGCCATACATCACTGGTATTTCTACTAATACTCTCTTCTCTATTTTAGAATTGCAGGATATATGAGCAATCTTGCAAGTACCACCACTTTATGATTTATCCTGAATAATGGGGCACAAAATGTTTTGGAATTTAAAACTGCTTGTTCAAAAGAATATAATTACCATAAGATTATAGGTCATCCTATAAACAGGCATATGAAAGATAGTCAAAATTGTAGTCTACTGATTAGAAGGGATTGGCTGAAAACTTTCTTTATGTATGGTAGAATTGATTCATATATATGCTATACATGAATTGCCTGCCTCATGCTAAAGGACACATAGGAGTTTATTTAATAAGTCTGATGGAAAGACTTTCTTTTGGTCCTGTTTTATTGACAGAGAAATAGGTGCATAAAGAGTGATTTATTTGAATTTAAGTTCCTTCTGGATTCTCTAGACAGATGCTGTTGATTTGACTATCTAGCCTACAAATGGATTAAACATTTCTCAGTCTTGGGACTAAAATTAATGTTAGTTACCTTCTTTCCCATTTTGGTACCTCCTCCCCTTCTCACCTCTGCTCTACAACTGCAATAATATTCATCTCTAACCTCCTCTGTAGGAGGAGGTGTTTGTTATCACTGAATAAATGTAGGAAATGTTTCAATGAGAAGTTGGTAATGATGAGATGACACACACTCGAATGAGTGATTAATGAATATTCTCAATAGGGAAGTTCATTAACTTATAGATAAGGCAGAACAGAGGAATGAAAGAGCCCATATATAGATTAGAGAATAACCTTTGAGAATGACCAGATGCCTTCAAATTGAGATTTGAAATCCAAGTAGAAGTCAAAATAATTATTTTAATTTCCAAATGAAATAAATTAAGACGTGTAGAATAGAAACAATACTACCTGCGGTTATTAATAGGATTCTTCAAAGTAATGTTAGCTGGGGCAGCTAGGTACACAGTGGATATAGTAGCACTGGACCTGAGTCCAAATTTGGCTTCAGATATGTACTAACTGTGTGACTTGGGTAAATCATTTAACCCTGATTGTCTCCTCTACTCCTCCAAAATGAGTTCCTGATGGCAGCAATTTTATATTTAGCCTTGAGAGTTTAGGATTTAGGAGAATAGTTTTTAAGGGCAGTGTGAGTGAGGTGAGAGGTAATTTGAAGAGGCTGAAGGGAAGGAAGGGTCAGAGAGAAAAAAGTGGCATTAGGAAAAGGAGGACTCTAGAAGCTTTGTGCTCCTTTTGCTTGAGGGAGATGATACTTTAAATGTGAGCTCAGAGGGTCTTTTTGCCTTTATTCAGAAATGTCATGGATGGGACAACTAAAGTAGTACCTTGGAACTGTATTGTCTGAGGGGGACCAGGGAATTCTTAACTGCTCAGCAAAGACCTCAAAAAAGAAAAGATCAAGTTCCTTTTTTTTCTCCTCATTGTATTTGTCTCTATACCTTGATCTCAGAGCTCTAGGGAAAAATAAAGAAAGTTTATATTGGGTCATGTCTAAAGGGCACAGAAAGATATACAACATCCAAGGTAGACCAAGTATAGGACAGATAGTTACTTCCTTCTTGCAAAAAGAAAAAAAGATATTTAATAGACAAAATACTCAAGTGATAAGACCATGACTGTCCTGTCTATTCTTAGCATCTCTGAGAAGGGCATAGCTACAGAAAGTTATTGTTACCCTCGGGTTCCAACTGAGTTCTGTCAGGGTCCTTAGTTCATAAGTGCTTAATTAATGCATGTTATCTGATTTTAACTCTCAAAGTCACAAGACTGATTTCAAGGCTGGTAATTAATGTTCATCTTAGAACTGCTGTTCAGTCACCCACGTGCAGGAAAAGAAATCTAAAGCAGAAGATCCTAGAGTTAGGATCCAAGATCTAGTGTTCGGCTCACTCTAGGTAGTAGATATGTGTGCAGTAACTACCAAGTAACTACCATTACTGCTGGGGCAGAGAGATTCCTTTCCCTTTTGGAAAGCTCAGGAAAGATCAACTACTGCGTCCCCGCATGTTTGGCAGATGAAAAGGGAGTAGAAGTTAAAATTTACTTCTCTTAGTTCAATGGTTAATCTCTTGCTTCTTATTTTATTTTATTTCAATATTTTTTCTAGGAATGAAAATTCACCTCTCCTCACCTCCTCACGTCCATTGAAAAAGAATGAAAAACAAAACTCTTTTGACAAATACTCAGAGTAAGGCAAAATGAAATTCTGTGTTGTACATTATATGTACAAATACAAATGTGTGTTTGTGTGTGTGTGTGTGTGTGTAGTCTCTGTCTATATCTTGAATCCATCACCTCTGTCAGGAGGTATGTTGCATTGATAAAGTGGAAAGACCTGGCAGAAAGCAAATAGTTCACTTTTCCATGGTGACTTTCCCCTTTCAAAGACCATCTTATATAAAATTAAGGTTTTCTAACATCTCTGGAAAACTTTTGTCCCTGTCCTTGAGCTGATAGAGAATACATCATTTACCTTGTATCTGATTAGAAACTTTTCCATATCATGCACTTTATATCCTGTAAACATTTCCCTATGCCTTATAGCAAAGTTGTCATGCCCCAGCCAGGGCCAGAACCATCTAGGCCTCTGAGGCACATAAGGATTGTTTAGCTCATAATGTTGCCCAAGTAAGGAGCTAACAATCCATGACTATTTTTTATGTGATTCCCGAAACCATACTTGCTTAGAAAGCATCCCCCCCCTAAACTCTCCCCAAACCCTCACAATTCACCCTCCCTTCCTTGTCTTTCCCTTCAAAAGTCTGTTTATCTTTTCACAAGTTGCTAGTTGCTAGAATGCAGCCTGCCTGGAGAAGCTATACCTTTGCTTATGTATAAATAAACTTATCTGCCTTTGAGACCCTGAATTCTTCACTCTGCTCAACTTGAAATCAAAATTCATCAGCATTCTTCATTAGGAGTCCTCTTGGAATTGTGGTTAATCATTGTGTTGATGAAAGCTTTTAAGCCTTTCAAAACTTTTTTTATATTTTACAATATTTTTTGCTGTATGAATTGTTCTCCTGTTTCTGCTCACTTCATCACACCAGTTTATACAAGTCTTCCCAGGTAAATGGAAAAACTATTTCTTTAAAACAACCCCCTTCATTTCTTACAGCATAAAATTATTTCATCACATTCATATACCATTATTTGTTTAGCCACTCCCCAATTGATGGACTCCCCATTACTTTTCATTTCTTTGACATCATAAAAAAAGAGTCACTATAAATATTTTTGTACAAGGATTGTACATTTGATTTTTGGGGGAGTTGAAATCTAGTAGAGGTATTGCTAGGTCAAATTTCAATTTAGGAATTATGGGGCCATAGTTCTAGTTACTTTCTAGATATGATGTACTAGTTCACAGCCCCTGCAACAAACAGTGCATCAGTTAACCAGTTTTCCAACAGCTTCTCCAGCATGTGTCATTTTTTCTATTTTTGTTAAATTTGCTAATTCAATAGGTATGAGTGGCTTTAAAGTTGTTTTAACTGGCATTTATCCAATTATTCATGATTATTCATGATTTGAAACATTTTTCTTATGGCTGATGATAGCTTGGATTTCTTCCTCTGAAAGCTTCCTATTGATATTCTTTGACTATTGAGAGGGGAAAAACTTTTAGTCTTATTAGTTTGTATTAGTTCTTTATATATTTTGGAAATGAGACCTTTATCAGAAAAAAACACCCCACTCTGAAAAGAAGTTTTCCCTTGAAACAGACCCTTTCATCTGGTGCCATCAGAAAGACCAAAGCATTGCTGTTGTTGCTTTATTTTTTTTCAGTTGAGCCCAAATCTTGTGCTTCATCATCTGTCATCTAATATTAGCTTTTATACTAGTCATATTTCTTCATATTTTCTATAACAGTAGAATGAAATAGTTTCTCAAACAGTTTGTCTAAATTTGGAGCCAATTATGACTACAGTATTCTCTTGATCTAGCAGTTTGGAAGTCCTATAAAAAAAGGAAATTGTTCTTTGTAACTTTTGCTTTCCTTTCTAGTTGTCCAACAACCTTCTGTTTAGTACTGTATTCTAGAATTGTTCCCAGGAATCAAACTAGAATCTTTAGTTTTTAATTCTCTTCTCTTTTTTTGAAAATAAGGAAATTTTTAATGAATTCTTCAGTGTTAGGGTATTTCTTCCATTTTTCACAATTTTTTTTTATATAGAGATTCAGTCATCATCTATGGGTTCTTTCAGTACTTGAATATTTGGTTTATCTGGGCCAGATCACTGGAATTCAAGGACAATGAGGTGTTCTTTTACTATCTTCTTATTTATCTTGCTAGTCAAATTTGTTCTGTTCTTTCCAGTCCAAGTGCTACTCTCCTTGCCAATTAAACAGAAGCAAGATAAAAATCAAGAAAGTATGCCTTCTATTTGTTGTCAGTTACTATCAGCTCATCCACCCCACCTACCCTTCCATCTACTTCTTTGATCCTCTGGTTATAAAATAAATTCAACCCTCTGAGAGTTGTGACAAATGGAATTCCATTGCATTGAACAGATTGAATTTATGCTATTAATAGAGACACCCTTATCCTTCTCTCCCTCTCATGTCTTATTTGGATTATTCATAAATCAGAAATTCTGATTTATATAGAACCAGGATACTTAATCACTTCATATCAGAGTTAGAATTCTGCCTTAGAAACTTAGTAGTTATGGGATCCTTTGGAAAATCAGTCTCAGTTTTCTCAAAGCACTGTATGCATGCTAGCTATTACTATTTTCCTGTCTCTAATTCCTAGTTAAAAAATCAACAACTTAGATTTGAGGGAAAAAGAACCTTCAGCTAAGAGACCAGTCACTTAATTTTGTTATAAAGATTCCAGTGATGTCATGATTGATTTTTAAATAAAACCCCTAATTAATCAGTGGCATAAGATGTTTATATAAAATAGTGACTGAGATGGCTAGGTGACGTAGTGGATAAAGCACTGGCCTTGGAGGAGTCAGGAGTACCTGGGTTCAAATCCAGCCTCAGACACTTAATAATGACCTAGCTGTGTGGCCTTGGGCAAGCCACTTAACCCCGTTTGCCTTGCAAAAACCTAAAACAACAACAGCAACAAAATAGTGACTGAGAAACTAGAAATTAAATCACCATATCAATTACTGGAAGCAACACTTTTCAGATCTGCTATAGCAGTGAAGCTTTTCCTGCTCTGAGACCTCTTGGTCTCCAATTCTTAATTTTAAGTTCTGAAGATAAAGAAGGGTAGGACTTGACCGAGGGTGCTAATTCATTTACACAGTAGCTAAAGTATGGCAGATAACTTTAAGAATTGTTTAAAGGGCTATGTTTCTGGAGCAGATGGTGAGTAAACCGTTCAACTTCAGGCAATCTTTGTATGATGATCCATTTGGACTTAGCCTTAAATGTTAATACAAAGCACTTGGACAACAAAATTAAATTTTGAGTTTGAACCAAAGAAAATGCCCATTTTCCTCCTCTAAAAACATGAACTCTTTCTCCAAACAGTCAATTCTGTTTCTGAATAAGACATATTGAGGGGAAGACTTGCTATATCCATGATAATAAAAATTATATACTATATGTTATATAGAACTTTAAAGTCTGCAAAGTACTTTCCTCATTACAACTCTTTACATTGGTATGATTAGTCCCATTTGTCAGATGAAGAAATTGAGCTATAGAGAGATTAGATAGCTTGTCTAGGATTATACAAGGATAAGTTTAATTCTATGGGGGGGGGGAATGAATCTTTAATGAACTAGATTTCAAACATTCTTGTTGAAAAAGACAGAACTGAGCACACATTATGAAATGGAAATGCAGGAGCCAAGAGAAAAGAGTAAAACATGCAAATTTTAAAATTAGAATGGAATATATGGAAATAAATTATTTTTATTCTAATAGTAGGGAAAGAAAATGTCTTTTCAGAACCCTATTTTCTTTAAGGATAATAAAGTTAAATAAGAGGCACCATAGAAGAGGGACCATCAAAGGGAGGGGGGTAATATATTGGGGAATAATAGAGAATTGGGAACAAAACTATTTTCATAGAATAGAGATTCATAAGACAAAAGAATATTTAATCTTACATATATATATATATAATATACATATACACAGTGAAAAGCAAAGGTATGCTCAAATCTCAAAAAGTGAATGTGAAAGGGGAACAAAAAAGAAAGAAAATAAAAACCCTAAAAATTTGGGATTTGAGGGGCAACTAGATGGCGTAGTGGATAAAGCAGAATCAGGGGTACCTGGGTTCAAATGCGGTCTCAGACACTTAATAATTACTTAGCTGTGTGGCCTTGGGCAAGTCACTTAACCTTGTTTGCCTTGCAAAAAAAATCGGGGATTTGAGAAGAATTAGGGAAATGGGAAGAGTACAAGGTGAAGAGAAGAGTTATAGCAGAGTGGAAAAAGATCATTTTATTTATAGACCACAAAACTCAATCAAGTTCTATTTTATCTTTTCTTATTTGTAAAGGAGTGTGAGAGTAAAGAAAGGAAATAGTAAGAAGGCAGGAAGAAAGAAAACATAATTATTAATCATAATTATGAATGTGAATGGGATGAACTCAACCATATAAGAGTAAAATGCATTGGAAAACAGAGTCCAACAAAATGTAGTTTATAAGAAACAAATTTGCTGTTCTTCAATCTGGCAGTGGCTTAGTGAACTGTGGTATATGTATGTCATAGAACACTATTGTTCTATTAGAAATGCGGAGGGATGGGGCGGCTAGGTGGTGCAGTGGATAGAGCACCGGCCCTGGAGTCAGGAGGACCTGAGTTCAAATCCAGCCTTAGACACTTAATAATTACCTAGCTGTGTGGCCTTGGGCAAACCACTTTACCCCATTGTCTAGCAAAAACCTTTAAAAAAATGGGTAGGGATTGGAATTCAGAGAAGCCTAGAGGGATTTTCATGAACTGATGGTGAGTGAGAATACTGTACACCCTAACAGCAACATGGGGTGATGATCAACCTTGATGGACTGGCTTATTCCATCAATGCAACAATCAGGGATAATTTGGGGCTATCTGTGATGAAGAATACCATCTGTATCCAGAGAAAGAATTGTGGAGTCTGAACAAAGACCAAGGACTATTACCTTTAATTTAGGGAAAAAACCTGATATCTCATTGTCTGATCTTGCTATCTCTTATACTATGTGTTTCTTCCTTAAGGATATGATTTCTCTTTCATCACATTCAATTTGGATCAATGTATCCTATGGAAACATTGTAAAGACTGGCAAATTGCCTTATGTGGGGGGGTGGGGGGGAGGGAAGTAAGATTAGGGGGAAAAATTGTAAAACTCAACATAAATAAAATTAAAAAAAACAAATTTGAAACCTAAAGATTTCCAAAAAGTTAAGATAAGGGACTAGAACAAAATCTAAATATTATATATATTTACATACATGAACTCAAAAAGGCAGGGTAGCAATCACCATTCCAATCTATCTTTGATTAAAAAAAATTATCTTGATAGCTAAACCAGGTAGAGACAAAGGAAAGAGAAAATAATTATGAGCACATATTTCAAATAACATTAACCATTAACACTAGCTGTGTGGCCTTGGGCAAGCCACTTAACCGTTTGCCTTGCAAAAACCTAAAAAGACAAAACAAATAACATTAACAAAAAATAAATTAATTACTTGAAAATAGGCTACAAAAACATATTAAAATATTATATTCTATGACTAGGATGAATTCCTGCAATGAATTTAGGTTTGGTTCAACATAAGGAAAGTTATACATATTGTAAATCATGTTAAAATATAAATAATATATGATACTCATTGTGATCACCCCAGCTACTAGTAAACTCCCTTCCAAAGCTAATTTGTATAATATATGCCCAAGGAAATCCCATCCACTCTGTTGTATCTCTTTTTTTTTGGTGGTGGTTTTTTTGTTTTTTTGCTTTTTTGCAAGGCAATGGGTTTAAGTGACTTGCCCAAGGTACCTAAGACCAGATTTGAATTCAGGTCCTCCTGACTCCAGGATTAGTGCTCTATCCACTGCATCAGTTAACTGATCTTGCTATTGATTTCTTCAGTATCTCTGACAAAGTGACTTTTTGATACCAGAATTGTCTTCCTCCTGCTGTTGTTCAGTTAGTGTTCAATATATTTGATTCTTCGTAACCCCATTTGGGGTTTTCCAGGCAGAAATACTAGAGTGGTTTGGCTATTTCTTTCTCCAGCTCATTTTATAGATGAGCAAACTGCAGCAAACAGGGTTAAGTGACTTGCCCAGGTCACATAGCTAGGAAGGGTCTGAGACCAGATTTGAATTTAGGAAGATGAGACTTCCTGACTCCAAGTTTATCACTCCTCCACTTTGCCATCTAACTACCCATAGAATATTCCTTTACTGCCATTATAATTAATAATAGAAAACAAATGTGGCAGGACCATGTTAAATGTTTTACAATAATTATCTCATTTGATCCTTGCAACAACTTTGGGAGATAGGAGAAATTATTATCCCCCTATTGTACAAATGAGGAAACTGAGGACCTTCCCAGGGTCACAAGGCTAGTGTCTGAGGACTGATTTGAACTTAGGTCTTCTTGGTTCCAGACCTGATATTCAATCCACTATGCCACCAAGTTATCCCACTTTTCTTTGATAGTGTAATTTTTCTATCTCTGTTATCTCTATGCTTGGTGATATAAATCAGAACATAAATGACTCATGTTTCACTCACCCAATTTCTCCCATGAAACTAATAGTCCTTATTTAACTACTCTTTTTTTTTTTGCAAGGCAAACAGGGTTAAGTGGCTTGCCCAAGGCCACACAGCTAGGTAATTAAGTGTCTGAGGATGGATTTGAACTCAGGTACTCCTGACTCCAGGGCCGGTGCTTTATCCAGTACGCCACCTAGCTGCCCTATTTAACTATTTTTAAGTCAACAGTTATAGGACTTTTTTTTTCCCTTTAGCCTCTGAAATATAAAAGCAGTTATGTTTAAATGACTGAAGGACTATTAATACCCAATAGCAGTCAATTTTCAAAAGGGCCTTCCATTACATTTTGTGTCTTTGAAATGAATTTTTTGATATTCAATTTTTTCAGCTTTTAATAAATAAATAATAAATAAATGATAAAGTGACATGATAAATAATAAAAGTTATTTTGCTACTGCTTTAAAACACTTAACTTCCCATTCACATAAGGCTTGATCCCACATCCTTTACTAAGTGACTCAAATCTTTTGCTTTATGCTAATTTTTTTTTCAGTTTCTCTAAGCATTCAACTGCCTTGGAGGAAAGGAAAATACCTTATAGAGATAATGCCTCACATTTGTGTTAATTTTTATATATTATATATATTTGGATAATATATAAATATTTTATTTATTATATATTATTATGTAGGTTTTCTTCTGTATTCTAATGTAAACTCATCAAGGGCAGGGAATATTTCATTTTTTTAAAAATTTCCAATATTTAGCACAGACATAGTCAGGACTAAATAAAAAATTATAGATTATAAATAGATTGAGAGACAGTGTGTAGAAAGGCAAGGAAACAAAAGAGAGAATATCATTTACAGGGCAAATAGAGAATTTTGGTTGGATCAAAGAGTATACACATGGTAGTAATGTGAAATTAATCTATACAGAAAAGTGGGAGCTAGATTGCAAATGACTTTAGATCCCAAACAGGACTTTGTATTTTGTCCTAAAAGTAGTATATAGCCATTGGAGGTTCTCAAGTGGAGTAATGATGTGGCCAAACTTGTGATTTAGGATTATTTGTCAGTGATGTGCTGGATAGAGAATGGGAGAGAATGGAATCCCAGGAGATTAATTAGGAGGCTATTTGTATCATTCTAGTAAAAGTTAATGAGGAATTGAAATAGGGGTGGAGGGGGTTGTGTGAATGGAGAGATGGGGAGAGATATGATAGATATTGCAGGAGCCAACTTAGACAGTTGATAGGATGTGGTATTAGGAAGAAGGGGAAAAGTTCAAATAACTGGAAGAATAGTGGTGTCCCAATAGAAATAGGGAAGTTCAGAGGAGTAGTAGATTTAAGGGAAAAAAATAGCAAATTTTGTTTTGATCATATGGAGTTTGTGTCTTTGAAATATTCAGGTGGAGATGTTTAGAAGACAGTAATGAGAAGCTATAGATGAAGAGAAAAATTAAGACAGATTGCTTGGAATTGGGAGTCACATGCATGGAGATGGCAGTCTAACCCAGGAGTTATCAAAAAGTGGAACAGGTTACAGGAGTCTTCTATCAAAGTCTAGATGTCCATTTTCAGGGTAGGTTGTGGAGCAGACTCTGGGGTCCCTTCTAACAGATCCTTTCTATAGAAAGGAGAGCTTGGAGATTTTGAAGATTTAGAATTATAGAGCTAGAGATTATCTACTTCAACTCCATTATTTTACTAATGAAGAAACAGACATTTGGAGAGGTTTAGTGACTTTCCCAAAGTCATGTAGTTAAGTGGCAGCAGAACCATGACTAGAATCTTGGTCTCTCTCATTGCCTATTCCAGTAGTATGCTTTCCCTTATACCTTGTTGCCTTTTATGCTTGGTCTTTAGTATAGACATCTGGTTAGGGCTGCCCATCTAATTCACCCAGGCTTACTTTCCATCAGGATCACCTGACTTTATTCAACTATCTGCTTTTAAAAGTTTTCCAGAAATAAACAGATAGATTAATCCATGTTCAGCATAGCAGGTATCCAGAGACCAGGGGTCTGGATTCACTGTGAGTCAATCTTTTTTTCTTTTTACAAGAAAAGACATGATTTGCTTATAAGAAGGAGTAAAGGGAGAAAAAAAAAGCAGTATATATTGGAATTTTCCAAACACATTCTGAGCTTAGTTAGTCACATTGGAAGGCAACTGTGGTCTGCTGCTCTTTTTTTATGCACACTCTTACCAACATTTAGTATCAAGGAATGGATTTTAAGTGTTGAGATAACAACTCCAGTCTGTGTTTGGAGCAGAAATTGCATATACCAGACTACAGGATTTTTGAACCACAATCTGTCTTTTTGAGAAAAAAATTCTGCATGTAAAGTGGATATTTTTACATTTAGTTGCAAAATAATCTTGAATCCTTCAGGAACTATGAAAACAGCAAATGGATTATAAAGTAAGAATGTAGTGGTGAGGGGAAGATGGTTATTCTTTCAGCTTATGTCTTTAATGGGAATGGGAGAATAAGAAAAATAGGAATTATTATATATTATTATAATTTTATTATGAAATACATTCAAATCGTGTTTTAAGATCTGCAAAATATTTTGTGTGCTACCTCTTGATCCTCATAATAACCCTGTAATCTCCATTTTATAGATGAGAAAACTGAGGCTGAAAGGGTTAAGTGACTTGTCAAGAGTAACAGTATCTGGGGTGGGATTTGATCTAGGTCTTCTAGCCTCCAAGTCCAGTATTCTATGTATTGTGCTATCTTCAGAAAAAAAGTTTATATCTGTCTATCAATTATCCACATCTCTGAAGTGGACCTAAACTGAGCTGTGAAGGTGTTTCAAATATGGTGGTTGTGCTGTTCCATGCGTTGGGCATCCATAACATATCACAGGAAAAGCCAAAGGCTTTATCATGTTACTACATTTTATAAGTAAAATAAATCTGCCGGCAGTTATAGTTCATGCTTCCTATTTTGGCAAAAGAAAATAAGGTAATTAATGTGTCTGACTGGACAATAGTTAAATATCAGACATTTTACTGTCAATCTTTTCCTATTTCCCAAATCAAGTAATTATTTGGGAGGGATCAGATTATAATCATAGTCATAGATTAGGGCTTTTTTTTTGCAAGGCAAATGGGGTTAAGTGGCTTGCCCAAGGCCACACGGCTAGGTAATTATTAAGTGTCTGAGACCAGATTTGAACCCAGGTACTCCTGACTCCTGGGCCAGTGCTTTATTCACTGCACCACCTAGATGCAGAGTTTTAAGGCTCTTTTGAGGTCATTGAATTCAACATTCTCATTGTACAGAAAAGGGAACTGAGGGCTCTATGGGGAAATGATTTAGCTGAGATTTAATGAAAGGAATGCTAGATCTGGAGCACAAGTTAGAACTAGGGCCAGTCACTTCTCTCAGAAAGATCCACATGGGGGCAGCTAGGTGGCACAGTGGGCACCGGCCCTGGAGTCAGGAGGACCTGAGTTCAAATTTGACCTCAGACACTTCATAATTGCCTAGCCGTGTGACCTTGGGCAAGTCACTTAACCACATTGCCCCTTATATAAAAAAAATTCTTAAAAAAAAGAGAAAGATGCATATCCATATCAGTAAAACCACATTTATGTGATAGGCAGCAAAGTAGCATTCACAATAGAGAAAAAAATGTATTGAATATTCACACCAGACTTTGATGCTACCACTAAGGATCCCTTGATTTGTTTTAGATTAGTGAGACTCATTGACTTGGTGAGTATTCATTCCCCTTTTTAGACCCATGACTGTCCCATGATGATGCAGGAATTTGACCTGGGGAGGTTAGGTGAATTTTTTTTAGGTTTTTATTTACAAGACAACGGGGTTAAGTGACTTGCCCAAGGTCACACCACTAGGAAATTATTTCGTGTCTGAGGCTGGATTTGAACTCAGATCCTCCTGACTCCAGGGCAGGTGCACTTTTCACTGTGCCACCTACCTGCCCCCCACTTTTTTTTGTTTAGGTAAAATTTGACAAAGCTGCTCTAATCCTATGTAGCTATAGAGGAAGTAAGTGCCTCTGGGCAAATGGACATTTATAGTTAAGGCATATTGCCTCTGGGAAAGCCCCACCAAATTTATGTTATGACAGTTGTAGTTCAGGTCTAGTCCTATATTAATAATACTATGGATAAACAGAAAGAGCTATTGATTTTATCATGGAAATTATTAATTGTTCAATTTCATATGGGGGGGTCCTATCTAATTTAATGCTTTTTGGTTAGTGTTGGGAATTTAAGTGATACATTATAGAGTGCAAGGCTTGAAAAGAACCCATGGCACTAGCTCCTCTCCTACTCTTGCTGAGGCTCTACAAATCTAAATGTCCCATGATCCTTGCACGCTGGCATCATCTTTTCATTTCTCTTTCTTCTGCTAGTGATGCTTGAGCCTGGTTTAGGTGAGGGCAATCAGAGTTTTCCTTAAATAGTCAGCTGTCAAGGCTCATTTCTTCAAAAATATTTGCTTCAAAGACCCATTTTCTATCCTGTCTAGTATGCCACATCATACTAGCTCCTGGACCTGGAATCTTCCCCAGATGTAGTATGTCAAACTTAGAAATTTGTAGGTAGAACATAAGATAAAAGAGGCCTGATCAAATTTGACCTGCCTTGAAGCTAGTCCACATGAATGAGAAATCTAAAACAGATTAAGAACTGGAAGAAAAGAAATGCAGATGAGTAAACTTAGCCAAGCTTGCACCTCTAAGAACATTTTAGGAATAAATTGGGGGGCAGCTAGGTGGCACAGTGGATAGAGCACCAGCCCTGGAGTCAGGAGGACCTGAGTTCAAATCCAGCCTCAGACACTTAACTGTGTGACCTTGAGCAAGTCACTGAACCCCATTGCCTTGCAAAAATCAAAAAAGAAAGAAATTGGCATCTTTTTTACTATTAGGGAGGGGTAAAGAGTAGTGGAGGAAGGGGGGAATAGAAGTTACTAGTTATCTCATCATTAATTCACAGCAAATGAAAATGAAACTGCATCATTGTGTCACATGAAGATTCCATTATCCTCTTTACTATCCAGAATCCAGCACTTTTGATACAAATGATGTGTCCGTGCTAATTAAAAAAAAATTAACTGATGCCTCTTGTTCTTGTCTGGATATACTACCTCTCTTTCCCTGGTTAATTGACTTTTCTCTTAATAAAAAAAAAAATTACTACTATGATAAGCTGAACTTTGAGCTATTCTTTCATTTGTTCACCGATTCAACAAATATTGGTTACATCCTTTATTCAAGACACTGTCAGACACTGACTTAGAAAAGCAAATAGGAGTCAAAACATAAATATGTTCTTTTATCTTTTAGTTTACTTGTTAACTGTTTGCTAAGCATGTATTGTGAACCTAGAAATGAACTAGAGATAGGAGTGGAGATGGAAGTATATCATAAAAGATAGTCTCGAAACTGAAACCTAGTTGAAAAGATAAAATACAACCAGAAGCACATACATAGTTGTAAGGACCTTATCCAAAAGCCTCACTCCTTATAACACAATTTCCTCTCAGAGAAAACTAAGGTCTGGGTCACACAAAAAATAGTTTGTTCTTTTTAATCACAATATTACTAACAATAAAAAATTACTTAGCATTTCTAAGAGACAAGGAAAAAAACTCAGTGGGATAATGATTAACCTAACATTTAAAATAACCAAATTCAAGACAAACAGGATCCCTTGTCAGTCATCATCATTAGCCTTTACTGAACACCCACCACATAGGGAACACTGTGCTAGGGCATTTGAAGGTAATCATAAAAAAAAAAAGCAGAACTAATTCCTGCCCCCAGGACCCTGTGAAATCCATTAAGCAAGATTAACTTTTAGTATCAGTCAAAGTTGCTCAATCAATCATTGCTTCACTAACCTCTATCGTATCATTCTGCATTTACTGAAGGGGCCCTGGAAAGGTAAGTAACATCATAATGGTGAACAAGATGATGCCAGAGGCGGATTCTCAATTCATATCCATCCACAGTGTACAAAGTCAGGTTGCCTTCTTAAGTTTCAAACTTACTTGCCGGGTCAAAGAAATTCAACAGTCCAGATCAGTATGTCACTCAGTCTTTTCAAAGTATAGGTTTCATGACTAGCTAAGAAAGAGCACAAGGACAGATTCTGATCCCTGAAGGGTCCTGGGAACAACAAAGACATGCTTTATTTTCTGTGGGAACTGATAATACTAAAAATACTCCATCTACCACAGACATTTCTTTCTGAAATATAACATTATCCACTTGGTTTTTGAATTTGACAAACTAGGCTCCCTACCATCCCCCAGACCCTACTTTTGCCTTGGGTTCTTGCTATATATCCAAACTCAAGAATGTAGACTTCTTGCCTCAGGAAAATCTTTCAGTGTTTTTCATCCCTAGAAGATAAGAGACTCTGCTTTGCTAGTTAACTTTTCTTGTGTGATGAGTAGACATTATGTAAGCTATTTTCTCTAAGAATCTTCCCTCTCAGGTACTTTAAAATTAAGAAAAAAAATAGTCTTATATGATAAAAGCCACTTAGAGGGATTTCAGGTGCAATAAGGCACTGATTATAATGACAGTTGCCATAATGTTCCAATTGCAATTACTTTATAAGCAAATTTTCCATTTCTTAAGAATCAGTTCCAAGTAAATCTGTTTCAGGAACAGATTGACTACAGCAACAAAAAGATTTCTTGATTTTTTTTTTCCTCTGGAGGCAAAACCCACTGGTATTTCTTCTGCCTTCTAAAAGATCTCACCTGAATATGTTTCTGACATGACATCTCCTGCACAATTTATGGAAGCAAATTCAGCCCAGAAAGGGCTGATTAAAAGTGATGACAGTCAAAAGAGTGAATTCGAGCCAGGGAACTGGAAGCCTGTTGTCCCATCTCAGTTCTGTCACTATTTTGATGTCTGGCTCTAAGGATGCCATTTAACCCTAGGTCATGCTCTCTCCATTTGCAAAGAATAATGTTTAGCTTGTTCAAAGACCCTTGAGCAAAAGGTCCCATTAAAACACCAAATACTTTTTTACTGTTACCATACACTGATGACAACACTTGATTTTGAACTGTATCCCATGAGTTGTGAACCCCCCCACTTCTAATCCAAGAAGGCAGCTTGGCTTGCAACCAAAGGTGTTTTTCAGAGTTTTTGGACTTAAGAAATCAAAGGCTATGTAAGCTAGCAAAAAAGTTCCAACTTCTGTTTTTGATGGCAACAGACTGTGACCCAAATCTCACAGGCTGTGAGAGCAATCCTCAGCCACCTGGTATTTTGTGGCACATTGAGACTGGAGTACAGACAATTTGCACCAGAATGATTGTATCTTCTCAGATCCTTCACTGTACAATTGGAGAGTTGTATTTCTTGTTGTCCTCATGTTTGTTTGTCAGCAACAGTGGGAAGGGAGATAACTACAAAATGCAATCTGTTTCTCATTATTTCAAAAAAAATTATCACAGTTTGGGCAGGGTTGTGTGATTTTCTTTATTTGTATTTTGGTTTTGTTTTATTTTTCAACTAAAGATCTAGGGAGGATTCACCCCTTCTGATAAAATAATATTGAAAAATTTTTTAAGAATATTATGAAATAGGGGCGGCTAGGTGATGCAGTGGATAGAGCACCAGCCTTGGAGTCAGGAGTACCTGGGTTCAAATCCAACCTCAGACACTTAATAATTACCTAGCCGTGTGGCCTTGGGCAAGCCACTTAACCCAATTGCCTTGAAACATCTTAAAAAAAAGAATATTATGAAATAATTAAGGGGGAGCTCTAACACTACCCACCCATTAGGAAACTGTTGGTGCTAATGCCATTTGACTTGGTATTGCCTGAGAAGGGCAAGAGGAAATTTATGTAATGTATCCAGATGGCTTAATTTGGCCTCGAGAGAACACTGGCAGTTTAGAGAAACTTTTGACCATAATAAGGAAAGTAATCCAGAAGTATTGTAGATTATGGCAACATCTAGGCTAGTCCTTCTACAAAACACTTAATGGGTACCCTAGGTATTTAGAGACATTAATGTTTAACAGGCTTCTGCCCTTAGCAGTATGTTAGCCAATGGCTGTCAGAGCTCAGTCTCAAAGTCAGTTGCCAGGCCAACGGCAGCCTGGGCTGAAACGTCTGGCTAGGACACAGGAAGAGAATTTCTCCACAGAGAATTTATTTTTCTGCCTGGCTTTGTTCAGAATAGAGAATGTGTTTTCATGATGAGTGGATATCAAGACATATATATATATATATATATATATATATATATATGTATATATACATATATATATATATATATCACAATCTAATTTTTGAAAAATGACAATATATATTTAGTGCCTTTCTCTGAGAAGAGCCCAGATTTTGGCAAATGTACATGAATAAAATATTTTAACATCCCTGTGAAGGAGTTTGGCAGAACTTTTTATCATTTTGCATATAAAGGAAATTGAAAGTCTCTAGAATGATTCTTCCACTGATTTCCAGTGTAATATCTGGATTATTACATGATTCCTCCCAGAACAGCTACCTCTGGTTTCAGGTAGTCTAAGGTTACGTATCTATTCAAAGCCATAACTTATGAATTTCTCATAGAAATGTATAATCTACTGGTCATGTAGAGCAAAACAAAGACTAAGAGTATGGCAAGGTGACTGGCAATGGCCAGAATAGGGAGTAGAGTGAACCAAGATGACTAGGACTTTCCTTAAATATTGGTCCAGGAGAGACATTCACTAATCAGGATAGTGGGTTGGATTTCTTTTGTTAGGTCATGGTCTCTGGTATAAGAAACAATGGTGGTTGCCTAGTTCAAAGGTGATTTGAACTCAACTCTGACTTTCAAATTGGTCAGACATAAAGATCTGATATATACACGTGCACAAAATACTTAAAGCAGCACTTTTTATTATAGCAAAGAACTAAACATGAAGTAGATATCCATGGCTGAGGAGTAATTGAATGAATTGTGGTATATGAAAATAAGAAAACATTACACTACCATAATAAACAATAAATAACAATACAGAAATGTATGAGAAAGCTTAAATGAACTGATTAAAATTAAAAAGTAGAAGCAAGAAAACTCTATATATGTACATATACACATATATGGTATAATGAATTCAACAATATAATTAGAAATAATGAAAAAAATGAAATTGAATGCTATATAATTATAATGACCAAAATTGTCCTTCAGAGATTTGTATCTACCTTTCTTCATTGCACTTTCTCTTTCTCTCCCTCCTCTCTGTCTGTATCTGTTTCTGTCTCTCTCTCTCTTTGTCTTTCTTTATATGTATATATTTATACATACATATACATATATATTATATATATTATATATATATATATATAGTAGTAAAACATTCCCACCATAAATTCTCTCCCATAAATAAACATCATTAGTAGGAAGAAGGGACACTTTGCATAAGTGGGTGGAAGAGTACACCCAGAGGAATACATACAGAGGAAATACAGGTGGTCAGGGAATATATATGGAAGGGTAACTCTTGTCTCCAGTGAAGCAGAGATACAGATCCCTTGTAATAATAGCTATCTGTTCTAAATAGGTTTGTTCCTCACTGGGTTTGCATGGTATGTTGTCTGCAATGGAGAATGCTAAAGGGTTTGGTTTTGGTGTATAGTTTCTGCCAGGAGTTATGCCAGGTTGGGTCTCTTTGGTTTAGGTATGACTCCACTGAAAAGGAGATAATGAAAGTTTTTCTGCTTTCAATTTCTGGCTTCAATGAGAATTCTTTACAGAAGGGTCTCTCTTCTTTATAAAAGGAAGAATGGATTCTACCATCTTTCTTTTAGCTTAAAATCCAGAGATTTATACTATTATTCACAGAATGACAGGGCTCTCATTCTTTCAGGTATAGGACTAGGGAGAAATTCACAAACTGATTGGCATTTCCTTTCCAAAAGAAATTTCCTTAACTGTAGGAACAAAAATTTTATGGAGCATAAAGAAGTTAGCCAGCTAAGTAGCTCTATTAGAGACTGCTGCTAAAGAATTCCACAAGTTTTGAATCCATTATATAACTTTCATTTTTTCTTTTCTCATCAAGGAGTGCCTGTTCCAAAACTCTATCTGACTTGGAGTTTAAGTTTTTGTGACTATGAGCTTAATGTCCAACTTTCCAGACTGGACTTATTTAGAATGATTTTAAGTAATCCATTTTAACAAACTTCCAAGGCTTATTTGGCTTGTTGGTAGTTATCAATTCTTTTAATAACTTTTGTTCATCTCCTTTAATTCTTCCTCAATGCCAACTGACTCTACATATTATATGTTTGTATTAATTACCTACATATCTTGAATGTATTAGCAGAAATTTTTGATGTAAAGGTTTTTCCCCTCCAACTAGTAGCTTTCCTTCTTATCCAAGCTGCATTGATTTTGCTTGTGTAAAAGTTATTCACTTATTTTATCTTTGTAATCTCTTTTCTCTTTTTTAGTCAGTAATTTTTCTAACTGGTCATAATTGTGAAAGTTTATTTTCTAATTTTTAGTGAGCCTTCATAGAATATCTTAGGTATGTGTTGCAAAATGATGGTTTAAATCTAATTTTTGTTAAACTTCTTTCTAGTTTCCCAGTTTCTTGTCAAACATCAAGTTCTTTCTCAAGAAGATTATGATTTTGAACTTATCAAATAATGGGCTATTGACTTTGGTCTTTTCTTATTCTTCTTTATCTAATATTTCATACTTTTCTTTATTCTTTAAACCAGGACTAAATTGTTTTTATGATTTCCTGATACAATTAGAAGTCTGGAAGTGTTATTACATCATCATTACCCCCCCCAATCAATTGAGAATTTAAGCATTTATTAAAAGGCCTATAGTGTGCCAAAAATGTCTAAATGATGGAGCTACAAAGAAAGGCAAAAATCCAAAATAGTTCCTGCTCTCAAATAACTTAAACAGTAATGGAAAAGATAGCATGTAAGTAAATAGGTACAAATAAAAATAAAAAAGAAAAATAGATACAAACAAGATATATACAAAGTTGAAAGAAAGAAGAGTTAGAAGAAAAGATTCAAGTGACTAGGGAACAAAATAGGCCTCTTACAGAAGATGAGTATTCAAATTCAAGTTTCAAGAAGCCAGGTCTGTCAGGAGGAAGATGAAAGTAGGGGAAGCATTCTATGCAGAGGAATAACCAATGCAAAAATCATGGAGACAGGCATTCTTGCATCCTGTATTCCTGGCATTCCATTATAAGGAACAACAAATGAGTTGATTTCACTAAATAGTAGAGTTCATGGAAGGATGTAAAGTATGAGTAGACTGAAAAAGTTATGAATGTTAAATGTTACAAAAATTATGACATGATTATGAAGAGCCTCAAATATTAAACTTAGAACTTTAGATTTGATTCTGGAAGTGATAAGGAGCCTCTAGAGGTGAAGTAGTTAAATCTGTGCAATGCCTCTTGAGTGGAAGATGAGATGGAAGTGGAATGATACTTAGGTCTATTTCTTCCTCCAAATGAAATGTGATTTTTTAAAATATTTCCATAAAGCATATTCTTGGCATCTCAAGGAAGTTATTATCATGATTTTTGTTACATTAGAATGATCCAACCATGACCAGTGGTTTAAGTCACAGGCGTAAAACACATTACTTATTCTTCCAGATCTTTAAATAATTGATAATCTACATAAAGCTTTCCTCTTCCTAGGGATTTGCAATTTAACAAAGATATAATATATCAGTTTGGAGCCAAATGAAATTGTGCCTATGGGAACTTCAGGCATAAATAAGTCAGTAGAGCTTTATTATGTTGGGAAAAAGGGGAAATCCTTTGTGCACTTGGATTTCATCACGAAGGGCATGTCAATTCTGCTTACTATAAAGCTGGTCCCATGTCTGCATGTTCCAGAAAGCTTTTGTTATGAAAATAAAGGTGAAAGGGACTAGACTTGTCATTCAATTTATAAATGGAACTCTTGAAAGAGGAAATTTTCTTTACTGATGATTGAGTCTTTCCTGTAACTTATATTCTTTGAACTGCCTAGAACCCTGGTATCAATATCAAAGAGAAATGGAGACCACTAAATTGTTTACAAGTATTCTATGGGCAACTAATTAACTTAGAAAACCACATATTGACATTATGTTTTATTGCATTTTTATTTATCTTATTAAATATTTATCAATTTGTTTTAATTTGGTTTGGACCATACTAATCTGGTTGTGAACCATATAGACCTTTGGATGGCATATTTGATACTTCTGGTCTCAAGTACTGAGAAGTTAAATGAATCCCTCAATGTCACAAGCTAGTAAGTAACAGAGATGGGATTTAAACTAATATTCCAGTATTCCCTTCTCACTGACTAAATCTTTTACCAGTTGTCTGCTTTAGAGATTTTTTATTTATTTATTTATTTATTTTAGGGCTTTTTTTTTTTCAAGGCAATGGGGTTAAGTGGCTTGCCCAAGGCCACACAGCTAGGTCATTATTAAGTGTCTGAGGATGGATTTGAACTCAGGTACTCCTGACTCCAGGGCTAGTGCTCTATTCACTGCACCATCTAGCCACCCCTTTTAGGGATTTTTTAGAAGCTGATTGAGTCCAAATAATGCCTTTTTTGAGTTAAAATGAGAATATTCCAGGTTCAGCATTTTCAAGTAGAAAATAAGTGGATTTTGTATAGGACAGAGGGTGAGGGAATACTACTACTGAAGAAAAGTGACAACGTTCTTTCTAGTTGGTGTTTGCTTTTCACAGGGCTCAAACTGCAGGACCTCTGGCAGTGCTCGTGTTCTTAAAAAATTAACCCAGTAACTCAAATTATTTTCCTGGTTCCTGTAACTCTTTAGGGAAGGAGTCTATAACTGTTAATTTTTATTTTATTTTAAGAGATAGCAACTAGATAAGTTGCTCAACCTCTCAGTCTCAATATCCCCATCTGTCAAATGAGGTGGATTGGCCACTGAGGTTCTTTATCTCAATCTATGATGTTATGAATCTTGATAAAATCCCATGAAGTTCATTATCACCTTTTCATTGCCCTTAACAGATAGGGTTGGTAATCATATGCTACTACATAGAATAATAGATTTGAACCAGAATGGACTTTATAAATCATCTAATCCAGTCCTTTCATTTTACACATAAGGAGCTGAAACCCACAAAGATTAAATAATTTACGCAAGGGTCACACAAAATAGTAAGTGACTGTCAGGTGGCTGCTCTAAATCCCAGATGAAATAAATATCTATACCTGTTTATAACTGATGTTTCCAGCCTTCAAATTTTTACATGTATTTAGAATTTTTCTAATTGTGAACTGGTAGTTAGGAAAGAGTGCCTTTGATTGTATGAACATTATCATTTGGGACAATCCTATCAAATCCTTTCATTTTTCCCCTCTCTCCTTCCACTCCTCTGGGTTTTGTTACTGTTGAGAGCTTTTTTTCCCCCCTTCAGGCTAAATCTCACATTCTTTTAAAGGGATATTTTCAGGGGCAAAGCTGATTACAGACAGCCTTAAATTGGTTATACATGTAAATACATTCAGGATAAGCGAAAATAACTGACTCATCCACACTCTGCTTCATAAAGGAAGCTAAAAACACTCCTTTAAAGAGTAAAGAGAGATACCAAGGATATTTGGAACATAGCATGTTTTTGAAACTCCAAACCTTAAGAGTGTAAGAGTTCAACTAGATTCAAATGTATAACCCAAACAATGACACAATTCTAGACTTAAAACTAATATAGACTATACTTTTCCAGATTGTTCCTCTCCCTTATCTCTCCTCCCTTCATTAGTGCTATTACTACATGAGGCAGAATTGTATTATACCTCACTGGCTTCATTTTGCACTAGAAATAAAGTTACCTTTTGTCATACATGTGATTAGTAGATCTGAAAATCTACTAAAAGGAATTATATCATAATTATGTCCTCAAAAAAACTAGGAAGTCTTCATATATTCAAATGGTGACTTTTCATTTCAACTCATTCCAACCATGTAACTTACAAATGTGATCTTTTCTCATTCAATCAATTATCACATATGTGATTTAAGTTCCTCATTTATGCATGGGAGGTTGGAAACTATATAGATTTTCAATTTCTTTTTTTGTAGGAAACATAAAAATATCTATATATAAAGGCTGAAAGTAAATTTATTTTGAGAAAATCATTTAAAATAATATGGCATTGTTCCCAAAGTCTCTAAGCATATTTGTACAAATGTAGGAGTCCTACATTTTAAATACAATAAAGAAATGATAATGAACTTCTTGGGACTTTATCAAAACTTTGCTATGACCTGGCAGTGTGACAATCTTTTGACAAATGATGAGCTCAATAGCCTCAGTAGGAGACATGTACTGAGGAATCAAACTAGAACCAATACCCACTGGGAGCCCTTATCAAGGAAGTAAATATAAGTGTTTGGAGTTATACAGGCATCTTGGGAAGAGTTGTTCACGGGTGCATGTAATTATTTCTCATGAGCCCTGATATGAGTTCTGTTTGTTGTTGTTGACCTGTAAATAATTGATTCCATAAGGCTTGTGAACCAAATGATTATGAGAAGAGTTGGTGATGATATTCTACTTGGCATGGTATAATGGAATTTCTGGTTGTCTTGTTGAATGTGAGCAGCCAGAGAAATGAGTAAAATCATTCATCCCTTCATGTCTTGTTAAAGCTTCTGACAAAGTTATAATAGTTTCTCAAAAGATCTAGAAAATTAGCACCCGTCTATGCTTTTTTCCTTCTAAAAAGAAATAAAATCTAATGAATGAAAATATAGTATTTGCAGTCTAGCAAACCTAAAGAGAAATTTTAATAATAATTTTTAAAAAATCAGGATCAGCTAGAGTTCAGTGGATAGACCAATGGCCCTGGAGTCAGGAGGACCTGAGTTCAAATCTAGTTTTACTCATTTATTAGCTGTCTGATCCTGGTTTGATGAAGACCTGAACTAGACTGTTTTTTTTGTGTGTGTGTGTGAAGTAGAGAAGAGACAAATAGGAGAAATACTGATGAAATTCTCAAGGCTCTTGGTGAGATGTATTTATCTTAGTCATGAGGGAATCACACTCAGAAACAGTTACAAAGTCTGATATCCAGTAAAACAATTCTCTACCCTACTAAGAGAACATCATAGCCTCCTTTATCTCAAAAACTTTACACAACTCTAATCTATAACTTATATTATCCTATATCCTTGGATAAATGATTCATCAAGATATACTGGGGATCTTGGAAAAAGTCATTTAACTACTTCAGATCTCTGTTTCTCTATCTGTAAAAATGAGTGCATTGCATTAGATGCCTACAAGTTCTAAATCAAAGCTCCCATAGTGATCTATCTAGTAACGAGATTTATTTTTCTTGTTGCTGCTACCATTGGAGAAGGTCAAACCTTCAGGTTGAGGAGATTGCTTCTAGGAGGGAGATTAAGTCAGGCTTTGGTGACTTTGTCCCAATCATCAAATCAAAATAGATAATGAAGAAAATTATCTAGGTTAATCAGTCCAAATTCTTGGTTTACTGGTTTTCACTCATATTATCCAAGTTAATGTAATCAAAAATGATTTTTTCTTTTCTGAATTATAGTCCTCCCATCTCCCCACCCCAATTATCTTCCATTTTTATAAATTCCAGAGACTTAGTGCTAAACAATTTCAAATTTAAATGTCAACCTTGAATTTAGTAGTCTCATTTTAGAAGGGGGGGGGAAGCTTATAACTAATCCTAAAAAGAGACTAAAGGAATAGCTGTGACCTTCAAAAATAAGGCAAATTTAGAATAGTATCACATTTTTTTAAAAAAAATTCCTTTGAAAAGAAATAATGGTATCTAAAGAATTTTTAAAAATAAGTCCTCAGGCTTCAAGTGAAGAACCCCTGCTATAGAGGCACCATGATTGTGTATAAAGATTGGAAAGACCATGTTTTCTGTCATTATACACATTAGCAATCTATTTCTGAAATCCTTGTTATTACTCTGTATAGGTCAAAGGTCAGAAAACCATGATAAAACTGTCATTCATCCCTTCACTCTAATAATAGAAGTGTTTTAGCTACATAATTATAAGGCTGATGAAGTCTCTCTCCAGTCCCAGAAGGAAATTGTACTCTAATGGCACATAATTATCCATCACTGCTAAATACACCTACAATAAGAAATAAATTCTGGGTTTGACTTTACTAATGAACCTATAAGCCATGACAAAAGGCATCCTTAGACAGCAGAAATAAGTGCCCAGAAATAATGCCACCTAGTTTCTTTAAGGGTGATTGTTGCAAACCTTTTATTTCACAGTTTGCTGAAAAAGGATATACCTCCTTAAAACCCAGGCTCCCTGTATGGGATTATTCTTAAATACATCAGGTGCTGACCTAGTGAAATGAGAAATTCTATTTCAGAGATAACAGACAGTCTGGTGATTGCGCTTTTCCTTTCTAAAATACAACCTGAAGGCTTAGCATTCACATCTAGGACAAGAATGTTTTAGTATCTCTGATCATAATTTACGCAGGCTTGCACATGAAATGAATGATATTGATTAGCAAAGCCTTTCTTTTAGAATTCGTAGAAATGTGTAGGTTTAAAAACCCCCCATTAATCAAAGGTTCAAATCTCAAAAACTAAAGGGAATTAATCTTTGACTATTTTCCATGCTAGCTGTAGTGAAGAAAATTAACCAATTAGCTGTTGTATTCTGGGAAGTAGAGAAACTGCCTGGATAATGCAGCAATATCATTTATACTTGTCTCCCCATCTCATTCAATCCCCTGAATTGTCCAGCTTGAAACAATTTGTGTTGTATTTTATATTGGAAAGAATATTCCACTTGGAGATTGAAGGCTTGGTTTCAGGTCCTGATTATTTCTTTCTGCTTCTGTGATCTTGATTTGAGTATGTCCTTAAATTTCTCAGTTTCACTTTCCCCATCCGAAAAGTTAATTGTTATAATAAATTGCAATTGTTATAATAAAAATACATTTTTATTATGAGCTATAGATTATTATTACTAATAGTGATATAACTTGGACTGAATACTATTGATAGTGATCAAGTATGGGATGATGAGGTGTCAAAAAACAAGCAAATCAAACCAAAACCTTCTCCCAAATGAGAAGAGGCAGGGTTCTGAGTCAGATAGGTTGGGTTTGATTCTAAGTACTGCAACTAAGTACTGCAACTAAGTACTGCAACCTATGTTAACTTGGGCAAGTCACTTATATTACTTGTTACTCAGTTTCTTCATCTATAAAATAAGGATCTTGGATTAGATGACCTCTAAATTTCATCCTAATTTTAAATCTATGATCTAGTGAAATCACACCTGGATTTGGGAGTAAATCTTTTTTTTTTTTGAAGTAGAAATAATCATGATATAGACCCCACCTCTTCCTTTTCCTCCCCTTCTTCTTTTCCTCCTTCCTCTTCCTCTTTCTCTTTTTTCTCCTGCTGTTGTTGCTGCTGTTGAATTTACTACTACTACTACTACATCTACCAGCACCACTACCACTACTATTACTACTACTACTACTACTACTACTGCTGCTGCTGCACAATTTCTGGTTTCAGTGAATCTTAGTTAATTTGATGACTCCATGAATTCAATACTTCTCTACTCTTCTAAAAGGGGTGAATCCTGCCCTGCCAAGGCTCATCCATAATTATTTTTTGTTTTCTATGATATTAATTCATCCCTTACTTTTGCCCTATAATCAGTAGGTTGATCACTGCTGGTGGGTCAAATTCAAATTCATCCTGGCAATACGAAGGTTTTCAGTCAGGTCCCATTCTAACTTTACTTTTTTAAAAAATATTATTTTAAATGTGTATGTCATTTAATATTTTAAAATAAAACAATTAAAAATTAGTGGCCACCTGGGCAAAGTATATCCTCATCTTTCTTTCTGTTCCTTCCAGTAAATACATCTTGCTAGATCAGAGTTGCATTCTGGGTGCATCTTCAAGAGTTATAAGACCTTGGAATGCATGAGGATTTGTAGTAACAAGACAGAAATTTCTAATTGTGAGGTTTTATCCTCAGAGCTCTAAGCAGTGAGTATCCTTCGAGTGCCAGATGGAATATTCTCCTCTAAGGTTCAGGAAGTCCCCTGTGGGACCTTGGCAACTTCTGAGTCATGGCAAATAACCTTTATTAACTGAGCTAGTGGCTTGCTAGACCTTCTAGTTAAGTTCTCTCAGTGACATTCAGTTTTGAGTCTTGGCAGCAAAAACCCTGGGCAGGCATGTCAGGGTCTGGGGTGAGAAGAACAAAAGTCAACCAGGGACCCAATCCTTGAGTCTACTTAGAATTCCCCCCATTTCTGCTCTTGCTTTTTCCAGACCTTTCATAAGAATCAATGTCATAGTTTGGGGGTGGGGGGAAAGAATGAGAGGTGAGAGTCTTCATTCTAACTTTAAAGCCTCTTTCCTCATTTATTCCAAATAGTGTGGCAGTTTAAGCCAGATTAGTATTTTCACTGGTTCATGAATGGCCTCAAAATGATTCTACTCTCTAACAAAGCAGGATTAACCTCTCTGAATTAGTGACTTTTTTGAATATTCTTCATTCAAGGAAAAGGAAAGCATCACCATCCTAAGAAAAGATGGTTTCTATGTTATTTGCTCTTTTTCTCAATGAGAACAAAGATCAGAATGGAAATCTATACCAAGTACAAGAAAGGGATTAGTAGAACATCACATGGAAAATGTGTTCAGGCTTTCCCCCCCTGCTACTCTGTTTTTTTTTTTTTGTTGTTGTTGTTTTTCTTGTCCTCTTTATTCACGTATTTCACAGCAGGTATATTACAAATTACAGTAAATGTTCAAAATTCCAGAAGTTCAAAAAATTAAATAATTTACTTCAAACTAATGTAAGAAAGATGAAGTCAAAATGCAAAACATCAATTTAACACAATTCCAAATCGAGCTACAGAATCCAAAAGAGACCATCACGGATGATGTCTACTTAATTCTCCAAGTAGACATAACAGGAACAAAACCGAACAACAGGACGCCCAAAGTCTAAATAACCAAATGTATAAAATACAAAAGATGCAAGCACAAGCCCAAATTCAAGCTTACTTTGTGATTACGAATAATAATGATACTTATAATGATGACAACAGCATCCAGCTATAGAACCTGACACTGAAGATACTGACCAGATGGTTCCACGGTTGATTCACCGAAAACTTAACCAAGGAATGGGAAGACAAGGTATTACCACAACCCACCCCAGCCCACCCCACAAAGAAACCCAGTAGACCTATAAATACATTGGCATATGAGGAAAAAAAAATCAAGTAACACACAAAGGACGCAACAACCCAAATTAATGCCAGGCGAGCTCCCTGGCTACCGGCTCCTGCACCACAGCAGTGACGGCGTGGATGGCTGTCCTGGATCCCCCACTGGACAGATCCAAGAGTAAGCTGATCATTTGCAATTTTCACAAGAGGAAGCAAGAGCAGAGGTCAATGTGCACAGTCTCCACTGGATGTTACACAGTGAAAACCAGACTCACATCAGTGCGCCACGGGTGAGCACACTTGGCGAACACCAGGAGCTTTTCAAGATGGAACTATTCACCTCTGAAGAGCTACAATTGATACTGATTTGTGAATGAGATAGATCCGGAATGGGCCCAAATCAATGACATTTTTTGGGTGGGGGAAAAAACAGGACACAGGGAAAGATAGGAGACTAGATTTCTGATTAATACTGCTTGTGCCTGGACTGTGTCCTCAGAGCCTCCGTGCAATGGGGATGTACAGAAGGGGGGGGCACGGATGACACACATGACATACCCTGATGACCAGTTCCCTCTCTTCTCTGTCCACTTGGCAAGTCCTGGCTTCAAAAAAGGGGGTCTAACTACACTCATCTTGGACAATTGATAAAGACAGAACAGAGAGAACACAAGGAGGCCTGAACTGATGAGGTTCTAATCCCCATGGTCAGCAATGAATGCAGTACAGAGTTTTGTTTTGCTTGCTTTTTTCCAATGTGGCATTTCTAGAAAAGAAAGAGACCCTACAGGAAAGAGTGGTCACCATTTGGTCAATGGGGTGGCTCACCGAGCTCTGTTTTTAATAGGCTATTTTCATCCTTCCTACTATCTCTTCAAATCCTTTCTTCCTTTCTTGAAAATAATGCAGAGGTGTTTGTAAACAAATTTATCTAACAGTAGAATTACAACCTTGACATTTATTTAAAGGAATCTGAAATCAGGACAAGGTAATTGAATATGAATATTTATCTGAGATTTTCTATTAGCCTCATTAACTAAGAAGAGGGTAGTTTCTTAGATGCTTTGTTATGTTATTATTTAAGCAAGTCCTTTGACAGTTGGGATCAAAAGATATTAGGAGACATTATTAATCAGGAAAAAAATCTTACTTCCAATTCACTCAGGATCTATAAAAACATGAAACATTCCACACAAAGACAGATCCTAAATGACTAGAGAAATATTAATTGCTCAAGGACAAAAATAATAACTACTTAAATTGATTTAGCCATTCAGTGATAAACTAACAACTTAATACTTTACAAAAATTAAGAAAAATTATAACAAAATTCATCTGGAGGAAGAAAAGGTTGAGAATATCAGGGGGAATCAATGAAAAAGAATACGGAGGAAGGAAGACTAGCAGTACTAGATTTCAACTATACTACAAAATGGTAGTCATCAAAACAATTTTATATTGAATAAGAAATAGAATAGTTGATCAATATGGTTTACAGAAATGAGCACAGTGAATGGTATTTATAAATTCAAAGATCACTGAAATTGGGACAAGAACTCACTATTGATAGAAATTGCTGAGGTGACAGGGAAATAGTCTAGTAAAACTATGGCTAGGACAAAAATAGCTAAAAATGGGTACATGAGTTCTCTCTCTCTAATCTATCATCTATCTATCTATCTACCTACCTACCTACCTATTCATCTATCCATTAACTTTATTGTTGCTGGGTGCCTAGGTGAAGCCTAGGTTATTATAACAATTATAACAATAAGTTATGATAACAATTCCAATTTATTATAACAATTAACTTTTCAGATGGGGAAAGTGAAACTTAGAAATTAAAGGACATACTCAAAACACAATCCCTTTGAGTTTGCTTTTTTGAAGATGAGAGGAAATGGGCTTAGGAAAAGAAGGCCTAAGGATCAACATAGGTTTGTTTGGGGTAAAGAAACCACCAGGCTTTCTGACTCAGGAAGGTAAGAAAAGGCATAGATTTTAATTCACAGGTTGCTGCAAAAGTTCACAGGTTAGTACAAAGAGGTCAGGTTCTTTAACAAGGTAAGGAAAGTGAGTTTTTTTTTTTAATTTGTATTTATTTAAGGAAATGGGGTTAAGTAACTTGCCCAAGGTCATACAGCTAGGCAATTATTAAGTGTCTGAGGGCAGATTTGAACTCAGGTCCTTCTGACTCTAGGGCCAGTGCTCTATCCACTATACCACCTAGCTGCTCCCTCCAGAAAGTGAGTTTTTAAATAAGCTAGTAAGTTTAAGAAAGAAGACAGCTGCAAGCTGGGCTAGGGAGAATAGCAAAGACAGTTAAGAAAGAGGAAAAAAATGGAAAGGGAAAGGAAATAGCCACAAGACAATGACTGGGCTTAGGCTAACATGGATCTAGCCCCATGGAGCTAGGGTCATGTGGGTTCCGTAGCATGGAAATGAGATTACATGGATCCAAGTGCATGGAGAAGATGATGGGGGAGTATAGGGGTGATGCTCTCCCAGAGTGGGCTGCCCCCCAAAGGAAGAGGAACCATCAGGTATAAGCAGGAAGGAAGGGTAATAGGGGCAAGAGATTATACTGTGATTAGCAGAACCTAAGGCAAAGAAAGACTAATTCGAATGCAGAAAACCACTGATCCCTAAGCAGATAAGGATGCTAAAGGAAAGAAACACCCTTGACCTAAATAAACTGCCAAGGTATAGGAGCTGGAGCATTGTGAGATCACCCATGCCCAGAGCAGGCTGACCTCTGAAGGAAGGCAAAAAATCAGGGGATAAATATTAAAGAAGGGCACAGGGGCAGGGGATCATACTCCCTCTGAGCAGACTAGCTTTACAAAAAGACAAATGAAAGGCCAAAATATGAGATAGCAGCATAAGGACTGTATTACAAATGAAAGTAAATGCAAAGAGAAAGTACAATGGGCTGCATCTGAGCAGACTCCAGTAGTGGGTAGCATGATATGGGATATAAGAAGCAGCAAGGGGGGGGGTAATGATTTTCTTAGGGATCGAGAGTCATTTGGGATCTCCCGGGAGGATGTAATTTGTTTGCAGTTGCCAAGGTAAGATTGAGAATTGTTTGAAGTTGCTATGGTCTGAATCCACCAATAAGCAAATGAACTATGGAGTGAACTAGGGGGACATGATGATGTTTGCCCTTTGTTCTTGAAGAAGACTTGACATCAGGATGTGATACCATGACAAACACATGAATTGGATTTGAGTAAGAGGTTGTTGTGCTAAGTCACCAGCCTCCAGAGTCATCTGGATCGAGTAGCCAGATACTAATCAGGATGCCTGAAAATGGCCCTGGATATGAGACAATCAGGGTTAAATGACTTGCCCAAGCTCACAGTATCAAGTAAGTATCAAGTGGTGAGGCTGGATTCAAACTCCCAATCTCCTGACTCCAAGGCCAATGGTCTGTCCTCTGGCCACCTATAGGGAGACATAGAGAGACCTAGGTGGGTGTGGGTAGCTCAGATTGCAGCAGATATAGAGAGGTATATTGGGGGGGGGTAGATCAAAGACTTTATTCCTTTCTGGCTAAAGCAGGGATCTATTGGGGTTTTTTTTTAGGGACTTTTGAGTCTGGGGGCAAGGATTCACTAGTAGAACAGGAAAGGGCAAGGTACTTCACTAAAAGTTCATTGACTTCATCTTATAGCTTGGACGATGGGAAGAATTGGGGGTAATCAGTTTCAGTGTGTAAGAAATATGCTCAATGCAATTGATTATTAATTATAGAACATATTTCTCCTAATATTTCCCCTACTTTATTATTTCTTCATTTATCTATTTTTCAGACTCTTGTGGTCCCGAAAGAAATTGGCTAAAAGACACAGGTTCTGGAAATGAATCTTATGGTCTTTACCATCTACCTCACAACACCTCATAACACCTCAAAGGATCAAGATGATGTTCATCTGATAGATTTTCTTGTCAGGTTTCTGTCTAAACTGGCATTGCCCCAAATGGAAATGGCAGCTCTTCTCAAACTTCATGTACTTCAGGAAGTATTCACACAGCCAAAGTTTGAACTGTTTCCCTATAATTTTCTGGTAATAGGAAGAAGTACCAGGCATCAATCTCATAGATTCCAATATCTTATCCACATACTTCACCTTGGTAATCACTGTGAGTTCATTTTCTATTGCTGAGTAGGTCTTCTGCATATGGTTGATCTAATGCTTGAAATTCTGGTTATGTGTGATCTTGCAACTCAGGTTGCTCTGCCAGCTCACTTAGATACTTCTCAGAGTTTTTCTAAATAGCTTCTTTCATTGTCTTGGTCAAGATCAGTCAATTCTTATCCATCTATTCATCCAGTAATGGCTTAAAGTCCACACAATGTATGTAGAATTCCTTTCATCTTCCTGGGCTAAAGCCAACCATAATGAATGTAGAATTTTTCTTAGTCTTCATTGTGGATTGAATAATCTCCATTGAGGAATCAGTATTATCCAAAGAACAGAGGTAGATTTGCTAATCTGGCCAGTGGGGAGATACAGCCTGGGGTTCACCGGGTCATCTCAATTCAGATTCTCTCGGCACTGGTACTCTAATCCTGGCCTCTGCAGCTGAGTTTGCCATTGCCATGGAATCCATTGGTTGGAAGTGATGCTGAGTATGTGATTTATTCATAAAGAGAGATTCTCTAAGTAAATTAAGGGAACAGAAAAAAAAATTCATATAGTCATGAGACAGAGATCATGGGAGGTAAAATGAATAATTAAAAAGTTTTTCTGAAACAAAACCAAATGCAGTCAAAATCAGAAGGAAAGCAGGAAATGAAAGAAAAATTTCATGTCAAGCTGCTGTCTAATTTTAAAAGTATTTGGAGAATTAGATCCAAATATATAAAAATAAGTGCCATTCCCCAATGGCCAAAGGGTATGAACAGGCAGTTTTTAGAAGTAGAAATTATGGATATCAATAGTCCTATTAAAAAAATGTCCTAAATCATTAAAAATAGTGAAATGCAAATTCAAATAACTCTTAAAGTACCACCTCACATCTATTAGATGTGACTAAGATGACAGAAAAGGAAAATGACAAATACTGGAGGAAGAGTGGGAAAATAAGTACACTAATGTACGTCCATTGGATCTTTGAGATAGCCCAAACATTCTGAAGAAACAATTTTGAACTATGCTCATAGGACTATTAAACTGCATATCCCCTGACCCAGTAAAACCTATTCTAGTTCTGTACCCCAAGAAGCTAAAACAAGAAGGAACAGGACTTTCATATATAAAAATATTTATAGTAGCTCTTTTTGTGATGACAAAGAAGTAGAAATTGAGAGGATGCCCTCAATTGGGGAATGGTTGAACAAATTGTTATATATGATTGTGATAGAATACTATTGTATCATATGAAATCATAAAGAGAATGACTTCAGAAAAATCTAGGATGACTTTTACAAACTGATGCAAAGTGAAAATAGCAGAGTTAAGAAAATATTGTACACAGTAAGTAAGACCAATATTGTAACAATGATCAATTGCGAAAGATGGTATAGTCTTCTCAAATAATGGGGGAAGGGAAAGGGGAGGAAGAGAATTTGGAACTGAAAATGAAAAATAAAAATTAAATTTAAAAAATCTTACTCAAACAGTTTTTTGACTTTCTACAGTATTTCTATATTGCAGTGGGAATTTCTCGCTTAGTGTAGGAGATCTTAACTTCATTTTAAAAATAAAAGATCTGTGAACTTCATTTTAAAAAATATCTGGATAATATATTTCAATGTAATTAATTTCTGTTGAAATCTTGTATATTTTATGTATTTTAAAATATTATTCTGAAAGGGACTCTGGATTTCACAAACTTCCATGACATACAAAATAGGTAAAAACACTTGGCCCAGAATACCCACAAAAGCTAGTTGACTTATCTTGTGAATGGAGAACTTGATTTACTTTGCTTATCTTTTTTTCAAGGTTACAGAAATGACCTCGGGTTACTGAGGAAATTCAGGATTTTGTGGAGGGAAACACTTGTCACAAGCTAATGCAGAATTTCTAAATGGTGATGTGGATCGATTGGGGCAGAGTCTTCTGGAGGTTGGAAGGGAGAGAGTTGTGCAGAGTATGTTCAAATTATTTATTCAAAATTATTGAATATCTTAAAGCAAAATTTACTTTTCCATTGAACATAAAGACAAACAAAACAAAACTAACATGGTGAAAATTTGCTGTAGCTGGTGGAGAGTTGCAGAAGGTGAGAAATCCAGCAAGGGTCAGTCTCAAGGCTAAGAACTCAGGTGGGAAGAAAAGTCATTGTTCCTTTCTGCCTCTCCTCTCTTCCCTCCCTTCCCTGGTACATTTCAATAATAATCAGATACCTCCCACCAGTCCTTCCAAGTTATAGACTCCCTGCCCATCTGATGATGTTTGTTCTTCATTCTCAAAGAAGGCCAAGACATCAGAAAGCTGATGCCATGAGAAGCAAATGAATTGGATCTGCGTGAAGGAAGAGGTGCTGTACCAAATCACCCAGCCTCACTTTCTCTTCTGGAACCATTTTTGTTCAGTGACCAGATATGAATCAGGGGGTACTGAAGATGTCCTTGGATGCAAGGTAATCATTAAAAAGTGACTTGCCCAAGTCCACACAAGCTAGTAAATATCAGTATCTGAGGTCAAATTTGAACTTAGGTCCTCTTGACTCCAGGGATGGTTCTCTCTGCACTGTACTATCTAGCTGTGGGGCTCCCCATCTTTCAGACTGAAGGGAGGGCCAAGAATCCAGACTTTTATGACTCTATTAAGGAGCAGGGTGTCAAATGGTCACTCTCCTCACATCCCTGGTTTCAGATAACCAGCATATCTTGTGGGGGAGTTTAGAGAGGAGAGGAGGAAGCATTTACTCCTCTTATGTTTATTCCTTTGGCACCCTGTCAAAGTGAGGAAAATGATAGATTTGTAGTCAGAGATTTAAAAAAAGAAAGTTTTGGTATTCATAACTTTGGACAAGTCAACTACCTTACTCTGTTTCCTCAAGTGAAAATGAGGTAGTTGGAACTCTCATTCTTTTTTGTTCCTTTGATCCTATGCCCACAAATGCAGCACTTTATTCTAATCTTATGCTTATGATTCATTTTTTTTGCCTCTCTACTAGGGTTTTGATGAGGCACTAATAAGATTATGTGCTGTGGATGTGAAAATGCAGTTCATGAAATACTATTTCACAAAAATTGTCATGCTCTATACAAAAGTAAGAGTATTGTTTTGGGGGTATTTTTTGTTTGTTTCTTTGTAATGGATTTAAGTAACATGCCCCAGGACACACAGCAAATAAATTTAAAAATGCCTGAGGTTGTATTTGAATTTAGGTCCTCTTGACTCTGAGGGTTGGTGCTTTATCCACTATGCCATCTAGTTGTGCTAATTGTATTGTTTTAATGATGGTCACAAGGGTGTGGTACAGTTAAGGGTTATAAAGATTAAATGCAAAGGCTATTTTGAACTAATTAGTAAAAGAAAGTGAGGATGTTGACCCAACCTTGGTGGCTACTTCCAGGCTCAGCAGATGACCTTGAGGATCTTAAAATACACCCTGATTTGGGGTGTACTACAAAATGAATGATCAAAAACCTTTATAAATATCTACTTGTCCATTATTTTACTTCAAAAATCTTATTTATTTTTATCTTGAGAACAAAATGCTAAATATAATGAACATTTCTCTGTGAACATTAGAACATAAAAAGAGAATTGTACACAAAACTGTACAGTAGGTTTTTATTTTTTAAATATACAATAAGCCATGGTTTTTAGTACACTTCTTGGCATGATCAATGAAAATTTGTGAGGAATACTCTTGTTTTGTTCAAAATCATGGAGGATCACTGACAGACAAGCAAAGTACTAAGTCCTTTGGACAGTCCTTAAAGTCCTAAAGTTCGTTCAGAAGAATTTTTAAAAAAATAAGTGAATATTTTTTTCTCCCTCTGGATTAGTAGAACATTCACATTTATTTAGAATCTTAAGATTATCTTAGGTATATTATCTCAAGCAATAGGTACTGTTATCATCTTTGATTTGACATATGGGAAAATTTTGGCCAGGGTTATTCAGGTAAACAATTGCCTAAGGCAATCTTTGAGTTTATTGCTAGCCAATTAATGAGAGGTAGAGTGATTTGGGTTGAAGGCATGGTCCTTAAGAAATCCATCCAAGGTATGTTGTAAAGAAAGGACAAAAAGGTGGGGGGGGAGAAGGGAGAAGGGAAGTGAGTAAGGTGGAAGGGGAATGGCATGATTGGCCAAAAATAGATTCCAGATCAAGTCCCACAATGAAAGGAAATAGTAATTGTTTCTATTTTAATCAGGAACCCTAAGGATCTTCTGCTCTCAGATAGACATTTGTTTTTGTTTTGAGTAGGTAAAACAGGTCATTTGCCTCATTTCTTTCTTGCCTAGCTATAACACTGAATGGGCATTGCCTCAGTCAAACCGAGACATTTTAAAGATCTTAGCTTAAAAAGGCCAATTGCATGCAGGGCCATCTCCAGTTGTCCTAATCTGTATCTGTCCATAGAACCAAAATGACTCTGAAGAATTATTAAATTCAATTCATTTGCCTGTCATGGCATCACCTCCCTGATGGCATGATCCCATGATCCCTTTCAAGAATAAGGACAAACAACAAACAAAGTTTGAGTTTAAGTCTTCTTGACTCTAAGTCAAGTGCTCTATTCTCTCTCTCTCTCTCTGTCACCTAGCTGTCTAAATGTGAACTTAATGACTACACCAACATTGAAAAATTGGGAGGGGATAAGATCTAGCATTTTCTATATATTCTGTATTATGCCAGTTGCTAATAATCAATTAAAAGACTGAATAGGAACTTACTATGTTTTAGAAATTAGGCTAATACAGAGATAGAAATGACACAGTTTGGTGCATATTTGTGCAAAACAGATTCAAGGTGATTAGTGAGGAGGGAAAGCATTCTAAGCAATAAGGATGACCTGGGCATAGGCTCAGAGATAGAGAGCCATGAGTGAGACACAATGGAGAGAAGGGTAGTAGGAATCCTGAAGGGTAATAATGTGTGATTAGGCTGGAAAGATGGGATGGGGTCAGGTTGTAAAGAGTTTTCTATGACAAAGGAGTTTGTCCTTAATTCCAGAAACATTGAAGATTATCAAGTGGAAGAGTATCATCATCAGCCCCATACTGGTAGCTGGATGGAGAATGGATTAGAGATGGGGATAAGATTGTAAGGAAGCTGTTTCAGCAAATGTAAGGCCTGAACCAATGTGATGCCTAGATAGATTGTTCTCAAAGAGCCAACAAACTATGTGGGGGGTAATTGAATATGTATCTGTATCTAAAACTATGTATCTATAGATCTATATTTTATCTCCATTTGCACTGAGAACTAATTAGGCCCCAGATCTGTGATTTTATCTAAGTGGGAAGTCCCAATTGTTATTTAGATCACATGTTCTTAGAAAGCTGCCTAAGGCAATTCTTTATTCTTGTCTTTACTCCCCAAGTCACCCATAAGACTTAAAAGACCCCAGTAGCAGAGTGATTTTTACTGCTGAGTGGCCTTAGAGAACTCTCTTTTGCACCATTCCTGCTCCTCACTGCATCCTGGATTCACCAACCAGACAACCTATAAGCATCTGCTTTGAATTGCTTAACATTTCAGCAGTGCCTGCCTTCTTCCAATTAGACTTAAGTCTTTTTGTGGCCACTGTCATAAGAGATCTCACAGGTTATTCATATTTATTTTGCTGAAGTCAACTGCCCAGGCTACCAACCTCAACAATTGCTGGGCTTGCTACCAGATGCCCTGAATTGGGTGGGAACCTTTTTCATGATTTCCCTTCACTGGCTGAGACTATTACTTCTGGAGCTTCTTTAACCAACTTCTACATCACACATCTCTTCAAAGAGCCATCATCTTGGTCCACTGTGTGACCTTTTGGGTAAGCCCCCCAAATACTGACACTGACATTGCCTATACTTCTGTTATTATACCACTTGTCTTTTTGGTGTGCCTCTCCCTTATTATCAGTGTACTAGATAGAACCTCAAGGAAGGCTTCTCCAGAGGCTTAGTGGCTGTGTGACCCACCAGTCTCACAGTAGCTGCTTTATACTCATACTCTGATTTCCATTTGTAATAATCTCACCTGTACTCTCATCATCCTTAACTTTGAATTGTCATTTTTAATCTTTCCCAGGGTCTCCCAGTTACCCATCACTCTACTCTAGGAAGACACTAGTATCTAGATTACTCAGGGAGTAGGAAAGTTCATCAAATTGATGAGGTAATTCCTTTCACCTAATATCCTACAGTCTTATCATCTCACCAATTTAGTCTAGAATCTCTAGCTATTCAATTTAACTAGCAAGCAAACAATAAAATCCCAGATAAGGTAATATGGGATTCAGGATCAAAAAGTTTCAGTTATTATTGAGATAGGATCCCATTTTCCTCTTTCCTCTACCTTTATACTGTAAGTTCAGAACATGGTGATCTCCTATTCATCCTTTCTTCAGCATTTCCTCAGATTTATGTTACTAAATGTATTGACATGAGCAGAGTTGTGGAAGTAAATTGTGGGGCAATGAATCACTAAAGTGATTGAATTTCTAAGTTAAATTTGCTTTACATACAACAAAAGATCAGTCCTCCAGTGGATCATCAGTTGTAATGCCCATTCAAATCAATATGCAATTGCACTTTGTAAAAACTTTTATTTTGAAATTGTTGCCTTGAATTTAACTGACATGAATCTAGGGGGAATCAGCTCTAGGGTTGAGGGATAGGAATTATTTCTATGTCTTTGCAAAAAGGTCACATCCTCGATTCATAATCCATTCCTAGATGTCTTGGTCCTTAAACAGATCCCTCATTCACTTGCTGTATAACTTGAACAAGACCTATTAAACTGTTGAAATTTTGATATTTTCTTACTTCAGATTCTATTTAAGAGTAAGATACGAAGAGTTATTTAAGACTTGCAAGGAGACAGACACTAAGGAAAATTTTTAGCTCAGTATATCTATAAAAATGACTTCTATAATTTGAGAGTATAATTCTTAACAAAAACTCATGTGTGTATGTGAGTGTTCTAGAGAAATATATTTTTCAATCACATAGAAAACTAAAAGTTTCAACTTGAAATTTTCAGATTTAAAACAAACTCATTGAGCGTCTGTTTGGTAATACATTCTAGATATTTTTTTTTACTCAAGGTGTTCTCTTACCAGCTTCTTATTTATTTTTAAAAATTTCTTTATTTTGACCATAAATTCCATATTAGACATAATTGCTCTAATCATTCTAGTAAAAACTGCTTCTTTTTAATAGAGAACAGAGGAGCAAAGAAATAATTTCTCATTTTTATTGTTTATCTATTATACATTGTCGTTATCTTATTAACCTTCAGAAAGTGGTATCTGGAAAGAGATCTTTGAAATCATGAAGTCCAATCCCCTCATTTTATGTTTGAGGAATTTGTAATGGAATGGTAAGAAGTAGAGTTGGGATTAGAACCTAGGTCTTCAATGTCCAGATTCAGTGTATTTCCTTTTACAAATGGGTACCACCTCCTATTTTTAGACCCCCCTCTCCAAGATTAGCATTGGGTTATCTGAGAATTGACCCCTGTGGATCCTTATGACCAGCAAGATAGTTTGGGCAGTTTCCCAAGTAAGAACCTCCTGGCTCATTTCAATTCAATTCATTACATATTTACAAATCATCTGCCAAAAATGAGGCAATAGGTATACAAATAAAAAAAATAGTCATAGCATTCTAGGGCATTAGATTCTACATGTTACTGAGAGTTTCCCTGTTTTTTTGCCAGTCAAGCTTCAATCAATTTCCTGAAAGTGTTCACGCTTGGTTGCATTCTGTAGCAGGTTCCATTCCTGACTCTATTCAAGAATAGGATAGGAAGAACAGTTTGTCAATGCCTACAAATTGATTGTTTGACCAGTAGTAAATCAGATTAATGAACAGTTAGAACATCTCCAAAAAAGAAAGACAAATATTAACTAGGGTTGCAGGGTATAACAAAGTAAATTATGAAATTTAGCACCAGAGGATTTTTTTGTTTGTCATACTCTTATTTGAAACTTTATATATCAACAGATCTAAATGATGTCATATTTGGATATTTTAAGTGGAATTTGTCTTTTATGTCCTTTTGTATTTCAAAATGCCTGTCTTTGAGACAAGTCTAAAGCAACCTGCCAAGTTATTTGTATTTCATAGTATCACATATTTCTTCAAAACAGAAAAGTTTGTGTTGAGGTATAGGGAGAGTCTTCTCTCTTGGATAATATTCCTTGCCTCCTGTTCATTTGACAATTACAGCTGCTGGCCCAGCAGGTTTCCATATTTGAGTATTTCAATGACCAGCAGGCCAAGTTGGTTCTCTGGCACATTTGGCTCCCATCCTAGCTTAGAATGAGAAAGAGAATTAAAATATTGAGATTGAGAGCTTAAAAAAAAAAGAACAAAATACTGATAAAAGCTTTTCCTTTTAAAAGCTCCGAAATAGGGGCAGCTAGGTGGCACAGTGGATAGAACACTGGCCCTGGAGTCAGGAGTACCTGAGTTCAAATCCAGCCTCAGACACATAATAATTACCTAGCTGTGTGGCCTTGGGCAAGCCACTTAACCCCATTTGCCTTGGAAAAAACTAAAAAAATAAAGCTCTGAAATGCAGGCAATTTATAAGCTAGACAGAGTTTAGGCAAGATCTGAGGAATAGCAACAATAGCTAATATTTACCTACAATTTTAAGGCTTACAAACTACTTTATTAAAAAAGTCTCCTTCTATTTTCACAACAAACCTGGAAAGGTAGGAGCTATTATTATCACAGAGAGAGGTTAAGTGATTTGCTCAGGGCCACACAGCTTATAAACATCCAAGGCTAAATGTGAATTTAAGTTTTCCTGACCCTGAGATCTAATACTCTGACTTCTTTACCATCTAGCTTTTACAAAGGAATATTAAAAAAAAAGTTTCTCAAAAACTATCTTCACAATTAAAATGAAGTGAAAGGTTGTGAAAGTTACACAAATAACTGAAAATCGATTAATGCAGGAAAGAGCTGATCTTTCTATCTATAATCCATTCATTCACCATCCATTTATCCATTTAATCATTCATTTATTGATGTATTATTTGTCTGAAGAAAAGTAGCCAGGCTATGAGGAAAGAGTACTGCATTGTGTTTCAAACCAAATTCTGCTCTTTATCAGTTGTGTCCCTGGAAGTGGTTCACTTAATCTCTATTACCTTGATTCTCTTTCTAGTAAAATGGAAACAATAAGAAGAAGAAGAAGAATCATAGAAACTGAGTAGGAAGGCACCTGAGAGGCCATCTATTTCATTCCAAATACAAGTAAAAATCATTTCTGAAAAATGCACTGATCATCTAGTCTCTACCTGAAGACCTCTACTGATAGTTGGGAAATTCAGTTACTACATCTTGAGACGTTTCACTTTTCTATAGCTCTATTTCTTAGGAAAATTTTCCCTTATAGCAAGTGTTTTCAGTGTTTATATGATGTCCTACTTCTGGTTTTAAAGTCCAGGAAATAATCTAATTCAGAGGTTCTGAATCTTTTTTACATCATGGACTCCTTTGGCAATCTAGTGAAGCCTATGGAACCCTTCTCAAGTAAAGTTGTTACATGTATAAAATAAAATACTTGTGCTTGCACAGGAAACAAATTCTATTTAAATACAGTTGTTAATGAAGGGTTTTTTGGAGGCAATCAGGATCAAGTGATTTGCCCAGGATCACAATTTCTACTCATTGTCTGAAGCTGGATTTGAACTCTTGTCCTCCTGACTTCAGAATTGGTGTTTTACCCACCATGTCCTGAGCTACCCTATCAAAAAAAAATTTTTTTTTAAGTTCATAGTCCTATGATGAAGAACAGATTCTAACCCAACTTTTTCAGTTTCCATATGAGAAAATTGAGGCCCAAAGAATTGAAGTGATATGTCCAGTATCATAGATCATAAATAAAAGAGATGGGATTGAAACACTGACAACAAATTAAATGTTCTTCACACAGCAACAAAATGCTTCTTCCTAAGATAAGACTTATAATGGTAAACTGCAAAGCACTGTACAATTCACAAATAATCATTTAGTTTTTTTATTGGTACATTCATTGGATAATTTAACAATCCCACTTTACTGTGTAGACCTATTTTAAAACTGTATGTAGAAAAGAATTTATGTCAACAGGGAATTCCATTTTCTCTCACTCAATTGGTATTTCTTTTTTCTTTTTCTTTTTGCGAGGCAAATGAGGTTAAGTGGCTTGCCCAAGGCCACAAAGCTAGGTAATTAGTAAGTGTCTGAGACCGGATTTGAACCCAGGTACTCCTGACTCCAGGGCTGGTGCTCTATCCATTGCCCCTCCTAGCTGCCCCATCAATTGGTATTTCTTCTTCTGCTCTTTCTAATACATTTGGAACTATAATATAACCCTTAACAATTTATCTAACTCTCTGAATAAGTTTATTTTTTAAGTTAGCTCATCAAAAGCTGAGTGATGGTGGGGGGTGGGGGTGGAGAGAATCAGAATATTTTCCACTGGTAAATATAGTTTCCAAATTTGGATGTTATGTTGTTTTCCTTTCAATTAATATTGTCATTGTAAATATAATTTTTCTATTTTTACTACAAGGGAATGGTCTTGGGCCTTGACATCTTGCTATAAGACATTTCCATCAGAGGCTCTTATTTTATCTCCATGTATTCCTGTGATATGGCCTGTGTAAAAGTCTGACACCTGAACCAGTACTAATGGCCCACTTGCTAGACTTTAAAATGAGTGACTATACATTTATACCCTTATCTTGGGATAGTGAGTTCTAGCTTTCCTCAATCTATGTAATTGCATTGTTATCCTTGTCCCTTCAAAGATGAGTCAGTGAATTTCTGTATAGTTTGCCTGAAGATAATGTCCACCTGGGGAATACCTAGAAAAAGCAAGAAGCTCCTTGGAATATTCTCCCACTTACCCCCAACCCCTTACCTGACCAAGTATGTGGGCAGAGTCCAGAAAATAAGGCTAACCAAGCTCCAACGATCCAAAAATTTTGTTCACCAACAATTTCCAACTGTTTGCTTCTTCTATAATGTTATATAAAAACATTTTGAAATACGGCATGTACCAACATCTATTGTACCAAAGCAGTTGAATCAAATGATCCTTTCAGATTGCATTTTCTGTAGCACCTATTTAAAGTCAATAAAGGAAAAACACTAGAAAGAAATTAAGTCAAATCCTATTGTTTCCCAGTTCATCCTATTCAGTGGTTGTTCAGTCAGTTAACTAATCAAAAAGCATTTAGAAAGTACCTACCTTATGATGGGCATCCTTCTAGGTCCTAAGAATATAAAGACGTAAAATAAAACACTTCTTATTCTCAAGGTGGACTGAGGTAGATAACTATGCTACATCAGACAACTGAGGTAGACAACATGTATGTTACCAATAAAAACAATGATAATACACTTAAAAGTTCATGAAGTACTTTGCAAATATTATTTCATCTGACCCTCCAGCAACCCTGGGAGGTAGGTACTATTTTTACTATTCTCATTGCATATATGAGAAAAATGAGGCAGCAGATTAAATGAATTTCTCAGCCTCATACAGTAAATAACTATCTGGTTCTAGATTTGAATTCAGGCCTTCCTTATTCCAAGTTCAGCATTCTATCCACTGCACCATTCAGTATTGTATAATACATACAAAATAAATACAAGTTGGGAGATAGGGCACTAATGAATATCAGAAAAGGTTTTGTGTAGAAATAAGGCTTGATTTCAGTCTTAAAGTGAGGGATTCTAAGAGACTTAGGTGCAAAGGTGAATATAAAAGCAAGTGTTGAAGAGCTCAGGGGTGATGAATGGGGAAAAAGCAAATTTTGCCGAACATTAATCTATAGGGATGGGAATAACATCTAGAGCATGTGCATTATTCACCTAGGGACTCTCTGCCATACATACCCTTGTAGCAACTACATTTGATAGGTTAGAGTTAAGGACCCAGAATTAAATATAAGGGAGATGGGATAGAAGTAAATAGGAGAAAGTGAAAAAACCTTCATAATATATAGGTTTTCAAAGTAAAAAAGGTAAATAGGGAGAGAAAAAGAGAATACTTAGTTGTTCTTAATGAATTTTTGTCAATAGGGATAGATGAATTCCTTCTTAGGGCATTGATAGTATAATTCCTAAAGCACTATCAGTGATCTTGGAAAGATATTGAACAATAAGATAGGTTTCAAAGGACTGGGGAATGGCAAACATCTTTATTTTTTTTTAATGGAAGAGGATGAAGACTAAACATTATAGTCCAATGAACTTCACTTTGATAATTGGAAAAATTCTAGAAAATATTTTTAGGGTTTTTTTTTTTTAGGCAAGGCAAATGGGGTTAAGTGGCTTGCCCAAGGCCACACAGCTAGGTAATTATTAAGTGTCTAAGACGGGATTTGAACCCAGGTACTCCTCCAAGGCGGGTGCTTTATCCACTACACCACCTGGCTGCCCCTAGAAAATATTTTTTAAAAGAAAGTGAACATTCAGAAAATGAATTAGAGATGACAAAAAGCCAGCATGGCTTCTTCAAGAATTGATCATACCAGATTAGCCATATTTCCTTTTTAAATAGGATTATTGACTTATTTATCAAGGGAATATAGTAATATTATTTACTAAAAAATCAGCAAAGCATATGGTAAATTGTTACAGCTTAAATGTAGAAATGAAACTAGATGATTATAATTTAAGTAGAAAAATGAATTGTTTAAATTGCCAAAGCCAAACAGTAGTCACTAATGGTTAAATAACAATTTGGAAGAAGATGTTTACTCTGTGTTTCTATGTGTGTGTGTGTGTGTGTGTGTGTTGCCTCAGAGATTTCTGATTGCTTTGTACTGTTTAATATTTTTATCAATGATTTGGATAATTGTAAAGATGAAATCTCATCAGGAGACTCTAAGCTAAGAGGAATATGTAACACACTGGTTGAAAGAATCAGGACCAAGAAAGATGCTGACAAACTAAAACAGTGGGCTGAATTAAATAAAATTAAATTTAATAAAAGATAAAATCTTATATTTGGGCTAAAAAAATACAACCCAATTTCTCAAGTTCAAGATGGGGGTGGTGTAGTTGGACATCAGTTGATCTGAGTAAGATTTGTAAGTTAGGAGCTTAGAACAATAGATAGGACTTTGGAATTAGAATGTAAAGATCTATGTTAAACTCATAGCTCCTTTATGACTTTCAGAATTAACTTTGGAAATCTGGGCCTCATTAATAAAATAAGAAGATCTAAGATCCCTTTCAGCTTATAAATTTAGGAGATCATAAGGGAGCTTATAAATCTAGCTTATAAATCTATGGAATGGCAAATTCAACACTTGTCAAAAGTGACAGATTAAAAAATAAACTAATGCTAACTGGTGCTGAATTAAGAGCAATCTTATCTCTAGGGATGTTATAGGCTTTGATGGAAATATTTGGAGAGTATCTAGAGTGGATCACAATGGTGAATTCATGTTATATTAGAATCAGAAGGACATGGGGATAATTAACCTGGAAGAAATACAGGGATTATGAAAATACAATAGCTATTATCACAGGGAAGAGGTATTCAACTTGTTTTACTAAGTCCTGGATGGCAGAACTGCAGGCAATGATAGGAAATTGAAGGGGAAAATTCAGAAAAATGAATGAATGATACCCCTTTTCCCCCCGCCCCCCAAAAGCCATTAGTAAACTCTTACTATGTCCCAATAGAAATATGTTCAGTCTCTGGAATATGAATATAAAAGCAACTGTAGTTCCTGCTCTCAAAGAGCTTGTATTCTCTATCGGGTGAAATAGCACAGATAAGTGAGTGGTATCCAGGAAAGAGCGCTTTCATTCTGGAGGCTACAGCAATGATGACACATCTAGGAGTAGATGCCACACTTCGTCTGGGAAACACCATGTTGATATGATCATAGTTCATGGTTCCAGAACTGGAGGAGGTAAAGAGAGAAGTCAGAGGGAAAGGTATGCCTAATTAAGTGAGGTAATTGGTTTTGAAGTAGCCAAAGAAGAAATAGTGAAGCCTGATTGAGGAATTGGAAATAATATTTAGGGATAAAGTCACCAAACTAAGGAGGTTGTGGAGGCTGACGAGTTATTCCAAAGAAGAAAAGTTTTCCTTAGAAGGTAAGGGATTCATCATCACTGGAGGTCTTCAAGCAAAAGTATGTTATAGAGGGAATTTTTGTTTGTTTTGACCCTTACAGGTCAGACATTTTGTGGAACTTTGTTATTAAATCTAAAAAAAAATCATGGGGAAAAGTTGAACAAAACTGTACTAGACATTATCTACCATGGACAGCTACCACAGACACTATTAAACCTAAATTCTTCCTATTAGAAGGGCTCAGAATGAAAGAATGTACTTTTGGAAATCCCAGAGTGATTGTCTACAAGAAACATTATGTCTCCTGCAGACAGATAAAACAACTCATAACATGGAAAGTGTTGCCCAATCCATGGTGAGGGAAAGGGAACAATTATGATAAGGAAGATAAAAGATTGTGCAGGACAGTAAAGAGAAAATAGATTTGAAATCAATGGAATTTATTTTAAATCCTTTATATGCTACTGAATACCTCAGTAATATTGAATAAGCCAATAACTGCTCAGTTTTAAAATCAGTGGATCTTACTCTAATTCTTTAATTTTAAATCCTGAAACAAAACACTTTTGATAATGGACATTTCAGTAATATTGAATGAGCCAATAATTGCTCAATTACAGTGATCAGTCTTTAAATCTCCTATTTTTTTAGTGATACCCTATGTCTGGTCTTTTCAACTCCCAATACCTGAAGATAGTGCCAGTATGTAATAAGTCCCACAAATGTGATCCAGCTCACTGACATTTATGACATGGGAAATTAGTGGTATGGATATTAAAATTTGTTATATTGATGAAAATTTTGACACTTGAAATACCACCAATGACCCTTTAATACTAGGAGTATTAAGGACACTTGAGACAATTTAATAAAGGAAATATTAAATGCAGCAATGAATGATTTGGGGAAATGATAATGTTAAGTCTTTGGAGATGGAAAATGGCCAGAATGTTTGGGTTAAAAAATTTTCTGAAAGTAGAAAAGAAGGTAGAAGAAGTTGCCATAATTGATAATAAATGAGATTTAGTGTAAGGAGATGTAAAATTTTATAGTTATAGATCCATGAGCTGCACTAGCAACAATAGTTAAGAGATGTGTAAGATGGAAAGAGATCTGACCTGAAGGAATACTGCCCTCACCAGTATTTCTAAGTGCTCCTTTGTTACTTAATGAAATTGCATAAAGTTTTTGTACTTCCAAAGAGAAAGGTGAGGATTTAATAGAAATTCCTAGTTTCAACTTAAATATTGAACAAATCTGGGAGTGAACATGCTGGGGGGGGGGGCATGGGAAAAAAATAGATCTCAACCAGGACTTCTTCCTTTTTCATCAAAGTATAGCTCTGAGTCCTAGGGTTTTTTTTTAATTTTAACTGTTTTTTTAAACAATTTAATATTTTTTCCCAATTGCTTGTAAAAACAATTTTTAACAATTTTTCAAATTTTGAGTTCCAAATTTTCTCCCCTTAACAATGAGAAGGCAAGCAATTTGACATAGGATATACATGTGTAGGCAGGCATGCAAAACCTTTACATTTAAGTTATTCTGTGAAATGAGGCATAGAAATAAAAAAATCAAGAAAAATAAAGGAAGATAGACAGTACATTTCAAAATATGTTCTTCAGAATTGTCTTAGATTATTGTATGGTTGAGAATAGTTAAATTATTCATAGTAGATCATAGTATAATATTGCTCTTACTGTGCACAATTTTCTCCAAATTCTTCCAAATGCTCATTTCACTTTGCCTCATTTAAGATAAGTTTTCCAGGCTTTTTGTTTGATAGAGATACCCTCAATTTCCAATTCTTTGTCAGCATTAAGAGTTGTTATAAATATTTTTGTACATATAGATCCTTTTTGTTTTTCTCTCTTTGGGATGCAGACCTATTAGTGGTATAACTAGATCAAAAGTATGCATGGTTTTAAAGCCCTTTGAATACATTCCTCAATTAGTCTGCAGATTGGTTGAATCAGCATACAACTATACCAACAGCACATTTTCCCACATTCCCTCCAACCTTTCACATTTTCCTTTTCTGTTATCTTACCCAATCTGATAGATATGCAGGGATAGTTGCATTTCTTCATCCATAGCAATTTAGGACATTTTTTCATAGAATTATAGATAGGTTTGACTACTTTGTATGAAACATGCCTATTAATATCCTTTGACCATTTACCAATTGATGATATTTCTATAATTTTGACTCAGTTTTCTTTAAATTTGAGAAAAGAAATGAAGTCTTTATCAGAGAGACTTTCTAGAAATATTTTTTCTGGAACTATTATTATTTATGTCTTTCCCTCCATCCTATTTCACCCATTTACCATTCTCTCTCTCTCTCTCTCTCTGTATCTCTCCACTCTCTCCATTATCAAGTGTTTTGCTTCAGATTTTTTTTACCTCCCTCTATCTGCCTTTCCTTCTATCAGCACCTCATCCCTCCTTGTCCTCTTTTTTCTTCTACTTTCCTGTATAATGATAGATTTGTACATCCGACTGAGTGCATAGTATTCTTTCAGTCAATTCTAATGAGAGCAAGGTTCATGTGCTTTCCTCTCTTCCATCTTCTCTTTCACCATAAACCCTTTCAGCCTTCTTTTATGTCAGACAATATACCCCATTCTACTTCTCCCTTCTCCCAGTACATTCTTCTTTCTCATCCCTTAAATTTTTTTATATAATTATCTCATCATATCTAGCACACACCTGTTTTCCTTCTTTTTTTTGATTTTTTTAGGTTTTTGCAAGGCAATGGGTTAAGTGGCTTGCCCAAGGCCACACAGCTAGGTAATTATTAAGTATTTGAGGTCAAACTTGAACTCAGGTCCTCCTGACTTCAGGACCAGTGCTCTATCCATTGTGCCACCTAGCCACCCCCTGTGCTTTCCTTCTAACTGCCCTAATAACTAGGAAGTTTTTAGATGTTACACATTTGATTTCTCTTTTCTGTTTACCTTTTTATGCATCTTTTAAGTCTTGTATTTGAAAGTCAAATTTTCTATTCTATGCTGGTCTTTTCATCAGGAATGCTCAAAAGTCCTCTATTTCACCGAATATCCATTTTCCTCCTGAAGAATTATAGTAGCTTTTGCTGGGTAGGTAATTCTCATATGTCAAGCCCTCTGATCATTTAATGCAGAAACTGCTGGGTCCGGGTCTGCCCTGTGACCTTTGCTGGACTCCACTGCTGGCCTGAGAGGATTCCAGTCTCACCCTGATGTAATATACCTTTCCTGCTGACCTTCAAAGTTTTTATCTAGGACTGAAAAATTGTTTTCCTTCATCCTTTTTTTGAGTTCTACTGCTCTGGAATTTATTTTGAGGCAATATTTAGAGGTACTTGAAAAGGTCTGGGGGAGAGCCCAAACATGTCCCTGCCTTTTCTTTGTTACCTTGGCTCTGCTTCCTCTCTAGGGCAGTTTTAACCAGTGCAATATCATCACATAAAGAGTCCTTACTTGCATTCCAATGAAAGCAGAAACCCTAGCAGCTAGTGATAGGGTCAGCAGATGGCAGTAAGTCAGCAGGGAAGCAGCCCAGCAACAGATTAACAACAGCTCTACAGACCAGCAACAATAGAAAGGAACAACAGTTAAAGAGTAAAACTGGTGTGAGGTACAGCTGGTGAGAAATGGAGCTTTAAGGATTTTTATAGCTAGGAAAATGCTCTAGGATCTGAATTAATCTGGGGAGTAATCCTCTGTCAGGTGCTCTGGAACACAATCTATTTTGGAGCTCAAATAGGATTTTTCCTATTTATTTACTTTTGCTGGTATATACTAAATAGTTTTACTTTTGATTCATCATTCTTAATCTTTGGGTACATGTATGTTTAGTTTTTTTAGTTTTTTTTTTTTCAAGGCAATGGGGTTAAGTGGCTTGCCCAAGGCCACACGTCTAGGTAATTATTAAGTGTCTGAGGCTGGATTTGAACTCAGGTACTCCTGACTCGAAGGCCAGTGCTCTATCCACTGCACCACCTAGCCTCCCCTGGGTACATGTATGACCCTGAACACGTCACTTAATCCTATCTCCTCATCTATAAAATGAATTGTAGAAGGAAATGGCAAACCATCCTAGTATCTAGTGTAACCTGTGTGATATAGTTAGAAGACTGTGATTAGTCTGTTTCTTAAGTAGAGAGACTGGAGTTCATGGCCCTGCCCTCCAACCAGAGGGTCCAATCAGCGGAGCACAGTTTTGTAGCACAATGAGATTTCCAAATGGTAAGTTTCCTGGGAAAATAAGGTATGATTGACGAGTCCAAAGAAGTCTCAAAGCAGTACAGTTGGGAGGAAATGGGAAACAATTTGGAGTCAACATAAAACAACCCCATTTTTAATAATTAATGTTTCCATCAAATGGAATGACTTGCCTTGTGAGATCACTACCCCGAAAGTCTTGTGATCATGACCATTAGATGACCTCTTATAAAGGATATGGTAAAGAAGATTCCTAAATAGGCTAAGTTGTTTGACTAAATGACTTCTCAGGTCTTTTTATAGCCTAGATTCTATGATTATAGTAATTAAAATCTTGTTCCAAATAGTATTTGCACTTATGGTTACTATATAAACCTAGATGAATAACTTACGGTTACTATATAAACCTAGATGAATAACTTATGGTTACTATATAAACCTAGATGAATAACTTATGGTTACTATATAAACCTAGATGAATAGTGTTGAATCAATGTTTACATGATTTTATTTAATAAAATTTTGTTTAATAAAAAAGATCACTTAAAGACCAGCTCATGAACTTAATCACATTTCTCTCTGTAATTTCAGCTAATTTCAGTTGAGTGCAGGTGAGTATTACCTAGCATATTGCATCAGAATATTTCTTTGAGAGAAATTCTCAGGCATACTGAACTTTCTCCTTTATGGTGCCATTTGAAAAAAAATCTTAGTCTTTGTGCTCAAATTGCTCCTAGTCTCAGTCTAGGATATTATTCTTATCAAGGTGCCTCAATTTTAATTTTGTGTAAAACTTATGATTCATGGACTAGAGATCACTTATCAGCTAATATTTGCAATTTTTAGAATGTGTTATAGCTACATCTCCTTCCTTTTCCTGCAGACTTATTGGCATTTTCCTTTTCCTCCCACTTTTTTTTTTTTTTTTTTTTTTGGTTTTCAAGGCATTTGGAAATGTGATTTCTTCAACGTAAGGATTTTCTGGTCTGGATGTTTTCTTTGCCAAAGAAGATTAGCAGCTCACTATCCATTTAAAGTCTTGAAAAGGTTGCTTAGATCATTTAGAAGTTATGACTTCTCTGATCACACAATCAGGATATGCCAGAAGAGACATGAATTCAGTCTTTTTCCAAATCTAGGCTTCTATATTCCCAATGATTCATTTCTATTAATACTCCACTAATTATTGGGATCTAAAAGGGAATGTAAATATGACAAAAATAACCACATACATATCTTTTTCCTAGCCATAGAATCACGAATTTAGAGCTAAAAGACAGACTCTTTCATTTTATGGATTAAGGAACTGTGACCTAGTCAGGTTGCTCATTATTCATATGGTAGAGCTATAATTTGAACTTTGTTCAACTGGATCACAGCCTTGTAATGGCAGAAGGGTTTGTGGAGTTTAATGAAATTCTGAGCTATGCCATGCAGGGTTACCCAAGACAAACAGGTCATAGGGGAAAATTCTGACAAAAGATGAGACTGGAGGAAGAAATGGCAAACCACTTCAGTATCTTAGCCAAGTAAACCCATGGACAGCATTGGCATGGTTCATAGGGTCCCAAGGGTCAGACACAACTGAATGACTTAACAAGTCTTAAAATTCAAACATAGTTCTTTTTGCATTACAATAGGCTGCAATGATAGAACAGCTTGCTGTTCTGAATTATCTCAGGTGAAAGGAAGGAAATAAGGATTCATTAATGTCTTATTATTGGTCACTGTGCTAAATACTTTGCAATTATGATCTCATTTTATATTTACATTAATTTTGGGAGGTAGGTGCTATGACTCTCCCCATTATACAATTGAGGAAACTGAGGTGGATATCAGTTAAATGAATTTTCCTAAGACAGATAATTATTAAGTATCTGAGACTGGATTTGAACACTTGACTCCAGGACCAACATTCTATATACTATACTACCTAGGTGTCAAGGGATAGTGGAAAGAACATTAGAAGTAAGAGTTACAAGAAAGCTGGGTTCAAACAGCAGTCCAATTACTTCTCTAGCCCTAAAAATCCCAAGATATATGAGCAAGGCACATCATTTAACCTCTTGTGTCTCAGAAAGGTAATCTTGTTAACTTGGGCTCTATAATGACTATATTATATGCTACCTGGAGAAGAAAGTGGTAAACCACTTCAGTATCTGCAAAAACCCCAAAAGGGATCACAAGGAGTTGGACATAACTTGTCGTTGTTGCTGCTGTTATTTGTCCTTTGTTCTTGAAAAAGACCAGGACATCATGGAGGTGATGCCATGACATGCAAGTAATGACTATACTAGATAGGAGTTCTGTGAAGAAGTTCCCTCCTTTGCAAGGCAGTAAGACAAAGGAGTCTTTGTTAAGGGGATCTTTGACTAGCAATATTCACAGGGTTAACATGAGGAAAGCACTTTATAAGCCTTAAGTTGTCTAAAAATGTGAGCTACCATTATTGGAATAATAACACTGCACTCTAGCAATAACTCATGCCAACCACAGAAGACCTTATATTCCATGGAAGCATCCTCATAGCAGGGGACTTAATCAATAGTTTTTCAATTTACCGCCTGACTATTTTATGAATAATACCAATTTCTGCCCAATACAATGATGCCATCTGAGCCATTTCACAATATGAAATTTATTATTTGACTGTATACTTGAAAAGAAAGAAAGAACATACCATTTATCAAAAGTCATGATCTCATTTGTTGGGAAAATTCCTATTGGAGTTCTAAAGAAAGTGAATGAATGAATAACAGTGTTGTGTGGTAGTATTATGCATTCATCATAAGAAAGTTTATTAACTGACCCCAATGGCTAATACAATTTCTTTCTCTTTAGGTAAAGAAGGGAAGCTGCCTCTTCAAAGCCCAGATTCCATTTTTTTTCCTACTGAAGTTCAAGAGCTACAGATTTGCACCTTCTGTTAAAGTTGAAAGTTTTCAATCAACAAAATGGAAAGGAATTTAAAGAATGTTTTAGTCATAGCTTTTGGATTCCTGTTTCTATTTACAGCTTATGGAGCTCTTCAGAATCTACAGGTAGGTATATATATATATATATATATATATATATATATATATATATATATATATATATATATATATTTAACTTGAAGTCTTCAAAGGGCATGTCTACCTATCCATTGCTTGGTCCCTGTACCTCTAGTACCTGTAGGTACTAAGGATCAAGGTGACTTGACCATGGTCACACAGATAGTATCAGATGTAACTAGAACTAATCTTAACTTGAGGGGAGAACAATATTCCATGGACAGAATGAAATGGGATAGATTTCAATTGAATTGCTTTTCATTTTTCTAAGCTCTTCTAAGATGAAATTGTTTTTGTTTTATTTATTTTCCCAATTACATTCTCACTGGGTGTTGCCAAAAAAATCACATTTTAAAAAATTAAATTAAAAAAATTTATTTTCAGGCTCAAATTCTTTCCCTCCTTTCACCTCTCCTCCACCCATTGAGAAGGCAGACCTATGGTATTTATAAAGTTATACAATACATATTTCTACATTAGGCATGTTACAGGGGAAAAACCCAAGTAAAATAAGGTGGACAAAAATCTGTTTCAATCTGCACTCAGAGTTCATTACCTCTCTCTATGGAAATGGATAGCATTTTTCATCATGAATCCTTTGGAGTTGTCAAGGATCATTGGATTGATCAGGGGGTAGGAAAGTGGTAGCTAAGTGGCACAATAGAAAGAGTAATGAAGACATGACCAAATCTGGCCTCAAATACTTCTCAGCTATGTGACCCTGAGCAAGTCACTTAACCCTATTTGCCTCATCATTTGTAAAATGAGCTGGAGAAGGAAATGGCAAATCACTCTAGTATTTTTGTCAAGAAAACCCTAAAAGGGATCACAAAGATTTGGACACAAGTGTTGTTGTTGCTGGTATTTGTCGTTTGTTCTTGAGAAAGACCAAGACATCATGGAGGTGATGCCATGACATGCAAGTGAATTGGATTTAAGTGAGGAAGGAGATATACAAAAAGGTTGAAAAGCTCAAGATTTCCCACTACATCCAGGGCCATGTCCAGTCCTCTTGACTGTATCTGACCCCTGAGGCACCTAGGTGGTGCAGTGGATAGAGCACCGGCCTTGATGACTGGAGGATGAGAATTCAAAGACACTTGACACTTTCTAGCTATGTGACCTTGGGCAGTCATTTTAACTCTGTCTCACATGCTGTACCATCTGTAGTCATCCTAATTCAAATCTGGTCACTGGACCTAGAGTGGCTCTGGAGGAGGAAGTGAAGGTGATAACTTAGCACAGCTCCCCCTCATGCAAATCCAATTCAGGTGCTTCTCATGGCATCACTTCTATGATGTCATGCTCTTCTTTGAGAATGAAAGACAACCATCATCATCATTATCATCATCTGAACCCTAAACCCAGATGGTTCCAAAGGAGAAAGTGAAGATTGTGACTTTACATTTAAATTCAATTCACTTGCAAGTTATGGCATCATCTCTCTGATTTGTCATGGTTTACTTTGAGAAAGAAGGACAAACAACCTTTTGCTTGCTTTGTTTGTTTATTTTCTTTTTTCTTCTTTCCTATTACTTGTAGGATCTTTGCCCAAAGACTTGGTAATATATCTTGGACACAACTTAATTGAACAATAGCAACAATATGTATTGATCAGAGTAGCTAAGCCTTTCACAGTTGATTATCATTATTATATTGCTATTGCTGAGTACAATGATCTTCTAGCTTTGTTCACTTCACTTTGTCATCACTTTCATCTTATAACACAATAGGAATTCATGACCAATCAGTCATTCCACAAATGATGTGCATCCTCTAGGTCTACAATTGTTGCCACTATAAAAATTAGCACTGTAAAATTTTTGTACATATGCACTATTTTGCTTTTTTCTTTGTTTCCCTTTGGGGTATAGCTCTAATAGTGGTATTGATTGGTCAAAGGATATGTAGTTTTATAACCCTTTGGATTTGGTTCCAAATTTTTCTCCAGAATAGTTGGACCAGTTCATAACTCAACCATCAGTGCATTGGTGTATCTGTGAAATAACTTGTATTGAACTCTTGGGTTTGGCACTGCAAAGACCAAGGATTACTGATTTGGAATACAATTTTGCCCCATTCTTTCACAGCACTTAATACAAGTAAAACAAATCATTATGAATCTTCCTGTGTTTTGAATCACTTGATTTTGAGGTCAGATTCTATTATGTGAATCTATTAATTATATAAAATTTAGATCATGCTTTCAGATTAGACACTAATCTGAAAACGTGTGAAGCAGATACAGTTTTATTTCAAGGCTTTATTTTATCCTTTCTGTGACCTCCACATTATACCTTCTTTCAGTCCTAATACTTTCTTCTATCAAAAACTACTTACTGGCAGTAAAAGATATATCAGTCATTTATTCTTAGTAAGAAATGAAATATCCTTCTGGGGGCATATGCTTTGCTTGATTTTTTTCCTTAAAGATTGTTCAATGAAAGTTTTTTTTATGTTAAAGATATTTCAAATACTTCTGTAGGAAAGAGATTTGAAAAGATGTCATTTGAAGCAGTGCCTCTTCGAGGTATCCCTGAAATAAAATGTTTTTTTAGCTTTTATTTAGTTTAATTGCTATTTTAGCTTAAACTGATACATCCATTGACACTATAATGACAACTGAGTTTTTTGAGGGTTAGTATTATAATGTGAAAGGTAGTTTGGGGTAAAAGGGATTCTGCTGTTATTTCCTGTGCTCACTAATATCATGATCTAGTGAGCAACATAATAGCTGACATCTGCATGGGACTTCAAAGCATTAAAAGCATTGCATTCGAACTTCACAAATTTTTGAAGTAGTAACTACAAGAATTATTGCAATTTTTCAGGTGAGAGAAACTGAGACTCAAAAGCTTGAATAGCAATGTAGCATAGTGATAGGAGACTGGATTGGGAATTAGCAAGATGTGTGTTCAAACCCCACCTCAGATACTTATTATAAAATATTTACTAATATATGAATCTAATTAAGTTTCTTAGCCTGACTGTGCCTCAGTTCCCTCACTTGTAAAAGGATGGGGTTGGACTTGATGACCTCTAAGGTTCTTTTTAGCTCCAAAACTAAGATCATATCACTTTAGCATGATCATTCAGTTAATGGTTGGGGTCAGGAGTACTATTAGAGGAGCTCAGGTAGCTATTAGCTTATTGTAATTTCTCCCTGGGGCACAGGTAGGGGAATGAGAATATGAGAATGGAAGAGGTGAATGATAACTATTAGCAGCTAGAACTACTATCCTCAGTCCCAATATTTTCTTTCTTCCTTCCTTCCTTCCTTCCTTCCTTCCTTCCTTCCTTCCTTCCTTCCTTCCTTCCTTCCTTTCTTTCTTTCTTTCTTTCTTTCTTTCTTTCTTTCTTTCTTTCTTTCTTTCTTTCTTTCTTTCTTTCTTTCTTTCTTTCTTTCTGGATTTTTGCAAGGCAAATGGGGTTAAGTGGCTTGCCCAAGGCCACACAGCTAGGTAATTAGTAAGTGTCTGAGGTCGAATTTGAACTCAGATACTCCTGACTCTAGGGCCACTGTGCCACTAGCCATCCCCTAATATTTTCTTCACACACTCTGCTGGATCATCCCCTAAAACCCAGTGGGATGTACATCCCCCACCTTGGAGACTACTGCTTTGGACTATGACATTCAAGTACTTTATTAGACTCTAAAGGAAAATGCAAAGAACTATTTAGAAGACACAAACACTGAGTCAGGGAGCTTGTTCAGAATCTGGAACTTCAGTGACAGTGAGCTGGGGAGGCAAAAACCTAAATGCTCTCCCTCCTATTATGTAAAACAAAAAAGAAAAAAACCTGGAAATCAATTTGTTAAGAAATTCAAATTCAATTTTGAGTTTGTGAACACCTGTTTTCTATTTAGTTCTAGGCTGCTATCTCACTTAAATTTAAAGAATCAAACTATAGTAGATAATATTGAGTTATTTAAAAAATAATGCTCCAATTTCCCAGAAATGCCTTTCTATTAAAGTTTTTAAAGTTACTTTCCTATTTAAAATTTAGCAATATAAAAGTAGGTATTGATATTTTCTTTTAATAACCATGTCTAAGGAATGAGGTATTTTTTTTCTTTTGTTAGCTTTAATGAAACTGAGTCTAATGTTGTATAGGCCCATGTTAACAGGATGCAAAGTTTATAAAAGGTAGTCATGGAATAAGGGAGATATGAGTGTCCCTTTTAACTACTTGAAATAACAAAGTTTATCCCCAAATAGAGTTGGTTTTGTGATATGGGTCAGGTCTGGGTATGGATACTAGGTATGAATGATACTGCAAATTTATCTCTTTCCCCAGAAATTGAGCTTAGAGAGATAATAAATAGGCTTCAGATTTAGATTTGGATTTTAGATTTTTAAATTTAGATTTAAAATGCAGAGGATTCTGGATTTAAAATTCAAAATAAAGTTCTATCATAACTAGAATCAGCATTAATATTTTCACTGATTATGCTTGATTTTGGGGCCATTATTTGGCTGCTCTGACTTAAGGGGTAAGGTTTCTCTGTACCCCTCAGGGTCTGCCTTTCCCTATCCCCCAGCAAGAAGTTATCTTCTTTCTATGAATATTCTAGAGGTCAATTCTCTTTGACCTGCTACACACTTAACCATGTTATAATTTGATGAATTATTATCTGTGGTATCATCTCCTCTATTAGATTAGAAGATCTTTGAAATAAGGGATTGTATTCTTTTTATCATTGCAACCCAGGTCTAGAACACTCCTTTCCATCTACTTTGTAGATTGTATTGCCCATCACTGCCTATGACTCATCCTGTGGGGCCTTTGCCAACATCTCCTTATAAATCTTCCCCAAGATGATAACTTGATAGAAGCCTCTGGTTCTCTTGACATTGTATAGATATCAAGAGATTAATGATAATACCAATACCTTGCATTTATGTAGCCCATATAATGTTCAGACACTGTACTGTGTGATTTACAAATAGTCTCATTTCATCCTTACAATGCTGAGAGGGAGGAGCTATTATTATAGCTGACATAAAGAGAAGTAAAATAACTTGACCAAAAATACAGAGCAAGTTAGCATCAAAGACCATATTTGAATTCCGGATTTCCTGACTGTAGGAACTATACCAAACATGCCAGCTAGCTACACAGGGTCTATATTTCTGTGATCTCTTGCTCTTCTTATGTAATGAGCCCAACTGCTTCTCAGACTTTATAACTCTTAGATGAAATGAAGCTTTTGGAGGCAATCTTTCCTTGGGAATAAGCTTGAGTTCACTGCCAACCATGTGTCTCTCTATGTTGCCCTCTAAATAACTCATGACTTGAAAATTTGCTGAAACCACCAAGAACTTCAGACCAATAAAAACTAAGAAGTCAAAAGACTTGTCTATGTATCCTTGCTCTGCAAATGAATTCCTTCCTGACTTGTTTCTTAGCTTCATTTACCTAATCTGTGAAGTAAAAGAATAGAACTGCACTAGATAATCTAAAAAGGCCTTTCCAGTTCTAAAACCTAATTTAGGATTGGCAGTCATTAGGTTGCACTAATCAGCACAGTCAGTTTATTTTTTCCTTTCCTTTCCTTTTTTTTTTTTTGTGACAAGGCAATAGGATTAAGTGATTTGCCCATGGTCACACAGCTAGTTAAGTGCCAAGTGTCTGAGACTGAATTTCAACTCTGGGCCTCTTGACTCCTGGGCCTGTGTCTATACACTGTTATCACCTAACTACCCCTTCTTCCTTTCCTTTCCTTCCTTCCTTCCTTCCTTCCTTCCTTCCTTCCTTCCTTCCTTCCTTCCTTCCTTCCTTCCTTCCTTCCTTCCTTCCTTCCTTCTTTTCTTCTTTCCTTCTTTCCTTTCTTCCTCCCTTCCTTCCTTTCCTTTCTTTCTCTTGTTTCTTTGTTTCTTTGTTTTTTTTCCTCTTTCTTTGTTACTGTTTCTTTGCTTTGCTTCTTTATTTATTTGTTTCTTTGCTTTTCTTTCTTTTCATTACATGCAGTGAACAGGAAGCTTGGATGAGTCAGCATGTATAGCTAGGCTTTGGAGGCCCATAACCATTAAATAAACAGAAGGTAAGGGGAGGTCCCAAGCAAAAACTCCTAAGAAGAGAAAGGGTCTAGGTAATGACCAGAGACTTTAATTAAATAGTTTGGGTTTTAAACAAACAGCTTATAGAGCCTTCTCCATAGGGGGTATCTTTTGTGTACCTATTTATTTACATGTCTGTTCTCCCTTTGGAATATGATCTTGGAACTGTTTTTTCCTTATCTGTTTTGCCAGGGCTCAGCATAGCACATGAATCATTGCAAACACTTAATAGTGCTTGAACAAGCTATATCACTAATTGAAATTATTAAGGGAATATGGCAAGAAAAAGACTAAAAGGAAGAGCCCAAAAGAGAGGAGATGAAGTTCTATGTGCTCAAGGTCCCAGGTCTGTTTATAGAAAACAATCTAGAAAGAAGTTTCTACAATTGTATTTTCAAGTCTTATCAGATGGAATATTTCCAGTATTAATATTGGTTCAATATCAGTGGGCTCTTTCACACAGAAAGTATATTTAGCATTTAAAATTTTACTTTTAATGATTGAAATCTCTTATTACCCACTTGTAATTGAACTCAAATGACCAAAATACAGCTTTTTTTGGGGAAGGTGTGGGTGATGAAGAAAATATCAATTTAGTGAAATAGTATAGGCTTTTCAGTAGCATACAATGGGATAAATTCAATAGCTAATCCTCAAGAATAGGAAACCAGTCTTAAGTATGAATAGCTCTGGCTCTATTCCCAATATTGGGTTTTATTCCCAATTCATAATATAATAAATTAAGATTAGCACATTTTCCCTATCCCACCCCCATAGAAACAACATGGAAGAGTATGAGAAATCAGGGCTGTGAATCTGATTGTGTGACCCTGAGTATTTTCAATCCTTTTCACTTTGAACTTTAATTTGTTACTTCATTGGTAAAATGGAGGCAATATTACTAGTGCTAACCACTCCAATGAACCCAATATATATGTGAGACTATACTTAATAAAATGTAAATTGCTACTATGTGATTTATCTACGTGATTTTTGTATGGCAAGGTTCCTTTGTGCCCACAGTTTTAGGCTAATTATGATTGTTGGTCTTCTTTTCTTCCATTTATTTCTTTTGCCTTGCTCTGAGAAGGCTTAAGTGCTGTGCCAACATAAGTTATGATTGACTTTTTCCTCTATGGACCTGACTTGCCCACAGTTTTAGCCAATCAATTAAATAATATATGTTTATTAAGTATCTATTATGTGTAAGACGTGTAGGATACAAAGATTTATAAGCCCTCAAAAAAGAGTTTATAATCTAATTTGAGAGTTAAGACATATAGACTTATGAAAAATAGCTAATGTCAAGAAACAGTAAATAATAAGAACCAAATTCAGAATACATCATTTTCTATAAAAGCAAGTTTAGTCAACCTTAGTGGCATTCTTATAAGGAAGCAGCTAAAAGAACCCAGAAATTGCTTTAGCCAGACACCAAGGGTAGCACTACTTTAAAAGAAAAATCTATTTGCAAAATTTTACAGACTTAGGAAAAGTTCAAAGCATGGATTAGAGCTACATTCCAGAAGGCATTAAATTGTTGATTATGGAGATTGAATTTATTATCCAGACATTAGAACGCCATTTAAGTTTATCAAATAGGGAACAGACATAAATGAGAGTCAAGATTTTAGAATAAGAATGGATCTGTAGACCATTTATTCCAATCACCTCATTTTATAGGTATAAAAGCAGACGTTTGATAGGTAAAAGACATACAGGTATTATTTAGTAGAGTTAAGATTTCAACCAACATCTCTGGACCCCAAGATCCACATGCTTTTTATTCTACCAAAACATTTTTCTCCATGTTTTAGGGTGATTTATCTGGCAATGGTGCCAAACAAATTGGAGTTGGGAGAGGTTGGCAGCAAAAATAATAGAATCATACTACAGCTTTGGTGTAAGATGAAATATCCTTACCCAAGATGGTGGCAATGGTATTGATGAAAGAAGAGGGAAATTACAAACATAATATGGAGGAAAAATTGACAGTACTTAGTGACTAACTGAATATGGAGGGAGCAGCAAAAGGAAGGAATCACAGATGATTCCTGAGATAATTATGGAGAATTATAGCCAATTTTGATGCAGAAACATGATGAGATCAATCTTGGATATGATTAATTAAAGGCAAGGGGCATATTGTTGAAGTGTTATAGCTAAGAGGAAAATGGGACTGTCCATGAGGAACTATGAGACATAGAGTAGAATTAAAGTTACGAGAGTACTTGAACTCTCAGGGGAATTGTGTGCAAAGAATGGAAAACCAAAGACCAAGGATAGCATCATGGAAATTTTTCACAGTAAAGGAGGCTGGTTGTGTTATTAGATAAAATAAATAAAACTTAGGGGGGGGAAAAGTTGGAAAGGTACAAGGAAAGCCTAAAGATTGTGATTTTCAATAACGAAAATAGAAGACAGTTTTAAGATGATGCAGATAATAGAGTATCCATGCAAATAAAGCACAAATTTTCCATTCCCTGTATGATTTTTTAAGGTCTTAGAAATCCTTTTAATATATAAGATGAATTCATGATAAATTGTGGTAACAGAATGTTCTTTGCTACTACAAAAATAAGAATATAAAATTTGGGTGGGTATTTTTTTTTTGGACTACCACATAGAACTTGAGAGAAGGAGATATCATTTATGTCCTGTCAGAGAACTGATGAATTTAAAGACTTTGTTTTAGTCATGGCCAATGTGGAAGTTTGTTTTGCTAAACTAGATTTATGATCAGGTACCTCTTTGTTAAGTTGGGGATGGAGGAGACAATGGGAAGGAAAGATTCTAAATGCATATAAAACAATAAATTTTTTAAATTTAAGGCAATGGGGTTAAGTGACTTTCCCAAGGTCACACAATTAGGAAATTATTATGTGTCTGAGTTCAAGAAGAGTCAATACTCTCTCCACTGTCCACCTAGATGCCCTTCTATAAAATATTAAAAAAGAAAAAAAGTAACAATTTTTGATTTTCAGAAAAATCCCCAGATAACAATGCTCTTTTCTTTTGCCTCTCTCTTGAATTTGTGTTAACTAGCTTTTTTTGTTTGTTTCATTTTTACAGAGCAGCCTTAATAATGCTGAAGGACTAGGGGTGGTTACCCTCAGTGTGGTCTATGGAGCGCTTATCATATCTTCCATGTTCCTTCCTCCTCTTCTTATTAAGAAATTTGGCTGCAAGTGGACCATTATGGCCTCCATGTGTTGTTATATCACTTTTTCTGTGGGAAACTTCTATGCCAACTGGTATGCTTCCTCTTCTAGTAAAATCTCTCATCATCAACCAATTGCATTCTGTTGCTCTCTAGTATAGGGCAAATATATGGAGAGGTCAGCAATGGAGGATGCCAGAAAAAGATGAGTTGTCTCAGAGTATCCTTCCTCCTTGTATTCTTAACACCATCATACAGTATTCCAGCCTAGGAGACTAAGGCTTTCTTATCATTTCAGCACTTTTATTTGAAATGCCTGGCAACTATCTACTGATCTTTTCAATACCAGAACTCAGTAGCACTTAGTGACTTCTCTCTCCATATACCTCAGTTAAAATATAGGTTGCTTATTCATTTCTTTAAGTAAAATGGTAAATGATTTGTCTATCTTTTCAATTCAACTGTAAAAATATTTATTAAAAACATTACTCTATACTAGACACTGTGGTCATGGCTAGGGATACAAATAAGAAAATGAAAGACATTCTTTGCCCTTGAGGAGTTTATAATCTAAGAGGTAGTTGGAAAGGGAAGGACAAGAATAGCAGGGGATAACTTGACCTCTGGCAGGTCAAATCAAGTTTAGTGTTTCCTTTACCCTCCAGCCTGACAATCAGAGGAGAAAGGAGGCTGAGCAATTTGGGAGGATGCTGAGTGTTCAAGGCTGAGTTGGAATGTTGATGAAATTTCAAATAGTCAAGCCTATCCTGGGACAGGCAACTTGGGAGTTCAAACAAAGCTGAGTTGAGCTACGTGATTTCTCTCAAAGATACTACCAGTATTTATGTTGACTAACAGATTATCTTTTTTGTAGGTATACTATGATCTCCACTGCTGTCATTTTGGGTATAGCAGGTGCCCCACTGTGGTCTGCAGAGTCTACCTACCTTACAATAAGTGGAAATATTCATGCAAAGAAGACAGGAAAACTTGAGAAAGATGTCATCAACCATTATTTTGGCATCTTCTATCTCATATTTCAATCCTCTGGCGTCTGGGGGAATTTGATTTCATCTCTGGTGTTTCAGCAGGAACCTCCCATAGGTAAATGGAGCTGGTTGAAATATTTTGCAAAAATGGCTGCTCTTCTGTGGAGAAGGGAGACATGTTGATTCAATTTTTTTTAAAAATAATTTTATCATTTTAAATGAGCAAATATCTATTTTATTTCTCTTTCCTATTCTACTCTTCTGATTGAAAAAATGACAAAAAAGGAAATTAAAATTCTCATAACAAATTCACATAGTTAAGCAAAACACATTCCCTTGTTGGATAAAATAGTATGTATGGTTTAGTGACTTTAGGGACATGGTTTCAATGACTTTTCCAAATAATTCAAAGCACCACCAACCATGCCTTGGCATGTCTGTTTTCCTTCCATCTCTCCAACATTTGCTATTTTCCACTTGTGTCATCTTTGCCATTCTGATCATTTGTTTGATTATTAGTGATTTGACAGTATTTTCGAATTATGGTTGTTGATAGCTTGGATTTCTTCCTTTGAACAGTACTTGCTTTTGAGTTTTGACAATTTATTCTTTAGAGAATTGTCTCAGGATATTTCTTTATTTCCATTTCCATCCATGTTGAGTGCAATAAGACAGTGATTTTTGGAGGATTATTTAGTCTTGTTTGCCCTTTCAGACATTTACACAATATAAAATTAGTTTCTTTCCCCACTTCCACACACAAATAGCATCTCTATTAGGTTTAAGGGACACATAATCGTTATCTTCAAATCAACTGGGTATTTTATTGACTGTATTAAGAACGGGAGCCTGCCAATTATCTTGAAGAAGAGTACTGCTGAGTTATTCAATATCAAACTTTCTCCTTGATGAATTCTACTACTTTATCCATTGTCAACTGTCTTTGCACAACCTAGATATGAAATTGATTGTATTATGGATTTTATAGCCATTTGTATTTAAAATTCAAAGATAAAGGAAGTTAATTTAGTAATAATAGCTTAAATGTATAATACTTTACCATTTTAAGATATTTTTCATTTAATAACCCCTTAAAAGAGAGACTGTAGGGAATCTTGCTCTATTCCCCATCTCTATCACCACCTTGCCTTTTCCAATGGAAAAAAATATCTAATGGATATGTTTCCTCATGGTCTACTGGTAAATGCCTATTGCCAATAGCACAACCCTTATAATTTCATTGTCATCCTGGATTCCACACTCTTATTCATCCCAGGATCAAAATCTTGTCAGTAAGTCATCAAGAGTTTATTTATGAAGTACTTATGAATACCAAAAAAAGTAAAAAATATGTTCCCTCTTTCAAGGAAACTTCTCTTCTAATGGAAGAAACAACATATAATTAACCATGCATGAAAAAGATAGTGAAAATCAAAGGGAAACTCCAATGAGAAACTGCCTTAATTTTTCCTTAGGCTTTTATTATTGAATGGATATTGCCTCCATCAAATTGAGTCCCTGAAATGACCTTAACTTATAAAGGCCATGGTCTCCCACCATATCTGGGGCCATGGTAAATAGTATTGACCTATGTCTTACCACTGGACTCTGATGACTCTGGAGGAGAGAGTGAGATTGATGACTTTGCACAGCTCTGCCTCCCTTAAATACAAATTCACTTGCAAGTCAAGACATCACCCATTCTTCAAGAATAGCAATTGGTAAGAAAGGAGGAATAATAAAACCCTCTTGCAGAAGATGAGATTTAAACTGTTTTGAAGGAAGCCAGGAAAATTACAAGGAAGGCTTAAAAAGAGAGCATTGCAAGATTGTGGGATTCTGAAGAAAATCTACATTTGGGAGCAGTTGGGGCTACTAAGTAGTACACAGAAGTAGACCTTAGATACTTGACACTTAACTAGCTGTATGCCTTTGGACAAGTCACTTAACCCTGATTTTGTCACAATTTATATCTGGCCACTGGATCCAGATGACTCCAGAGGAGAAAGTGAAGCTGATAACTCAACACAGCAATCCCTCACTCAAATCTAATTGACATGCATGCCATGGTATCATCTCCTTGATGTCATGATCTTCTTCAAGAAAGAACAATCATCTCAGGTGAAAGAGTCATATTTGAGGAATAGCAGGTGAACCAGTGTAGTTGAATTGTAGCCTGCCTGATGAGTATGAAAAGACTAGAAAGGTCAAGTAATTACTTTATCTACCTAATGAATAAGGAGACAGACTCAGAGAGCTTTAGCAATGTTCTCCTAGCCCCCAATTAGGAAATGACAGCTGAAATTTGAACAAACCTTCTGGCCCTGAGCCTGGGGATCTTTCTGTTATACCAACCTGGCTGCTGCCAGAAGCATATGGAAGAATTTTAAAACTTATAGGTTTAAAGAAAGTGACACATTTGTCACTTCACACTGCTGTGACCACATATAATGTTGCCAAGTTGGAAATGCTTTAGGATAATAACTCTTTGGTTTTTTCCCTTTGTACTTTAATGAAGGTGCTTGGTCATCTGCCAAGAAGAATTGGAAAAGAGGAAGCATGAGTTTGTCTTAAACATTTGAAAATGTGATCAAAATATATTCCCCTCAACACTTCCTTTCCTTTTCTCATCACCCTCACATTGCCATAGAATCATGACATAGAATTCAGCCTAAAGTTTTCAAGCATATCCCTTCATAAACCTGGGCCGTCTAAGAGGGTGACACCTTGCAGTATTACTTAAAAGAGAGACTATTCAGATTTTCTTTTTCTTAATTAATAGATAGAAAGCTGCTTCACATTATGGTGAGACATGCTGTATCACTTTCTACGTAGTTGACTAAAAATCAACTTTATATCATTTTGTCTATAAATATTGCAATAGCAAAATCCAAATTAAGATTAAAGTTCATAGTCTTGATAGCATTCGTTGTGGTATTTATACTTTTATTGGTAGAAAGGAAATTTCATTTTTAATCAACATTCAAACAGATGAGCATAATTTTTTAGAGGATTAAGGAATAAAAATCTGGAACAGGTCTGAGAAATCATATCTGTCAATCTGTTTTATTTTCTACATGAAACAATGGAGGGCTAGAAAAGTGAATTGTTCAGTGTCATATGACAAATAATGATGCAGTTGTCAATAGAATCTAGTTCTTTAGACTCATCGTCTAATTCTCACCTCACCATACTTTGTACCCTGGAATATTTTTAATTGCTAACCTTCATTTGACTTTGCCATCCTTTAAAATATTCTTCCTGCTTTCACTTCTTCTTTTATTGTGTGGGTTTTTTTTTTTTTTGGCAAGGCAATGGGGCTAAAGTGCTTGCCCAAGATCACACAGCTAGGCAATTAAGTGTCTGAGACTGGATTTGAGCTCAGGTCCTCCTGACTCACAGGTCAGTGCTCTATCCACTGCGCCACCTAGCTGCCCCCTCCTGCTTTCACTTCTAAACTTTTTTATTTGTGGTTCAGAAAATGTGAAGCATTAGAAAAAAGTATGGTTTCCACTTGACAGGTAGCAATTCTTCAGGACACACTCAAGAAAATCCAGAGGTCCTAAACCTGGAGCTGGGAGGGATCTTAGAGGAGATTCAGAGATGCTGAATGACTTGACCAAAGGCTGGAATTTAACCTTAGTCTAAGTTTCAATGTTCTTTCCACTTCACTGTACTCATTCCTCAAATCCCTGTAGACTTTCTCCTGGACCTATCCTGTATTGAAATTCTTCTCTCTAAACTTTCTAATGACTTCCAAGGTGCACAATCCAGTTGTTTCCTTTTTGGTGGTCTCATGCTCATTGATCTTTCTATAATATTTGACACCCCTTAATTCTTAATCCTCTCTTTTTCTCATGACTTCTACCATACCATGCTCTCCTCATTTGATAAAGTCTATCAATATGTTTTTGTGGAATAGGTAAATAGATATGAGATAGATAAAAATAAAAATATGTGGATACTTTAAATGACTGAATGGCCAGAACCTGAGAGAGCAGTCATTAATGGGTTTATATTCATTTGAAAAGTTATAGGGATACCCCAAAGATCTGGATTTGATACTGTGACAATATTTTTATATGTGCTTCAGAAAATGTGAAGCATTTTGTTAGAAAAAAATTTATGAATTTTAGTGAACTTAAAAAGATAATAACATGATCTTAGACATGGATTCCAGTCCATCATCCACACTAAGGTCAGAGTTATTTTTCATAAACTAAATCTGGTCATATCACTCTTCTACTCAATCAATTCCACCCTATGGCTGCAGATACAAAATATAAACTTCTTTGTTCACTTTTTGAAGAGTTACTTAAAATTTGGGTCCAATCTTCCAATCTCATTATATATTTCTTTCCCTTAGTTTGCATTCTGGACTAACTGCTTTTCTCCCCAGTCTTAATATATAATCCCACAACATCTGCCTCCATACAGTTGCAGTAACTATGCTCCTCCCTCCTGATTCCTTCTTCAAAAGTCACTTTCTTCTTTCAAGCAAGAAAGGAGAACTTTCTTTGTGAAACTTTTCCTGTTGTCATGTGTTATATCACTTTGCTTTCATTTGCATTGTTGGTATATAATTATAAATGAATTTCTCTTCCCATTAGGATGTAAACTCCTTGAGTTTTGAGATTATTTCCTTCTGTGCTTTTGTATCCCTAGGAATACAAGCATAATGACTGGAAAAGGCTTAATTGATTGGTTGATTGAGGAAAAAAAATTAATATTCAGTAATACTATGATAGATATTCTATTCTAATCAAACCAGATCTGGACTACTGAGTTCAGTTTGAAGTGTTATATTTTAGGGAGATATTGATCAGCTGGAGAATGTTTCCAGAAGAGGGAAAGCAGAGAGAAGACTAGGAAGAGAATCATCAATTGTCTTCAAGTTTTTGAGGTTGGCACATGGAAGAAGGATTATGTTTGTTCTGATTAGATACCAAGGGAAGAATTGGAGGAATAGAAGTTGCCAAATGGCAAATTTAGGCAATTTAGAGTTATTCAAAAGGTTAATCAGCTGCCTTGGAATTAGTAGAATGAGAAAAGGTTATTGGATTTATGACTCAAAAAAATTAGAAGGAGAGACAGAGTGGTTAGAAGGAAATTTGAGTAAAGAAAGAGAATCCACTTTCCTCAATATTTCTACTGTACTATTTTCTCACTTAAATACATTCCTACACACATAGACACACACAAACACAAACAGATATGCTTAGAACTTTAAGATTTTGGTGCTATTTTTATCACTATTTTTTATAGATGAGGAAATTGAAGACAGAGATTAAATGACCTGCACAGGGTGACACAGTAAGCTTCTGAGACCAGATGTGAACCCAACTTCTCTTGACTCCAGATTTAGCACTTTTTCAATTGTGAGATCCAGTTATTGAGAAATCATTCCAAAATTTAGTTTAAATTCTGGTTTTTAGAATCTTATGAGGACAACATTTTGAAGGTGATTATAGACTTAGAACAAGAAGAAACCATATAAGTTCCCTCTCCCCCTTAAAAAAATAGGGCCCTGGAGAGATTAAATGAATTTTTTTAGTTTACGTATGATGGAAATGCTACAACCAGGATGTGCTTAGAAATCTCCAAGTAAAACAGAAAGCAAAAAATCATATTGACCTTGACTCAGAGATGTCCTGCTACATAGTATCCTTTTTTCTTTTTTTGCAAGGAAATGGGGTTAGGTGACTTGTCCAAGGTCATACAGTTAAGCAAGTATTAAATGTATAAGTCTGGATTTGTACTCAAGTCCTCCTGTTTCTAGTCACAATGGCACCCAGCTGCCTCTATATTATCCCTTTCAAAAGATTTGTTTACATGCTGTTCAGATTGATCCATGTCTACAAACTATTCTTCAACTACAACCTAGGGTCTCTGTCTTCTATACCTTGAGACAGCAGAGAGACTACACATGAAAAATAAATTCTAGAGAATTTTGTGGAGATAAATCATAGCTAAAGATGGTCCTCAGATAATAAGCAATCTATCAGTTGTCCCATATTTGGAGATGAAACAATTCAAAGGATAAGGGAATTGCCAATAAAATTGATCTATGGGCAGTACTTGGAGGAGTGCCAGAGTTTCCAGTTGGTTGGCATAGTCTTTGATGAACCAAGATCATCTCCAAACCATAATGAGGCATCTGAAGAGAGCTCTAGTGATAGCCCAGTGATTGTTTAATTACAAGTGGTTTAAGAGGATTTTGGAAATATTGGTGTCAAGGGATTACGTAGGGTCTTAATCTAACATTGCCGAATTCTAGAGATTTTATTCCTTTGTTTATTACTTAATACCAGTGGGACAATAGTCAGTTGTCTAATGTATTTATGTTTTTATTTTACAGGAGAAATCACAGAAGACCAGTTGATGAATTGTGGAGCACAAGATTGTTTTCAAATTAACCTATCTTCAAATAGTACTAATCGCCCAGCAAATGATTTAATCTACACCCTGGTGGGCATTTTCACTGGTATGTGTCTAGAGCTTAAGATGATGATGTTTTATCCTTTCTTCTTGAAGAAGACCATGATATCAGGGAGAGGATACCATGACTAACCAGTGAATTGTATAACTGAATTCAAGGCAATAAGAATTAAGTGACTTGCCCAAGATCATATAACTAGAAGGTATCAAGTTAGGTTGAACTCAGGTGGTCCTGATTCCAGAGCTGGTGCTCTATTTACTTCACCATTTATCAATTAGAAAGGAAGCTGGGCAATGGAAATTCTCTTCCTCCTCCTTGTATTTACTCAGAAAAGGTCACCCTCTTTTCCCCCAAATTATATTATTTCTCTCCTAGAAGAGATCTGATATGTTGTGAAGGGCTGATTTTCTTTGCTGAGTCTTTTGCAAGTGAAGTTAGAGATATCAGAATTATTTCTATTCCAGTTTGTTGGCAAAGCTAAGCCCACTGATTTATTAGATTAAAGGAATCAAAGATTCAGTGAGCCAAAGCTTTTACAGTTGGTGGTAGTCTCTCTGTAGCTCCAGAAGTTCACAAATAGGTTCAATCTATCATGGCATTTTAGTCCTGTAGCATTTGATGGTTGTACCCATTCTCTTCTGTATTCCATCCAGGATCTTGGACTCTTGTTCATAGGAGAACTTTTACCTTTTGTGTCTTCAGAGAATTGCCCTGTAGATTCCTGCTTGCCAGGTGGTGTTTACAGGATCCAGAGAATTATTCTAAACAAGTTAAATGATGAGGGCTCAGGAATTACTAATAAGAGTCAAGGAGTCAATACTTACAAACACTTGCAAAGTGTTCAGAGCAGACTTTTGTGAGATAGTTTTCTGAGGTCCCACTTTTGCCTGAGATTAGACAGTGAAAACAGAGGTGATAAATTATCCACATAATCAGAAAACAGGAGCCATGTTTCATTTCTGTGATTGCGATCTTTAAGCATAATAAGATAATAATTCATCACTCATTCTAAGATCCTGTTCTAATTCCAGTAATTCTGGATATATAGTCATATAAAAATCTCTACTGATCTCTCTGGCTAAAGGTAGTAGCTTTTGTGTCAGTCACATAAAAAGGATGTATAAGGAAAAGATCACATTTCAGTGTTTCTCAAATATTTTGTAAAAAATGTTTTGTTTTGTTTCTTGTGGTATCCATGGGGTAAGATGGAACCAAAGTACAAATGGGATGGGCCCAGATTGGGTTTCAATTTTATCCTTTCCCCTAGATAGTTATTGGAAACTAGGGAAATCCCAAATTTTCTAGACCTTAGTTTTCTCAACTGCAAAATGAGTGAATTGCACTTGATAACCTCGACAATAGTTTACATTTCTAAAATTATGATAGTATGATCTCTAAAATCTCTTCAAACCCTCTGTGCATACTTGCTTTTAGTGTTTTTATGTTTTCCTTCTTTGTTCTATTACAGTGAGTTCATTTTTTAACTCTCCTAATTGTTAACAGAGATCTATCCCATTATTTTCCTTTCTTCCCTGAATATACCATATTTCCCCCATGTATTAGACACTCCCATGTATAAGATGCACCTTAATTTTGGGGCCCCAAATTTAAAAAAATGTAACACATTAAGTTATTGAACTCACATTTTATTCATCATAAAATTCATACAACTCATCACTGTCAAAACTCCACCCATCAGCTCATCCTCATCTGTGTTTGATGACGAATGCTTATCTAAGGAGAGGATCTGATGGCTCTTCTGCCTGTGTACTGGTCTGGGGTTGACTACAAGCCCTCCCTGGGCAAATCTGGTGTGTAGACACATGCTCGGTCCATTCCATTTCATGAACCTGAAGCACCAATTGTGTCCTTTGAAACCAGTCACTTCTTTTTCATCAGCAGTTCTTCTGTCCTCCTGCTGAACCATCTTGGTGGACACAGTAATTCCAATGGTCCTTTGCTCTTCAATCCATCTCTTCAATTCCCTCCAAATCTGGCCATTTGACTGACTTGCCTCTCATGGGGCATTTTCAGTTGGGTTTCCTCCTGTAGCCAGTCTTGGATTGTTTTCTCAGCTGGTGATCAACCAAACTTCATCTAGGAGCACGATTTCCATTGACTTTTGCAAACTGGATCACTTTGAACTTGAATTCAACACTGGTTGAAAATCTTTTCTGAGCCATTTCTTGGCATAATGTAGAAAAATATAACCTAATATACCAGTAACAAATGTGAAACAAAGAACACAAAGACAAGTGAGAAAAAACAGGAAATGCAAGTAAAAAAAGATCTACAAACACTGTATAAGATACTCCCAGTTTTTAGACCCCCAATTTTTTGAAAAAGGCTGCATCTTATACATGGGGAAATATGGTAAATGAATCACTGTGACTTTGTTTTTGCTTGAAGAGCATATCCCCAAGTCCTAATTTTAATACCTTCCTGGATGGCTTCTTCTGGTCTGTTTAATAGACAACAAAAAAATTTTAGGTGACCCTAGGCCACAGATTGGTTCAGATTAGAAAAATCCAGAGATCTATTGACTTTTAAAGTCTAAAAGTACAAAATAGAAATAACATAAAATAAAAAGAAACTATTATTGAGTTAATTTCAGTCATCAACTTCCCTGAAGATACATATATTTATAATAAAAAGTCATACTTAAAAAAAGTCATACTTTAAAAAGTCATACTTAGGAAATAGAAAAATAATGAGTATGTCATCATGAGAAAAACATTTTTTCCGTCTCCTAAAACCTTGCGTTCCTATGACAGTCACTTTCAAGAAGTCATTCTTTTTTTAAGGCATATAATGTATGTTTTTTTCCTCTTTTGACCATGTTCTTTGAGTGGCCCTAAACTTTAACTAGAAGCAGACAGATCTGAGACTCCACATATTTATATGTAACATCCCTGGAAGTTTTATCTATATCTCACTTTGTCTCCTTTTTAGGAGAATTCTTCAACATCCTATAAAGCAATTTTGAAACTAAGGATTCTAATAGCATGATGGAACCATGAGAAGAGAATTCTATTCAATAGGTGAAGAAAATGGAATTCTATCTCAATGTTTATGAATGAGAGATCTGCTAATGTAGTTATCTTAGAAATGTACTGTAATAATTAGCAAATCTATAAAGAGAACTGTGAATAACTCAAGGATAGGACTAAAAAAGAAACCTCTTCATTCTACAACTTGTAAAATTTAATAACTTTGCATTATAAAGATGCTAGATTAGTGAAATGACAGTGGACAAGATCCCTTGAGACTTCCAAATAGTCCTTGGTTATATGTTATTCTAATTCGCTCACACTATTGAATTAATATGATTTTTGAAAAGACATGTAGGTAGGAGAGGTGGTAAAGATATATTTGGTAATGAATAACTCACTGACTTGTTCAAGCACAAGTGACAGAGTAGGAATGAATGAAAGCAGTGCTTTAAAATGTGGATCCTCAGAGAGCAGGGGTGAAACTGGTCATATTGAATTTTGAGTTTCTCAAAGTGGACCACAATCACTGAAATATAGTTTTTAGTTATCTGAAAACTTTCACACTCTAGCTTTTCCAAGTAGTGAAATGTAAAACCTATTGAAACAAATTGGAAGAAATATGTATACATACATAGGTATATATTATACACATGTATGTATATATTAAATAATACATGCCTACAGCATATATGTATCTATGTATGCATATATCTATGCATCTATGCACAGATATAATAAAAAAGAAAAAGAGTAAATATATTTCAGTATGAGTAAGAATAAGGTGAAGAAAAATAGTACCATGGATTTCTACAATGTTAAAGACAGAAGAGCCCAATTTCTTCCTCAAGCAAAACTGCTTCTACAACCTCCCCAATGAGTTCACATTCATCCTCCAATTTGAGATCCTCTTGTTATGGAGATCTCATTGGAAATTCTTTAGCAAAGTGCTGCTTCTGTTTGTGTACATTATATTTCTGTATATTATTAGCTATTTCACATACCTCCAGGTTGTTCAGTTTGCTGTTGGATAGAGTTCAATTGTTCTAAAGTTGTGGGTCCAATATTCTCTGACAGTCAAAAAATGTAACAAAAAAAGCCACATTTGGAACCCACTTGTCAAATTACATACCTTTTTTCTCCATAGGAAGTGGTATTTTGGCAGTATTACTGGTAGCTATATTTCTGGATCCAATTTCAAAAGATTCAGAAGAAAATGAAAAAGAAAAGGAAGAACCTATTTGGTCCCATTTACTGGCAACTTTCCGGCATCTTAAAGATAAGCGGCAGTGTTTCCTCATTCCTCAGACAATGTATAGTGGATTTGAGCAAGGATTCCTTGCTGGTGACTATACAAAGGTAGGGAAGAAAATGAAAACTATATTAGTATTTATAGCTATATAAAGTATATGTATAATGGTGATGTATGTGCTTTTTCTATCAAAAATGTAAGAGGATTTTGCTGAGATACAAGGCAGATATAGGGGATACTGTTAGTCTTCAATGTGTTTTTTTATCTAATAATATCATGTGAAGAAACAAACAGGGATACAGAGGTTCACCAAAGAAATTTGACATGGTCATGGAAAATTTTCTATGTATTGTCCAAAATGGAAGAGCGATTTATCATAAATTGTTAGATCTTCCACTTGGTTTTGTTTGTGGATAACATCCTCACTGCTTTGAAACTTGAACTATTGTTCATGAAAAGTATAATTACTTTGAAAACTTTTGACTGAACCAATCATAAGGGAAAAAAAGTAGATAAAGAATGCCTACTAAACTATGATAGACTGTTGAATAGAAGACTCACAGATTAGGACCATCAGCACCATAGTTTGGATAGACACCCTACACAAACAGTGAAATGCAGCCTGAATTGAATAAGAGGAGAAAAGGAGACTGGGTTTCTTTGGGGGAAATTAAGAAGCATTTTTAATGATCCTGAAGCAATTCTTGAGATAAGTTCCATTTCATTTATTACAATTAACAACTCCAATAATAATAAAAATAATAGCTAGTATTTACATAATGCCTTATGGCTTGCAAAACACTTTACAATATTTTCTCATTGGATCCTCACAACAACCATGTGAAGAAGGTGCTGCTATTCTTCCATTATACAGATAAGGAAAAGGAGGTAGATAAGAATTTAAGTGATTGCACAGTTATTAAAATTTTAAGACTGGATTTGAACTCAGGTCCTTTTAACTCCAGGGCCAGTTTTTTTTTTTTTAACAATTTAGTTGTCAATATTCTTATGGTGATGCTTGACTGTGAACCATGTGATACTACTATAATTGAAGAATTAAGATTGAGGATTATCCAAAGGGGTAAAAGAATAGGTATGCATACACTCTAACAACATCAGTCAAGAACATAGAGATGATGTGGATATTAGAAGAAATATGGGCAGGTCATTAATTAAAAATGAGGGCTGGGTAGTCCACATGTTCCTTTGCTATCCATACAATGTGAGGATATCTGGAAGATCTCATACCTTCCCATCTCCCATTCTCTCCCCTGGAATTTTGGTCTGTTACCATTTGGGTACTTAAGGAAAGTCATATAAAGTCTTGGCCTGCTTGAGAGAAATAGGGAAATAATTGTTCCGCTCCATTTTTCCTTGGGGTTAATTCAATTCAATTAACATTTATTCAGTACTGAGGGGGCAGTCCTCACTGAATTTTGGCCTTAAAAATAATAATTAGGTTAAAAATGTGTTAACTTTTACAGTTGTCCTAATAAAGGACAAATGTTAACCTCCAGAGTTTGGACTCAAGAAAGAGCAAAACAAATAGAGTGAAGCTATTATTTCTTTATCTCTCTCTCAGTCATTTTTGCAGCAAAACTCCTGAAGAAAATAAAGTGAATTTATTTAGACAGGGAGAATTGAGTTGAATTTTGTCAATGAACTCTAAATTCGCCTTATTTCCATTAACTCCAAAAAAGATTTCAAATGCAAAGATAAACATTTTCCTTTAAGGACCTAAATAGTAAAAATTTCAGGCTAAATTACCATGTCATCCATCAAATAAAAGGATTTAGAAGATGATTTAGAACTCGTCTGGAAAAAAAGCTTAATTGTCTGTGACAAGTCAGGAGCCACAAAGTGGCTGGATCTGGCCTTGGAACCAGGAAGATGTGAATTCAAATTCTGCTTCTGACACATCCTGACTGTATGGCCCTGGGCAAATTATTTTTGAAGGCTTAAGTAACCTTTTAGGATTGTAAGTTATAGAGAAAAAGCTAGGTTGCATTGGTCAACTTCTCATCTGGAGCTTCTCTGTGGCCATGAAATCCCAGGTTCAGTCCCTATCCATAAAGAAGAACAATCATAAGTACAAACATCATTTTAACATTTGTCTCTTTTCTCTTCAGTCATATGTTACTTGTGCCCTGGGGATACACTATGTTGGATTTGTGATGATCTGTTTTTCAGCCATCAATTCCCTTTGCTCTTTGATATTTGGAAAGATTTCCAAGTACACTGGCAGAATGGTTTTGTATGCACTAGGTTTGTTATACTTTTTATTTATTTATTTATCTATTTATTTATTTATGTGTTCATTCATTTATTTATTCATTTATTCATTTACTTAGAAAGTGTTTTGGTCCTAGATTTAGAAGACCTGGAATTAGCTTCTTGTTAGGTCCTTTACAATTCATGTAACTGGGAAACATTTACCTCCATTCTCTCTCTTTTTCCTGAGTCTTGATTTTCTCAGTTGTAAAAATGGGGGCTTTAGATGAGGTCATTAGGCTTAAACTTAAATACAAATGGGGACAAATAAACTATATATATGGATTCCTGTAGTAGCATATTGACTTAGAAAACCACATATTAACATCATTTATGTTCTATTACATTTTCATTTATTTTGATAAATATTTCTCAATTATATTTTAATTGGTTTCTCCAGCACTTGGGAGTGTTGAGGGGTCACATACCTCATAGGCCCTTAGTTTGGTCCCTCTGAATGAAATACCATTCAATTCTAAATTCTTAGGAGACTATTGTTCAGGGATGTTGTTTAGCAAGCACTTATCTATACATACTTATATGCACACATGTTCATCTATATATGTTACTTATATTAGGATTATTATAACAACAGAAGATGTACTTTGTAATTCTCTGTGAAATTACACTTTTTTAATGAAGCACTTTATATTGATCAACTAACTCTTTAGATCCTCATGGAAACACTTGAAATTCCAACTGATACACTTCATAGTCAATAGCATAAATTTGCCAAATGTGAACCAGGATTGGAGGAACAAAATTAATCTAGATATTACTGAAAATATATGATAATGGTATTATGCTGTAGAACCCCAATAAAACTGAGGAGAAATCTAGAGGTGATTTTAGGGGATGTCTAGCTGGATGGAACCTTAACATCTATCTACCTGAATACTTTAATGATAAAAAACTGAGGCCTAGGAAGTAAAGGGATTTATTTCTCTGTAGTCACAGAGATAGGAATTAGAGGTAAAAAATTTCACCAAAGGTAGTATTTTTTTTTCTCTGAATCTAGGATCTTTTCCCTTTCTTGCTTTTGTTTTTATTGATGTAGAAATTGGAAAAAGGCTGATTTATTAAAACATCATTAAAATCAATTCTAAATCCATTTATTAATGTTTCTATGTTGACAAATGTTGATAGACTTCCTTTCCAGCCTGCCATGAAATTGCATACTTCCTTTCCACATTATTTAAGGCTTCTACTTTGATCAATTTTATTCTATCCGTTACTGTTAGTGAATAGTCTTTTGATTTGAGCAACAAGAGTGAAGAGAACAGGGCTCAATATATGTGATAATAACCAAGGATTTTAAACTATAGTGTTAAAAATATTTCTAGGGGTGGCTAGGTGGCACAGTGGATAGTACACTGGCCTTGGAGTTAGGAGTACCCGAGTTCAAATCCGGTCTCAGACACTTAATAATTACCTAGCTGTGTGTCCTTGGGCAAGCCACTTAACCCCCTTGCCTTGCAAAAACTAAAAAAAAAAAACCCCAAAAAACCAAAAATATTTGTAATCAAGGCCTGAAAGAATTAGAGAATGGGGAAATTCTATGTAAGGCATGTGGACCAGTACTTTCCTGTTCCAAAGACATGATTATTACATTTTAAAGAGCCATGATGTTTAAAGGAAGCCATGATGTTGACATAGTTTGGAAGATGCAATTGTCAGAAATATTGTGAGGTAGCATGATATAATAGAAAGAGCTCTCAATTTGGAAAGATTTTTCGGTTCTGATAAGTTAATTTACCTTTGCTTTCCTACTTTGTACTCTATATTGGCAACTATCCTATGTACTAAAATTGCAGAATATACTTCTGATGAGCTCTCTTGTTGGGTCTGATCCTTAGTAACTCATTGGGTGTCTCAGGCCCAAATTTCCCATTTTGGTATTTTTCAGTTTAGCCTTCAGAGACAGTATCCTTATCAATTAGCCAACCAATCAAGAACCTTCCCTATGATTACTATGTACCAGGTACTATTCTAAGTGCTAAAAGTACACAAAAAAAGGAAAAAAAAACACAAATAAGAGAAAGACAAAGAAATCCATGGATACCCAAAGAAGACCTAGAAACTCTAGGGTGGATTTGTACTGATAAGAAATTCCTCATCCCAGGAGCATCTATGCTTTGTCTTAATACCAAAAGGAGGCTTATAAAAGCCTGAATTACAGTTTAGACTAAGTGAAGTAGTTACACACTAACCTACACATAAACTGGACAAAGAAAACACCTAGGGGTATTTTAAGGAAATGGTGTTCAAATCAAGGAAACCAAAAGATCAGGGAAAATGTTCCTTCTGCATATCTAAATTCTACCTCCTATTCTTTCACTCATTTGCAATGATCACGTTTCCTTTTTAATTTTCCTTCTCATTCCTTCAAATTCATAGGGGCAGGGATACACATCACCAGCATAATTTTCCTTTTGCTGTGGAGACCTAATCCCTCTTCACAGACTCTCTTCTTTGTAATTGCTGCCCTCTGGGGAGTTGGAGATGCTGTTTTTCAGACACAAAACAATGGTAAGTCCCATTCTTCACACTATGAAAACTGGAGGATTCTAGGAGGGAAAGCAAAGCTGAGAAATAAAATAATGATCATTTATTAAGTGCCTTTGAGATACAAAAACAAAGGATGAAATGATCCCTATTCTAGCTTAGGTTCTCATTGGGAAACAAAAAGTATATGCATACATTATATACAGAATAAATAAGAATAAATCCAAGATGGTTAAATGCCAAATAATTAGAATGAGAAGGCACTAAAGGATGACCAGGAAAGGCTTTATGTGTAAAGTGGTGGTTGGCTTGAAGGGAGAAAGTGATTCTATAAGAGAATGGAAATAACATGACATATAAGAGGAATAGAAAGTTAATTTGCTTAGATCACAGAGTGCAGAAAGAGAGTAATGTCCAAAGAAGCTAGAAAGATACATTGAGGTCAGAAAGACTTTAAAAGTCAAACAGACTTTATACAATAACTTAGATGCAAAAGGAACTACTTGAGTTAGGGAAATGATAGATCTGAAGGATTTGGCAACTGATTGAATACATAGTATGAGAAAGGGCCAGAATTCAGCATGTTATCAAAGATATAAACTTGAGAAATAGGAAGAATGGTGGTCTTTCAAAAAATGAAAAAGTTTGAAACAAAAGTGATTTGGGGAGGGGAAGATGATTGTTATTTGTACATGTTGAATTTGAGATGTGTCTGGGGCAGCTAGTTTGAAATATCCCATAAGCAGTTGATAATATGAGACTGAACCTCAGGGACAAATTACTGCTTGATATATATATATATATATATATATATATATATATATATATATACACATACATATACTAGGGAGTTATTTTCATGGAAATGATAACTAAATCCATGAAAACGGAGCTGGCTAATAAGAAAATATGTATAGAAGGAAGAGAATAAGATCCAGATTAGCATCTGAAGAATATTCACTATTAAAGGGTATAGACTATACTATAGAGGGTAGGATGAGCTAGCAAAGTAAACTGAGAAGGAAGAAACAGATTGGAATACATCCTAGTGAGATTAGAGTCATGAAATCCCAGAGAGGAGACAGTATCTAGCAGAAGAGGGTGGCAAAAAAAAGTCACATGCAGTAGAAAATTCAAGAAGGATGAGGATAAAGAAAAAAAGACTTTCTGATCTTGCAATTATAAAAAATCAATGACAGCTTTGGAGAGAAATGCTTCCGTTGAGTGATGTAATCAGAACCCACATTGCAAAGGGTTTAATAGTGAACAAAAGGAGAGGACGTAGAAGTTATGAGTGTAGGAAGCTTTCTCTCAGTCTGACTGAGAAAGAAGAGAGATAGAAAAATAGCTTAATATTGTTAGAATATCTTACTATTGTTCTTCAATCATTGTCATGTCCAACTCTTTGTGACCTGGATAGGTCAAGTTCAACTCTTTGTGACATGGAAGATAGCATCCCAGGTGCTACTTATTCTCAAACACTGTCCAGGTTCAAGTTTGTTGATTCCATGATGTTATCTGTCCTTCTCATCCTCTGCTGAACCCTTTTCATTTTGCCTTCAATCTCTCCCAACAGCTGGATCTTTTCCAGCAAGTCCTGTCTTCTCATAATATGAGTTTAAGCTTCAACTTCAGTATTTGACATTCCACTGAATAGTCTTAGTTATTTCTTCTGATTTGATCTCTTTTCTGTCCAAAGGACTCTTTAAAGACTTCTATAGTACTACATTTGAAGTGCAGAGTCTGTGGCTCTCAGCTTTCCTTATAGTCCAATTCTTTTGGGAAAAAAACATAGTTTTGACTATATGGATCTTTGTCAGCAAGATGATTTTGTTGTTTTTTAGTTTGCTTTCCAGATTTTTCATAACTTTCTTTCCAAGGAGCATCTTTTAATTTCATGGCTGCAGTCACTGTCTGCAGTGATCTTTGAGCCTAAGAATATAAAATCCAACACTGCTTCCTTTTCTTTTCCCTCTATTTGCCAGATTGTTATAAGACCAGTTGCCAAAATCTTAAGGCTTTTTTTATTTTAAGCTTCAAGATACCCTTTACATTTAAAAAAAATTTTTTTTAGAAATATCTTATTTGAGTTTTACAATTTTCCCCCTAATCTTGCTTCCCTCCCCCTACTCCCCACAGAAGGCAGTCTGTTAGTCTTTACATTGTTTCCATATTATACATTGATCTAAGTTGAATGTGATGAGAGAGAAATCATATCCTTAAGGAAGAAAAATAAAATATAAGAGACAGCAAAATTATATAATAAGATAAGTTTTTTTTCTAAATTAAAGGTAATAGTCTTTGGTCTTTGTTCAAACTCCACAATTCTTTCTCTGTATACAGATAATATTCTCCATTATAGATAGCCCCAAATTGTCCCTGATTGTTGCCCTGATGGAATGAGCAAGTCCATTAAGGTTGATCATCACCCCCATGTTGCTGTTAGGGTGTACAATGTTTTTCTGTAGATATCCCTTACACTTTTCTCTTTCACCTTCATCAAGAGGTTTTTTTAAATGCTTTTTCCCTTTCTGCCATCAGATTGGTATCATCTGCATATCTGAGATTATTGATATTTTCCCTGGAAATCTTAATTCAGTTTTTTTGATTCAGCCATCTTGGTATTTCTTATGTGCTTTGCATATAAGTTAAATAACAAGGTGACAACATACAACCTTATTGTACTATTTTTCCAATCTTAAACCAATCATGTCCATGATTGCTCATTTCTAACATTGCTTCTTGGCCTGCATACAGATTCCTCAGGACACAAATAAGATGATCTAATATTCCCATCTCTTTGAGGACTTGTCATGTTTTGTTGTGATCCATGTAGTCAAACATGTAGTTAATGAAGTAGAAGTAGATATTTTTTTTCCTTTTCCTCAAACTTCCTTGCTTTCTCAAATCTAATGAATGTTGGTAATTTGTTGCTTAGTATCTTTGCCTCTCCAAAAACCAGCCTTCTATTCTTCTGGTAATTCTTGATTCATATATTGCTAAAATCTAACTTGCAGAATCCTAAGCATAGTCTTGATGGAATGTGAAATGATCGCAATTGTTTGTTAAATTTGAACATTCCTTGGCATTGCCCTTCTATAGGACTGGGACATAAACTGATCTTTTCCAATCTAGTGACCACTTTTGAGTTTTCCAAATTTTCTGGCATATTGAGCAAATCACTTCATTTATTTTTTTAAAAATTTAGTCATTTTGAATTTTACAAAATTTCCCCCCCAATGTTGCTTCTTTCTCCCCACCCCAACAGAAGGAATTCTGTTAGTCTTTACATTGTTTCCCTGGTATACATTGATCTAAGTTGAATGTGATGAGAGAGAAACCTTAAGAAAAAAATAAAGTATAAGAGATATCAAAATTACATAATAAGATAATGGTTTTTCTTTTAAATTAAAGGTAATAAAAAATAAATTAATTAAAGGTCTTTGGTCTTTGTTTAAACTCTACAATTCTTTCTCTGGATATAGATGGTATTCTCTGTCACAGATACCCCCAGATTGTGCCTGATTGTTGCACTGATGGAATGAGCAAGTCCATTATGATTGATCATTACCCCCATGTTACTGTTAGGGTGTACAATGTTCTTCTGGTTCTGCTCATCTCACTCAGCATCAGTTTATGCAAGTCTTTCCAGACTTCTCTGAATTCCCATCCCTCCCAGTTGCTAATAGAACAATAGTGTTCCATGACATACATATACCACAGTTTGTTAAATCATTCCCCAATTGATGGACATTCACTCAATTTCCAATTCTTTGCCACCACAAACAGGGTTGCTATGAATTTTTTTTATAAGTGATATTTTTACTGTTTTTCATGATCTCTTCAGGGTATAGACTCAGTAGTGGTATTGCTAATCAAAGGGGATGCACATTTTTGTTGCCTTTTGGGCATGATTCCAAATGGCTCTGAGCAAAACACTTTAATAGCAACATGTTTTAAGATTTTAAATAGCTCAAATGGAATCTATCACCTCCACTAGACTTATTGTAAGCAATGCTTCCCAAGGTCCACTTGCCTTCATTCTCCAGGATATCTGACTTTATATCAGTAACCACACTATGGTGATTATTGGGGATATTAAACTCTTTCTTGTATAGTTCTTTTTTGTATTCTTGCCATCTCTTCTGCTTTTATTAAATCCCTTGCCACTTTTGTCTTTTATCATGCCTATTTTTTACATGAAACATTTCCTTGATATCTCTTAAGTTTTTGAAGGGATTTTTTTCCATTTTACTGTTTTCTTTTATTTCTTTACATTGTTCATTTAAGAAATGAGATATAATCCTTGCTAATTCTCTTAATTTGTGTTTAGTTAAGTATATTTCTCCCCCTTTCTTCTTTTCCTTTCATTTTCCTTCTTTCCTCATCTCAGCTATTTGTAAAATTTTGCTCGATTTTATTTTTCTTTGGAATTCTTTTTCTTTGCTACTTCCTCTACTGTGTTACAATTTCCATCCAAAGTTCTTCCAGTACTTGATATGCCATATCTAATCATTTAAATCTATTTGTTACTTACACTTGATATCCATAAGGGATGTTATTTAGGTCACATCTCTATGATCTATATGGAAGGTTTACCCTATTTTTTTTTTCACTTTAAGTCTGAATTTTGCAATAAGAAAATCATGATCTGAGCCACAGTTGGCCCCAGCTCTTGTTTTAACAGATTGAGAGAGTTGCTTCACTTTTAGCTACAAAGTAGAAAATCAGACTGATTTTAATCTTAACCATTTGCTGATGTTGATTTGAAGAGTCACCTTTTAATTTGTTGAAAAAGACTGTTTGCTATGATTAGCCAGTTATCAGAACAAAATTGTAATCGTCTCTACCCTCTCCTATTTCATTTTGTATTTTAGGACCAAAGTTGTCTGTTATTCCAATTTTCTTTTGATTTCCTACTTTAGCATTCCAATCCTTATGATAATTGTGACATCTTTGTGTGTGTTTGTGTGTGTGTGTGTGTGTGTGTGTGTGTGTATTATTTCTAAAAGATATTGTAGATCTTCATAGAACAGATGTTGATCTTTGTCCTCTAAGAAGAGTGATATAATGAATCAGATAGAGCATTTATTAAGTGTTTTTGCTTATGGGAGGCATAAAAGCAGGATTTACAGTCCCTACTCATGAGGAGTAGGAGTTTACATTCAAATAGAGAATGACAAAACACAAAACAAATGGTGTAGAGAGAAGAACAGAGAGCAAATAGGAAGTATAGTAAACATGATTGAAGCTCCTCAAGTTATCAGGTAGGAATTCACCAACTATTGACGATGACATCTCAGATTGGAGGAACTGAAGCAGATAATATTAGTGACTGAGTGAGGGTCATAGAGCTAATAATTGTCAGAAGTCAGATTTTCATTCAGGTCTTCCTAACTCCAGGTCTAGCACACTACCCACTGTCCCACCTAGATGTTGGTACCAAAGCAAGTTGTCATCTTCTATGTAGCTTACTGTTTTTGAGACTTGCCTAGAACATTGAGGCATAGGTTGCTCATGGTCACACAGACACATATTCACACACAATATTCCTATTAAATAATCTTTAGAAATTAATATTGTCATGAGAACTATTGCTTGTGTTGGCAATAAGAGAAGAGCTGCCACAAATCAAGAAACTTCCCAAACTGCCGTAATCTTTGCTATCCCTTCGAATACCATAACTGTGTCCTTAACTCCAAAATAATTTTTCTTATTTGAACCCATTTAGGAACATGAATTAAGTTCTCATGAAATTAGGTCAATAAGCATTGACCCTAGAAGTTGTAAGTTACTATTTTTCCTACTTCCACCTAAAAGGTTGCAAAACTGCAATGGATTCTACAGAATGATATCTAGCCCTTGAAGTCAGAAACCTAAGTACCTGCTATAATACTCATTAGCTATGCAGCTATGAGTACTTAATCTCTAGGGACTTCAGTTTTCCCAAGTCAGTGGAGAAGAGATTTAGACTAAAAGATATTTTGATCTCTTCCAACTTTAAAGGTACATGAATTAACTATTGCTCTCTGGGCTTATCCATGTTCTCATGATCAGAACATGTTTATGCCTTCAGTGTACCTAAACTAGTAATAAATCAGATAACAAAGGGCCTTTGACTTCCCTAGAGTACACACAATTGATGCCAATTTACATTCTCTTAGATATCAGTGGTTTTGTTTTAGACATAAATACGGAATGAACATTTAAATGAAGTTACTTACAGAATAGTAGGTCAAATACATATGGCTAGATGCCATAATTTATTTAGTTTGGCACAAGAATGAAACGCTTCTTGCAAGTCTTTTCACAATCCTGGAAAACTATCTAAAAACAAATATTGGTTTAGGCAAAAAGAAAAGGATAAAGTACTATCTATTCATATACATCTTAATCCTAGATACATTTCACAATGACTGTTCAGCTGACTTTTTTCCCCTTACTAGCTACCTGTTTGACCCAGAGGAAGACATTGAACCATTGCTGGACTCATTTATTTTCCTGTGACAAGAGAATTTGGACTGGATGATCTCTGAAGTCCTTTAAAGCTCTTTCATTTTTATCCCTAATTTGTCCACTATTTCTAAAGTATCCTGTTAACTTCCTGAAGTAGCTTGAACTTTTATTGAATATTCACAATATTAGCTCTATTCTAGATTCTGTGTAGGTGTGTATATATGTGTGTGTGAATGCATACATGCACACTTATGTGGGTGTTATATGTATTTGGGGGAAGGATACAGAAAAAATGATATGGCTTCAATGAACCCTGAGTGATCACAATTTTCTTTCATTTTTCAAAGAATAGAGGGCCAATTTAGTGGATGGAATATTGGGGCCAATTTAGTGGATGGAATATTGATCTAGTAGCCAAGAAGGTTCTTGATTATAGGTCTTTTTCAGACAGTTATGTGACCTTGGACCAGTCACCTAATTCCTTAATGCTTAAGGCAATTCTCTAAGTATTTAAGTTTCAGAGAAAGTTCTGACTTTCATTGGTGAATGAAATTTCTTCATCTATGACATTCCTATATTATCAAAATCATAGGTTAAGTGTTTATTCCTTTACAAGAACATTGAAAATGAAAGCAAATGAATATATAATTTAGACCAAAAAAATTCAGTAACATATACCTTCAGTGTATGAGACCAGAGTAATCTGATCTTCTTTTTCTTGAATTATCTGGACTATAGTGGTGTAGTGCTATTGTGGTATACAAGTCTCCACTATTAGATTTGCAAAAACTAAGGGATTAAAGGACAAAGGAATATGAAGTTTGGTTATAAAGGGAAGAATCATTTTGACTTGACAAGGGATGGTCTTTGTATCACAATCCAGGAGTCATCTCTGATTTCTCACCCCACCTACAGAAGTAGTTGCTAAATCTTATTGATTTTATCTCCACAATATCTCTTGGCATTTGTAAATTTCTTTCACAGAGTTATTGATCTTGTTGAGGCCCTCTTCACCTTTCTCCTGGATGGTTGTAGTTGCGTCCAAATAGATCTCCTTGACTCAGTTCTCTCCCTTTTTCAATGCACAGGCTGCTCCCATTTTTACCTTCCCTTGCCCAGAATAATAATGATAACAAGAATAAAAATAGTTAGCATTTGCAATGTACCTATTCTGGACTGGGAATTGTGGTAACTATTTTCAATTACTATCTCATTTGTTCTTCACAACATCCATAAGAGGTGGGTGATATTATTATCATCTCATTTTACAGTTGAGGAAGCTGAGGCAAGCAGGGGTTAAATGATTTTCTAAGTTCACACAGTTACTGAGTTTATGAGACTGGGTTTAAATTTAGGTCTTCTTGATTCCAGGTTCAGCATACAATTTTGCTGTAAAACCCTTCCCTTCCAACTCTTAGAATATGGCTTCCTTCAAAACTCAACTCAAGCATGATTTTCTGATTTCCCCAGGTACTAGATTCTTTCCCATCTTTAATTACAAAAATCTACTTTTTAAAAACAGTAATATCTAATAAATAATCATTATTAATAACATTCTACTTATAATATTAGTTCAGATTATATTTTGATTTATTTCTAAATTAATAACTGAATTGAACTTTGATCTCTTTGTTCTTTCTGTAAGTTTGTGTCCATTAAAAAGAAATGGGTAAAGTCAATATGGCATTAGAAATTGCATGTAACTTTTGTCATTATTCCAACTCTCTGAAATTACCTTTTAATCTCCCTACTTTTTAATTAATTTTGTCAGATTTACAATTCTTTTTTTTTATCTTGGGCTTTTTAAAAAGAAAATAAAACATATATCCTATTATCTATAATTAAATATTCAGATAAAGTGTTTTGTTAATTTGCCTTTTCAATCATCACCTCTCAAAGATCAGCTGAGAGATGAATCTCCAGACAGAAGTAAAATGAACAAAAATTGGGAAAGGGGATTGCCCTTATTAGTGCAATTGTAGAATCAGTTACTTATTATTTCTCACAGCGCTTTGGAAATTCTTTGGTCCTTAGAGTAGGGGTGTGACAACTTCAATCTCTTTATTCAATAGCTAATAAAAGATGAGCAAAATTGTCATGGAAGCTCTCATGGGCTGAGGTATTACTTGTAAGATACAAAAATACCATCTACAAATATCCCTTCGCCTAATAGACTGCTGAAAAGGATCATTCAGAACTGATGGGTTCCAAAAATTTGGTTTCCTTGTCATCTATATTTAATATGTGCTTTTCAGAACAAATTCAAATCAATGAGTTCACAAATCCACTTGAGTGTTTGAGTTCCCAGGACATGTCTCCAAAGTTTCCCTTATGATGAAATTTTCTATGTCCCTGAAATTTGGAGTGAGATTTTATGTCTTTCACACTTCAATTATTTGCCTATACAGGAACATGAGATAGATAAACAGACGGGAGAGCTACACTATTTTTAAGTTTCCTTTTCTTCTCCTATTTGGCTGTCTCTTTTGCGACCATGATATAATCCAGTGAAATTTCCTAATCCAGTGAAATTTCCTTTGCAAATCAACTTGACAGAAGATATTTGTTTGTTTCTGGGTTATTGAACCAAGCAAGACTGGTCTGTTTATGAATCTCAGGAGAATCTACTTATTCATTTTCTACAAATCTAATTGAGTGCCTACTATGTGTAAGATATTTCTACTGGCTAGTATTCATTATTTCACTTGTTATTAGCCTCACAAATCTCTTTTATTCTATACAATCAGTCACTCATATACTTTCCTAGAAGTGGATTAATATAATTCTTCATAACTTTCTTCTATATTTTCTTATAAACCAGTGGCAATTTCTTATCTCAGATGGAAGAGGATATAAAGGGTTCTTTCCTCTTTCTCTTCAGAAGATTCTCTCTGGCCAAAACCCTGGCCAAACAGATTTACTGTTTCAGTTTGTGGGAGGATAGAGAAGGGTGGTATTCTTTGCTTTTTGTTACATTTTTTTTACGGATTCTTGAATTATGACTTATCCACTGATATCAAACTTTAATTAATTTATAAGTTCAAATAACAATTCAACAAATGTCATCTTTCTGCTGCATCATATATGATATGAAATAATAAGAATATTAGCTGGGGGGGGGAAGTACAATGAAAACCTTAACTGGGTTTAAACATATCAAATGCACTTGTCATACCTGTATTCAAAATATATTTTTAATTTTCAAGTGCAAATACACAGAAATTAAGCTTATCAGTTTCTTAGAGTAGACTTTACTAAATCTCAGAGAGTTTTCATTCCTTAACTAATATTGTGAAATTATTTTACTTCACAACCAGGTCCTCCTTGCATCCTCCCTCCCTTTCTATATCTTTCAGATAGCTTCTAGTTCTTTTAACTTGACATTGACCACACATTTTCCAACCAACCACACCAATGAACTCAATCAATTCTCTTTCTTAACTGTCATTAAGGGGCATGCAGTCTCCAAGGCACAGGGCAGAGAGTCCCTTTCTTAATTTACTTACTAATTGTTTTCCTCTCTTTCAGAAATATTTGTTTGAATTCAAAGATCTCAAAGTAACTGACACTTGCTCTTCCTTACCCTTCCTGAGGTCCTTTTTTATAGATACTAATTTCTAGAATCACCAAAGAGTAACAGTATTTTGGAGATAAAAAGCACCTGAGAAATCAACTCTAATACCCATTCATAAGGAAATCAAATGTTCAAAGAGATTAAACGTGTTGACTGGTATACAGAATAAGAACTTATTGTTATTTGTTATTGACTGACTGATAAGGTTTATTTCAGTAACCATGCATGGCAGAGCTAGACTATCATTCAGATCCCTAGACTTATAAACCCATCTCTTCACATTCTAGACTCTGTGCATTGGTAGACAGAACAAGAGAGTCAAGGAAGTACCTTATCTTGTCTTAATTGAATGACTTGTTCACACAGTTTAAATTTTGGTTTAATAAATCAATCCTTGCACTTAAAAATAAACCAATCATTGCACTTAAAAATAAGAGTATTTTAAATTAAAAATCAACTTTGCCACTTTAATTACTGTATTTGGTTTGAGCTCTTATAAACTATAAAGAGGAAAATGGCATTAAAATATAATAATTTCAATATTAAATAAAGGCTTTCAACTAAAATTTCCCCCTCTTTGCTTCTGTGTTTAGTCTAAATTTTAAAGAATTCTGTAAAAAAAGAAAGAGCAGTTAAAAAAAATGTTCCCAGGGGTATACTAATCCTAGTACTTTGCACCATTTGATTATTTTTAGATAATTCTCAAAAGATTTTGGCATTTAAGATATGAGGTTGCACAGCTGCTAAGTAGTCTGTTGGCAGGTGCCTTAAGGCAAAGAGAGGAAAAACAACCTGCTGTTTAGGAAGGTATGTCTGAGAGTTGTGAAAGAGAGGGCTCATTTCCGCTATTTCAGAAACATTGATGAAAGCAAAAAGATAATACTCCATTTACTATATGCCAGTGCTTAGACAACCTATGTTCATTCAAACAGAAGCCAGTGATAAGATAAGGTGTTCTTCTTTATTCCCTTAAAGTCCAGGAAAAAAATAGCTATGCCATACAGTGAATAGAGTACTAGATTTAAAAATCAGGAACACCCGAGTTAAAATACCCCCTTAGATACTTACTAGTTGTGTGACCCTGGATAGGTCACTTAAGCATTTTCAATTCCAGTTTCCTACTTTCTTAAATGGGGATTGGGGTGATTGTGAAAATAAAATGAAATAAAATGAAATCACACGTAAATATTTTGCAAAGTTTGAAGGCATTTAAAAAAAGTCATTTATGAGAAAATATTAAGATGAAACTACATTCCAGGTATGGGAGGTTGGCCAGTACAACTGCTAGAGAAGGGAGATGGTTTGCTCCTATCATACAGTATGACAGAATGAGTAATGGCTAATGAAGCAAGAAAGATAGTTTGGGATTTGGTTAGTAAGAATAATAATAGCATCAACTTCATAGGTTTGTGGGGATGAAAAGAAATCCTATAATATAATCACTTTATTAACGTTATCCTACCTCTTGTAAGTCATTTTCATCAGTGTTGGAACTTAAAAAGAGTTTCACAAAAGGATCACAATAATCAAGAGCAAAGTTTAAGAGATTTATAGATGTATTATCTGTCTACTTTAGTGGTCTTGGAACACCTAGAAGAAATTATGTTCTTAGAGGTTATTATTTCATGGGAGTGATCTCCCAATTCTACTGGTTCTTATCTATAATGTCAATCAACCTGTTTATATCTCAGTTAAATGGTGGATTAATTTTTTTTTCCTTTCAAAACAGACTCCTATTACTGGTAAAGTAATAGGAGTCCCAAGTTTTAATAAGTCCCCTTTACCATCCCAGAAAAGGCTTTCTTCGTGGTTTCTCACCAAAATGGAAAATATACTTACTCTTTTTGTCCTAAATTATCAGGGAGATGAGACATTATTTTAGATGAGACATTATTTTTTTGAAGGACAGCATAATATGATATATACACATATATATGCAATATATATGTATATGAATATATATGTACATTTATATATATTTAATGAAACTGTTCCTGGGTACAAAAGACCAGGGTATTGGGTCATAAAACATGGGGAAAATGCAAAAATAAAAAGATGATGATCAGATAAAGGAAATTCAAAATTCTAAACTTGGAATGTGTGGGTGATTCCTACTTTTGTGAAAAGATAGATGGATGGTGCTAATTGTTATTATTGCTTCCTTTGTTTGTCCTTGTTTTTGAAATAATATATTTGAACCGAATAGTAATGAGTTAATAACAGCATGCTACTATTTTTCATTTTCAGGGAAGCATAGAAAAAAATAGCTCGAATATATAACAGTAATTTGTTTATCTCTAGTACCAAAATGGAAGATTTATTAAAAGCACACACACACACACACACACACACACACACACACAGTTTGATGGGAATATTTGGGGAATGGTGATGTATGGATTTCTAGTCTCAGAAATAAAAAAAATAGCATGGTTTTAGAATAAATTTATCATTTCTTTCTTTTTTTTCCTTGCAGCCATCTATGGAGTTTTATTTGTGAAGAACAAGGAGGCTGCATTTGCCAATTACCGCCTTTGGGAGTCCCTTGGATTTGTCATTGCTTTTGGATACAGCACATTTTTGTGTGTCAAGATCAAGCTTTATATACTACTTACAGTACTGTTGGTGTCAATGGTTTCCTATGGGTGTGTTGAGTACTTGGAACATAGGAAACCACCTGAGACAGTTCCTGAAAAAATTGAAAGTCAAATAGGAGAGGTAGTTATTCAAACAAATCTATAAAAACCCCAAGGTTCTTGAAGAGAAGCAATAAGAAGGCCTCGGGAGGGTTTTTGTTCTGTAGCAATAGCAAAGTATTAGTTTCCTCAGAACAATTTCAGTACTGGTCACAATACTTCAATGTATCTGTGATTTCTTGGATGAGAATATTCTTTCCCTCCATTGCTACAGGTCACAACCCATCCAAATCTTTTCATTGTGGGAAATTCTTGTTCATACTCTTCCATAGATCTTCTATAGGGAATTTGTGCAATGTTCTGGAACATTACTCTTGATCTTTTTATATTGGGGGGGGTTGAACAGTAGTATAATACTAGGGTTATCTGTCTATAATCCTTCTCTCTCAATTCATTGGTCCACTTCCTTTATGTTACAATTCTTCAGTTGTATTTCACATTCCACTTCTTGCACATGGGCCATTGTTGGAAATGGACTTCAGTCTATTTTGGCCAATCCTTGAAAATTTTGATTCTTTAGAGATTGCCATGTTAAGCGATTCAAAACTATACAGCTTCTCTGAAAGAAATGTTGTATAAAAGAGTTGAGTCTTGATGCCAACAAATAGCTTGGCATCATTAAAGTGCTAATGAATTTTCCAAATAACAATATAATATTTTCCTTTCCTCCAATTCAAATCTGACTTGAACTCATCATCTAACTGTAGTGCTTGTGGTAGTAGAGACCAGAGGATTAGCTTAATGGACTAACCATCTAATTTCTTGTCAAAGGCTATAAAAATAGCCATTATAAAAATTCTTTTGTTTTTTTTTTAACTAGAGAGGCTGCTATGCCAGTCTTTTACATAATCACATATCTAGATGAGAAGGAATGATATTATTTTTGGGCTTAGTAAATTAGACCAAGATCATCCACAAAGAGAAGTTTTCAGGCTGTGTGTGTGTGTGTGTGTGTGTGTGTGTGTGTGTGTGCGCGCGCATGTGTGTGTGTTTGTAACTTCAAGGTTTCTGAGATGGCCACACTCATTTTTAGGTCACTTCTTACTTTTTTATTTGACTTTTACCTTGATTCAATTTTGTTCTCCTGATCTCTAAAATCATCCAGATATGTTTTGATATTTTCTTTGTAATTTATAAATTGTATCCTCTTTCTCATTAATTATGTACTTTGAGCCTCCTCATAGTTCATTAAATATTATTTTTTAATAAACTAGAAAAATCTCTTTTCCAATAAATGAATGGTTATATATAAAAACCACTCATCTCCTGTATTTTTATATCATATTTATATATTAGCAATAAAGTTGATTAACAGTGTAAGCAATGATAATATAAAAAATCGTTTATAGTGTTTTTTCTGTGAGAATGTCACTCCAAGTCAACTCAAACTGTGACTGTAACCACAACTATCCTCTCTTAACATTTGAAAGCACAGTCCTATATCAGTTAGTTTCTCTCAGTACTCGGTTTCATGAGGCAGCTAGGTAGGTGGTGCATTGGGTAAGAAATGAGTTCAAAGATGACAGCTTTTAGCTGTGTGATCCTGAGGAAGTCATTTAAATCTGCCTCAGTTTCTTCAACTGAAAAATGAAGTTAATAATTGTACCTATTGTATCTGACAGGGTCGTTGTTAGGAGGATCAAATGAGATAAAAATGTAGCATTTTACAAATTTAAAATACTAATGAAAATGTTATCAGTTTCTTCAGAAAAGAAGATATCTCCTTTTTGTCTTCTCCATGTTCTCTCAATAATAATGACAGTATACATAAATTCTTCATTTGTATTCAGAAAGAAAATTAGATTTTACAATCTCTCAGCTTTAAACTCCATCCTAAGCTTCTGTTGAAGAGGGAAAAAGTCTAAAGGATAAATTCCCCTCTCTCACTGTTTGCATTCAAGAACTTAGATCTACATTATAACTCTTGCTCACTTGCAGTATTAAATAAATCTCAAAATTAAAGGGGAAGCTAGATGTAGCCATTGGGTAGTCAGGTAGTACCGTGCCAGAATTGGAGTCACAAGTCTGAGTTCAAATATAACCTCAATCACTTAATGGCTGTGTGATCCTGGGCAAGTCATTTAACCTGATTTTCCTTGGTTTCCTCAGCTATAAAATGAGTGGGAGAAGAAGACTGCTCCAATATCTTGGCCAAGAAAACCCCAAATGCTTTCAACAAAAAGTTGGATGTGACTGAACAATCACACAGATAAACATTTAAAAAGAACTTTTTCATTTGAAAGTTAGAGTAATAACCCAATCCAAGGGAATTTAGCATAGCTCTTTGCTTTTTTTTTTCTCGACCCTCCACCCTCTTTGTCCTCTTGAAAGATAAAGACAATTTCATATTTGTTTTTCTATCCTCAGCCATATAGTAGAGCCTTAATATATCCTGGTTGGTTGATTTAATGGGAAGGAGGGCACATAAGATTTCAAGTTAAAACTTAGCAGACTCAAAGAACTCTAGGTAATGGAGACAAATGAATGAGATTATACAGTACTGAAAGTTAAGAAAGATATAGTGGCTGAACCACTGATTGTGATCTTGAAAAGAATACAAATAATGAGATTTTACAATATTAAGGAAGATCATTGTCCTTATTTTCAAGAAACAGGAGGAGAATAGAGTCTACAACAGTAGACCAGGACACTGGACTTTGATTCCTGCTTAAATCAGAAACAGTATTTTAAAAGCAATATTAATAGAACACAAGCTCCTTGAGGGTTTCATTCTTATATTTGTATTTCCAGCACCTAGTGCCTTGCTGGCTCAGAAGAGATTTTTCATAAATACTGTTGAATAAATGATTCAGAAAAGGAAGCAGAGATGACAAAGAGACAGTATGATTTTTTAAATCAGAAATACATTAAACCATACTAACCCCATCTCCTTTTTTTGGTACAGCTTATTATACTAGCTCCTCAGATGAATTATATAAATCATATTTATGTAGGTTTTACACCACATTTGACAAAGTTAATCATACTCTACTTCTATACGAGATGGAGAGATGAGAGTCGTCAAGGGGATTTGGGATTAGTACGAATTATTAATGGGCAATGTCAATGTAAAAAAAATTCTTTGCTGGAATGCCCCAAGAATCTGTACTTGGTACTGGGAAAATTGTCAACAGAGATTTATCTGGGTCTCTACCTATTTTGTCACTGTGACAACTAGAATGTTTATATCTTAGTCAATTGAAGAGAGATTGGAGCAACTAATTCTGGAAATCAGATTCTTAATCTTTCCCTGCTGTGTCCATATCATGGCCTCATCTTCTTAGAATTATTATCTATCTCTGGACATAGGCTATGATCATTTGGGGAAAGTGAGAGCTTGGAAATTTGATATTATATCCTCTGGAAAACATAGGCTTACACCAGTATCTCTAGGGAGAGAGCAAAAACCTGATATTTTTATCAATGCATAGATGATGGCAATGGTGACATGTTTATCCTAGCTATAAATCAAAAAGAGAGAAGGAATATCAAATGTGATTAATATGCATTTGAGCAGATAAGCAAAATCTTGGATGAGTTTAAGAAAATCAACTTTACAAGTGTAGATTGGGAAAGGTATAGCTAAACAACAGTTTCATTGGAAAAAAAATCTTTTGTTTAGTATTCTATGATCTTAGAGTCAAATCCAGCTCCTGTTCTTTTATTCCTTTGAGCTAAGAATTGTTTTTTACATTTTTAAATACAAAATATAAAAATGTTTGTTGGCTGTACAAAAATAGTCATTGTGTAAGGATTGACTCTGGGACTTCATTTACTAATCTTTGTTTTTAGCAGTTTGAAAGGTCAAAACAGGATATAACAGTGTAATTTGGGAGTCAAGAAAATTAAGACACTCTTTCATTTCACTAAGGGAAGTACAATAGGGGTGGCTAGTTGGCGCAGTGAATAGAGCTCTGGCCCTGTAGTCAGGAGTACTTGGGTTCAAATCCAGTCTCAGACACTTAATAATTACCTAGTTGTGTGGCCTTGGGCAAGCCACTTAACCCCATTTGCCTTGCAAAAAACCTAAAAAAAAAAAAAAACAAAGAGAGAAGCATAATATTGAGGATTAGGGATGTGATAGTTCTCATTCTCTCTCTCTCTCACTCTCTCTCTCTCTCTCTTGCAAGGCAATGGGGTTAAGTGGCTTGCCCAAGGCCATACAGCTAGGTTATTATGTGTCTGAGGCCGGATTTGAACTCAGGTACTCCTGACTCCAGGGCCGGTTCTCTATCCACTGCACCACCTAGCTGCCCTGATAGTTCTTCATATACTCTGTCCTGGTCAGAGTCTCTGGATTAATGTGTTCCATTCTGGTTGATCCATGTTAGAAAAGAAATTGATAAGCTACCAAGGATCCAGAATGAAAAGTCAGAATGATTCTGGGCAATTTCCACATCATGTGTCCTCCATTCTAGTTTTTCTCATTCAAATCAGAAATTGAACTGAGGTCCTCTGTTATCAGTCAAATCCATTGTTCTTTCTCCCACATTATTTAGATGATCTTTCGTGATCCACCTCTGACATTTTATGATCCCATGAAACTTATTTAGTAGTTAAGACAGCAATCACTTCTCCCCATTCTTGTGTATGATTCATAACTTGCCAATAACTCCTTTGCATATCTTGCCTCACAATTAGCTGCCAAAGAAGAGAGGACCTTGAGTATTATGAGTTATTAAAGGCAGTAGGGGAATTCTTAGAAACCTGGCCAAATTCTTCAACTAAAACAGGTTTATTAAATAGCTTGCTTTGATTTCCTGGGCTTTGGGAAATTCTATTAAAGTTTTTGCCTCAAAGATATGCTGTGTTTAAAATTTATGAAAAAGTGATAATACATTCTATTTCATAATAATGATAAGGTTTTAAAATTTAGGTCATATAAACTCTGAGAATCCTCATCCCAATCTCTACTTGCACTAAGAAGACAAGGGCTACCCAGGAGGGTCTTTGAACTCTTATTACAGTATGTTTTTACACAATGTCAATTGTCATTTACATTTAGTGTCTTTCTTATATAATCAATACCATTGAGTAGCATCCTCAACATCATTAACCAATTAATATCAATTTTTATGAAGGGGAATCAAAATCTTACAAAGTAGATTACTGAGAAAACATAGCGAAACCAAAGGTACAACCCCACAAAGCAGTGACATAATTTTTCTTGTGCTATCTCAATCTGTGGGGAGCATGTGCTCTGTATTAAAGCTGTTTCTATATAGCATTCACCCCATTGAGTTCTTTTCTGGATGTGACATAGTTGATGGATGAGCTGCCATCACTCTCTTTAGGTTTCCTTCAATCCGTTTCTATATCAAAACAAGCAAGTTGCTTAGGATTTCATTCCTCATAAGATTTGAGCATCTGTCATGGACTCCAACTCCTGGATCTCTGGGTGCTTTTCTCTCCTGACCTTTCTAAGCTAACAAGTCATAGTTTAGTCAATACTCCTTCACCTAAGATCCAGAAAAAAAAAACCATATGAAGAAGGAAAGAACAGAAACATAGTCATAGTCATGTGTGGACCTGGGTGAAGACATTAAGGTCCAAGGCATATCTTTCCACCTAAAGACTTCCCTCAATCACAGTCAGGAAAGAGGTCAAGTTCCCCTTTGGGGAATCTTTTGTCTCTCTCTCTCTCTCAGACTTGCTTCAGCAGTCAAGTTCCCTTAACCATGAAGTAAAGAAACAGGAGATCATCAGAAATCATTCCTTCTCACACCTCTGAGAAAATGGCTTCGATTGATTAGGCTCTTATTACAAATCTTACCTTATTTTAGGGTAAGATTTGACCTGAGTTCATACCAAAGTTTAAATCATTGATATTATACTGATATATATCATATTTATATGATATATAAAGTATAAATGTTTGTCAGTCTTTTTGTGGTTTTGATGGGGAAAGACAAGAATATAAATACTAGGAACCCAAAAGGAAGAAGGAAAATATAGGGAAGAATTTTTTAAAAGAGGGGGAGAAGAGGGAGGACATGGATGATAAGGAACATTAAGACAAAGAATGTCTACTTCAGAATTTGCTTTAGGTTACTCTTGTTTAAAAACCTTATAAATTGGGATTTTTTTTAAAGAAACATGGCATCAAAGGAGGACTGATTACAGCTGTTGAGAATTCTCAATTCATACTTAAATTGCAATAAAGTTTTTGAGTCCTGTAATCAACACAAAGGCAATGACTCCAAGAACTTATTTACTAATACCATAGCTGCTGTTGTTGCTGTTTGTCCTTCATTCTCAAAGAAGACCATGAGGTCAGGGAGGTGAGGCCATGACGAGCACATGAATTGGATTTGTGAGGAGGTGGGGTGTGCTCACTTTTTCCTCTAGAGGTATCAGAGTCCAGTGGCCAGCTATGAATCACTATGACTGGAGATGGTCCAGGATGTAAGGTAATCAGGATTAAGTGACTTGCCTAAGGTCACACAGTGAATAAGAGTTGTGTCTGAATCAGGATTCGAACTCCTGTCCTCCTGACTCCAAGGTCAGTGCCCTATCCACTGCACCTAGCTGCCCTTAATACCATACATACTACATTCCTGTTAGAATATGGACTTCTAAAGGACAAGGAAGTTTTTTTCCCATTTTTAAGAGCCTCTAGCACACTGCTTCACATATAATTAGAAATGAGTAAACATGTTTAATTAATATTACAGAAAAAATAAAGAAGTACATAATGGGCATGCTAGGAAATATTATATTTGGGCAGCAATACTATTCTTGCCATTCAGTCATTTTCCAGTTGTGTCCAACTTTTCATGAGCCCAATGGGTCTATTTTTGGCAAAGATCCTAGAATGGTTTTCTGTTTCCTTCTCCAGCTCATTTCACAATTAAGGAAACTGAGGCAAACAGAACTATGTGACTTGCCCAGGGTCAGATAGTTACTAATAGTCTGAGCCAGATTTGAACTCAGAAAGATGAGTCTTTCTGAGTCCAAGTCTTGTACTTTATTATGCCACCAAGTTGTGCAAGATTATTATCTTGGGAGAGGTCAAATGACATAGTATATAAAATGCCAACAAGGGAGTTAGAACATTCAGCCTTGAATACATATTGATTGATTAATTTTGGCTAAATCCTTTAACCTCTAAATATCCTAGGAAATTCTAAGACTATTGATTGCAAAGGTGTTTCCTCACAAGAATTCTCTACACCAATGAAATCAAAGGAGCAACCAAAATGAAAAGGCAAACAACCCAGAATTTTAAGCATAGCTATGTTCACAGTCCTCTGTTCATTCTCCTATTCCAATTCCAAAGTATATTATGGAATATGGAATCTAATAATGGTTATAGATCCACATTGTGAAGCAGTACACTTAAATGAGTCTTCTTTTATACAAATCATATCTTAGTCAAATTCATTTTTAAGAGTTTTAAGATTCTGGGGTGGGTAGGTGGTGCAGTGGGTAGAGCACTGGCCCTGGAGTCAGGAGTACCTAAGTTCAAATCCAGCCTCAGACACTTACTAATTTCCTAGCTGTGTGGCCTTGGGCAAGCCACTTAACTCCATTGCCTTGCCAAAAAGCAAAAAAAAAACCCCAAAAAACTTAAAAAAGAGTTTTAAGATTCTGAGCTTCCATTTTTAAAAATGAACTCCAAATGGTAATGAGAAGGAAATAGGTCACATGGGAACAAACTAAAACTCTGAAATAGAAATCATGATTAATTGGTAGCAGAGTACTTCTAAATCTAAGAAATTTAATTAGATGACTAATAATAGAAATCATAATTGACCTAAAAGTGAGTAAATTGTAAACTTTTCAAATGAACTCTTTAAGGACTCCAAGAGTCTCTCAATCACTTATTTTATCTTGAATTTTTAAAGTTTAAATTCCTTTCACATTAAATTCCTTTCTATTTTTTAATATTTGAGTACAGATACATAAATACAATTCAGTCTCAGTGCAAATAATGAATTCCTTGTTGTGGTAACATTATTTAAACTTGCATCATGTGTTTCAATTTTATCATTGTTATATAATTATAACTTCAAATGGTATGAATTTGAATGCATGCAACCACTGTGATAGATTCATTATTTGTATTAATTCAAGTCTAGGTGTGCAAACTCTGGGAGCTCCATTAGGTCCAGGGAATCCATAAGCCGAAATATGATTGGATTAACCATGGGGATGAAAAGGCAACTTCTTAGACAAGTACTGCAGATTCGTATTTGTTCTGCACATATGTTCAATAAATGTTCACTCAATTTGAATTACTATGCAACATTTTTGTTGCAAAACTTCCTGGGGAGCTTTCTCAGTTAAGAGATTAACTATATGTTTTCCTTCTGGTTCATCACAGTCATGGTGGAAGTTTTATTATTATTCTTTATAATTTTGTAGTCACTGTATCTTTCCCCAGAAATATTTGAGAAAACTCTAAAATAGAATACCTTATTCTAAAATAGAATACAAATTTTCTATTTTAGAAGAAAAAAAGAATAAAAGCAACAAAATCCAGACAAGAAGAAAGAGAAAAATAATAGGCACAAATTCTGGATATCCAATGAGACAGAAGGTAGGTTCATGTTCAGGTCCCTGAAAGGCTAGAAATGTCACCATGATCACACCTCTTCTGTTCTCAACCAAGGTCATTGCCAGATCCTTAGGGGAACTCCCTTCTCAATACCAGGAACTGAGAGACGTCTAAGAAAGGTCAACACAATGATGTTTTCACCACCCTGGCCTTATAATTGTGTCATTAGCTTTGTCCCAGAGCACTAATTGTGGCTGCATAAATCTACTTGCTGACTCAACTTCTTTGTAGTTCTGCATTTTCTGGAGAATTACCAATGGGGATTTATCTGGCTCTTTACCTTTAGCAATAGTTTGCCACTGTGTCTACATCATGCCCTCCTATCTCTTTAAAATTGTTTACCTCTGGCACAAGGTTATGATAATTGGAGAGATCTGACACTATATAACTCTGAAAAATAGTGCTTGCATAATGATCAATGGAGAAAAATCAGGAAGTTGGCATCCAGGATGCCATCTCCCTTCTGTTCCTTTAAAAGATGTAAACATCCTTCTGTTCTTTCAAAGATGTAAACATCCTTCTGTTTTATTAAAGATGTAACTATGGGCATGGGAAGCAAGCTGCTGTTATTGCACTTGGACCAAGATGGTGAAAATCTATGAAGTAAGTAGGAATGGAACTATGAGCTGTGGTGGCTTCAAACTGTTGTGTTTTCAGACTTTATAGGTCAGGGATTGGGATATCAGAGAATGGCATTGCAGAAGTCATTCAGATCCTATGGAAGAGATAAGACTAGAATGAGAGAGTCTAAATGAGCCCTGTGACTTCTGCAAGCCTGGTGAGTAGGAGGTGGAAGACTCTACTTGGTCCAGAGCTAGGCTCCTGGACTCATTTCCTCTCATTCTATTATTCCTTTTTTGTCATCTACCAGAATACAATGGTTTGGAATATTCTCCCTATAAGGAAGAAGGAGGACAAGTGGGGACACATTTGGAGAGATGATTGGAGGTGGGCTACTCCACATTGAAACTTTTTAATTTTTATTATTGCATTGTGAACTTTGTGACCAAAATGTGTTGAGTACCTGTGTGTTCTATAAGTATATGGGTGGTTTAAAGATGGAGAAATTTCTGTATATGGGATAGGAATTCAAGAGTGACAGATTTTAGATTTGCAAAATTTTGAGGGGTATTCCATATTTATGCTTGTTCCTCTTTATCCATACTCATCTTCAACTAATTTCTCCCAGATGCCTTCTGCATTATATCCTCATTTCTCTTTATCTCCCTCAAAGAGGTAGTTCTTTCCTTTTACAAGGAAAATGTCTCTATATGTACAGTGATACCAAAAAAATAGCAGAATGTTAATCCCATTGCTCTCATAATCTCACTTAATTTTAATCTCTCCTTCTCTATTGGCTGCTTCCCTATTGCCTACAAACTTTTCATGTTTTTCCTAAGCCCCCACCCCAAACCTTCACTTAATCTGTCTGTATTCATTCACTATCATCTCATATCTCTCCTCTTTTTTATGTATAAATATCTTGAGAAGACAATGCTCAATAAGATCCTCTATTTCCCTTTAATCTCCTTTGCATGTTAACATGTACAAAATTAAATTCATTAACTTTTCTCTATAGCTTTTCCCTCTTCCCATCATCATTCCTACTACTTTTGAGGTATATCTCTCCAAACTAGGGTCGACTTCTCATTCACTCTTTTGCTCTACCCTACATCTAGTCTGTTGTCAAATTTTGTCAGTTTAAAAAAAATCTTTGTGATATAACTGGTCTACTCCCCTTTCCCTTCTCTAATACCACCAACACTGGTACAGCTCATTCCTGAACTACTGTAATAGCCTGCTAACTAATGCCTCTGCATCATTTCTCCCTATTCCATTCCATCTTCCACTCAGCTGCCAAAATGAGTTTCTTAGAGCACTAGTCTGACCATTTCACTACATTATTTAATAACTTTCAATTTCTTAAAGTTATCACCTCCAGGATCAAATAGCATTCTATTTGGCATTCAAAGTCTTTCACTACCCCCTACCCTTCCAGTCTTCCTACACTTTATACCACCACCCTTCTTGCTACTTCATTCACCAATTCTGTGATCCAGTAATACTAGTCTTCCTATTCCTTGCACATGTTATTATATTTCCCAATTTTGGATATTTTTACTAGCTGTTATGCATACATGGAATCTTCTCTCCTATTTCTGCCTCCTGGTTTTCCTAGCTTCGAGTCCCCTCTAAAATTCAACATTTAGAAGAAACCTTTCTTGATCCCCACCAGTTCGAGTACCTTCCCTCCCTTGATTTTCCCAATTTGTAGATTGTACATAACCACTTGGTTATTTCCTTTTCCATTTAACTCTGAGTTCCTTGAAAGTAGAGACTGTTTTACCTTACTTTTCACTTAGCACAGAACCTGTGCTAACATGACCAGCACATGGTGATTTAAATATTTATAGACTAATTTGGCTATCTTCTAGCCAAAATTAAATAAAAACACCAGGTAGTATTAAAGTTCAACTGTTCAGCCTTATTGACTAAAGCTATTTGCCATGAAGATTGAAGAGTAGACTAAGTATTTATATACTATCTTCCAGTAATTATGAAGCAGCAGCAGTGCTATTGGAAGAGACACCATACATGTACCAAAGAGGAACTAAGATGGCTACTGGGTTGGTGGCTACTCAAGAAGAGAGATACATGGTGGGCAAATCTAGGTAGCTGGGTAATATAGGGGAGAGAACACTTCAGTTTCTTAATCTCTGTGTAACCTTGAGCAAGGCACTTAACTACCTACTCTTTCCTTCAATTTTGTCAACTGCAAAATGGGAATAGTAAATAGCATCACCTCTCAGGGTTTTGTGAGGCTAAAATAAGATCATACTTACAGATTCCTTAGCACATTGTTCAGCATGTAGTAGATGCAATATAAATTCCATTTATTATTATTAAATCAAATATCACACTCTCTTTCGGAATAATTAATGCATCTGCAGGCTGCCTTTGTAGGCAGATCTTTTTTTCTTCCATTATTGTGTTGCTCCAAATTGTTTATACATGTAAACTCTAAAGAGTCGAAACAAGAAAATTAGGGAGTGGGAAGTTGAGACAAAGCCACAATCATTTAAGAACATTTATTACTGCCCCTGACGTACAACTTAACTTGACCATTGAATTAAAGTAGTGAGATTCACCAAATTTTTACATGACTATATATAATATGATCTTGATATAGAAAGGTAAATAATAGTGGGTAATAGTATTATAGACTGGTATAGCTCCTATAATAATTGAGGTGAGGTGTTAACTCTTTCATCATATAAAAAGATTCCTAAATTCTTTCATCAAGCATGTTTAATAAACAGAAAGCATTTATACAGTATTTTCCACATATTAATTCATTTTCTACACACAACTGCCTTGGGAAATAGATATTATTGCTATCCTATTTTACTGATGAGGAAACTGAGAAGTTCAGTGATTTGGCCAAGGTAACATAGCCAGTGTCTGAGACTGGATTTGAATTCAGATCTTCCTTTTTTAATCAACTATACCAATACACCATTCTCCCAATGTTTGCCAGTATTTTTTCCTTTTTGACAGAACTTCCATTAAAAATTAGAATTCTTTCAGAATTTTCCTTAGTTCTACACCAGATGAAATACTTGAACACTGAACTCCAAATGAGCTAGGAGGAATTTTAATCAATTTTCCAGGTCTTATCAAGATATAAGATACTAAGAGTCATAGCTCTATCTGTTGCTAATGAATCAACAGGAGTGAAATGGAAAGTTATCTGAACTGATGGGCATGCTGGAGCAAGCTCTTACCCACTTACAAAAATAATTCCTGAATTTTCAATGTGAATATTTATTTATTTATATTTTTAATTATTTATTTTCCAATTATATGTGAAGGTACTTTTCAACATCCATTTTTTTAAAGTTTTTTAAAGTTTTCTCCTTTCCATCTTCCCTCTACTCTGGCATAGCAAATAATCTTATATAGGTTATATATGTACAATCATATTGCATATATATTTGTATTAGTCATGCTATGAAAGAAGAATCAGAACAAAAGGGGAAAAATCATGAGAAAAAATGCAAAAAACAAATTTTAATAGGTGAAAAATAGTATGCTTCAGATTCCATACTTTTTTCTCTGGATGAATATGGCATTTCTAACACAAGTATTTTGGAATTATCTTTGATCATTGTATTGCTGAGAAGATTTAAGTCTGTATTATAGTTGATCATCTCACAATGCTCCTGTTGAGGTATATAATGTTCTCCTGGTTCTACTCACTTTACTTAGCCTCAATTCATATAAGTCTTTCCAGATTCTTCTGAAATCTGCTTGCTCACTATTTTTTATAGAGCAATAATATTCCATTATATTCATATACCATAACTCATTTAACCATTCCCCAATTGATGGGCATTCCCTTAATTTTCAAATCTTTGCCACCACAAAAAAGAGTACTATCAATAATCTTGTACATGTCAGTCTTTTGCCCTTTTTGTGATCTCTTTGGGATGCAGGCCTAGTAGTGGTTTTGTGGTATCAAAAGGTATGCCCAGTTTTATAGCCCTTTGAGCAGAGTTCCAAATTGCTCTCTAGAAAGGTTAGATCAGTTCACAATTCTACCAAAAGGGCATCAGTTCCCCAGTTTTCCCATATCACCTCCAACATTTACCATTTCCTTTTTCTGTCATATTAGATAATGTGACAGGTGTGAAGTGATATCTCAGAATTTTTTCAATTTGCATTTCTTTAATAATGATACAGCATTTTTTCAGATGACTGGGGATAACTTTAATATCATCTAAAAAAGGCCTGTTTATATCCTTTGACCAATTATCAAGTTGGAAATTACTTTTATTCTTATAAATTTAACTTAGTTCTCTATATATTTTTGTAATGTTTATCAGAAATACTGCCTATAAAAATTGTTTTCCAGCTTTCTGTTTTCCTTCTAATCGAGGTTGTATTGGTTTTGTTTGTGCATAAGCTTTTCAATTTAAAGTAATCAAAATTATCCATTTTTCATTTCATGATGTTCTCTATCTCTTCTTTGGTCGAAAATTCTCCTTCTCTCCATAGAGCTGACAGCTAAATGATTCCTTGATCTTCTAATTGGCTTCAGACATACCATATGTCTGAATACCATTTATGTCCGACAGACCATTTATGTCCAACATACCATTTATGTCTGAATCATGTATCCATTTTGACCATATTTTGATAGTGTTAAATGTTATTCTGTGCCCTATTTCCACCATACTATTTTCCCGTTTTCCTAGTAGTTTTCGTCAAACAGCTAGTTTTTATCCCAGAATTTGGAGTTTTTGAGTTTATCAAATAGAATATCAGTATAGTTATTTGCTAGTACTTGTAAAACTAACCTATTCCACAGATCTACAGCTTTATAATACAGTTTGAGATCTGGTAGGGCAAGTCCATCTATCTTTGAAGGTTTTTTCATTAATTCCTCAATATTCTTGATCATTTATCCTTCCAGATAAATTTATTTTTCTCTCTTTATGCTAGAAAATTTGTTTGAGATGGCACTGAATAAGTAAATTAATTTAGGTAAAATTGTCATTTTTATTTTATTAAGTTGTGTGAGTTCTCCCTAAAATAGTCATTTATGTAAATGCTCAACTGTTATTTTTCTGGTTATTTAGATCTAACTTTATTTGTGTGAAGTGTTTTGAAATTATGTTCATATAGTACCAGGATTTGTCTTGGCAGTTAGACTTCCTAATATTTTATGTTGTCTACAGTTGTTTTGAATAGAATTTCTCTGTCTCTTGCTTCTGGGCTTTGTTGGTAATGTATAGAAATTTTTATATTTATGTGAATTTATTTTATTTCTTGCAGCTTTGCTAAAGCAGTTAATGGTTTCAAGTAGTTTTTTTTAATTGGATTCATTAGTGGATTCTCTAAGTATACTTATATCATCTGCAAAGAAGGAAGTTTTGTTTCCTCGTTGCCTATTTTCATTTCTTTCAATGTGAACAGAAATGTGACCAGAAATGGGCAAAGCCTTTCAATCAGGGTTTGGTTATTGTTTTATTGTAGATTGCATAGACTCTAAACTTAAGAAAACATTGAAAGTCTGTCATCAGTACATTTCCTCCAGAGAGTGAGTTGTCAAACATTGACCACTGCCTGAAGTAAAATTCTGGCTCTACTTAGTTCCTGTAAGAATCTGGGCAAGTCACTAGACTACTCTGGTCTAATGTAGGTCCTTATCTACAACATGAGAATTGGAAAAGATGATGTTTAGGATACTTACTACTCAATATCTTATCTATGATTCTATGGGCTAAAATTTACTTTGCATCAGACTGTGTGAATCTGGTAAGTTCGTTTATCACTGGGTTTATTTCCTCATCTGTCAAATGGGGTGGGGTAGGAGTTGATGATTTCTAAATTCCTTTTCTTTTCATTGATTGTACATTCTGTCTAGTTTGCTAAATCAATTGCCTAGGTGAAAAGTACTGTAAGAATTTTGGACCCATCAGAGAACACTCTGAATAAGAAAAGAAGATAGACTAAAAGAATCCTCTTTTTCATGCTTTAGTACTGAGAAATCAGTGAAATGACAGTGAGTTCCTTTAGAAATCATGACTCCAAAAGAGGGTCGAACTCAGAGAACAATTAGGAGGCTAGTTTAGCTAAAGTATTAAATGAGAGGAGGGGACAGGGAGCCTAGACTAGACTCAGCTTGCAGCACATCTAGTCAAGTCAGATGTTTTATTCGTTAAGCAATGAACATTACCTAAAAGTTTTTGAGAAGGAGAATGATTGGTTCATTTGTGAATCAGAAAGATCATTTTCATAGTGGGTTAATTGTAGAGAGAAGAAATTGCAATCAAGGAGACTGAGTGATTGGGAAGCATTGACTAGTTCAGGGGAGCATCATAAGTGCCTTAGCTAAAGTAAAAATGGCAACAGTAAAAATGGAAAAGCAGGCATAGATTTAAATGACAATTTATAGTTAAATTTGTCAGGCTTTGGAAATAAATTGCCTGTGGAAGGTTAGTTGTTGTCCTTCATTTTCTAAAAAGGCCAAAATGACATCACTATGTTGTCAAGGTACAGTGTGTCTGACTGTGACCAATCAGACCAATACAAGCTCAGAAAGCTCTACAAATAGTCCATTTAGAGCAGAGATGTCTCTAAACTTACACATCTCACATTTCTTTTGAGCTGCTATAATTCTTCACTTACAGATAACAGCTCCTTCTTTGATGAGGACCTGCTATACTGGGAGATGCTTTGTCTGTGTCTCCCATGAAATGAAGGTAATTCCAAAGTTCTTCAGAGAGAGCTTGAATTCGCCCTTGTATCACTTCTTTTGACCATGTGAGCATCTTCCTTGTGTGAGTTCTCCCTAAAATAGTCATTTATGCAAATGTTCATTTGGCATTGAACAACATAGCCAGTCTATCTAAGTTGTGTTCTCTGTAGCAGAGTTTGAATGTTTGGCAGTTTAGTTCAAGAAAGGACCTCAGTGTTGCCTTATCTTGCCAGATAATCTTCAAAAGCCTCCTAGGACAATTCAGATGGAAACAAAGAAGGGAAAATGTTAGAAAAAGATGAGTTCTGTTTTGACACTTTGAAGTGTCAGTGGGGCATCCAGATGATATCCATCAGGCAACTAGAAATTTAAGCTTAGTGCTCAGAAGAAAAGTCAATTTTAGAGATTTGAGGATCATCTAAATACAGATGGTCAATAAAAATCATGATAGTGAATGACATTACCAGGAGAATTTCTAGAAAGAAAGAAGGTCAGAGATAACATTGGGAGACGCCAACACTTAGGTGAGGGAGGAGGAAGAAGATAAACTAGTAAAGTAAACTAAGAAAGATCATAAAGCAAGAAGAAAACCAAGAGAGATCATGATTCTAAAAGCTAATGGAAGAGAAAACATTGAAGATCAGGTATTGGTATGAAGTACTTGAAAGTACTCTACACATCTAGATATAATCATATTAGCTATTATTATATAATTATATATTATGTTGTATTACATATAATTATTACAGGATGATGATAATGATGTCACCCTTCCCCAAATTAGGAGAGTAGCAGATTATTCTTGATCAACTTATCTCCTTCCCACCACGTGTTTGACAGGCAGCAAGCATTAAAGAGCCTACTATGTGTTAGATTTATATTACAAAAGAGAAATTTCAAGCAGATTTTTATCTAAACAAGTTGCAAAACAGAAACTGTAGAAGTAATGCACATTAGGGTACACGAAAAACATACAAGAATAATTGAGCTTCTAGAGAACAAGATAAAATCTCAGTTCAACCAAGGAGAGAACACTCTCATATCTCACCAGGGAAATCTTTTCAGTAGTTTCTAGAACAGAAACCACTAAGAAATAAATGATGGCTTTCCCCACATTCAGTGACTTCATTCAAAAGTAACTGATTGTTGTTCAGTCATGTCGAACTCTTGACAACCGTGAGGAGCATATTGTCCACGGGGTTTTCTTGGCAAAGATACTGGAGGAGTTTGACATTTCCTTTTCCAGTGGATTAAAGCAAAGGTTACATGACTTGCCTAGGGTCATACAACTAGTAAGTTCCTGAGTATAGATCTGAACTCAGACCTTCCTGACTGCAGAACCAAAACTCTATCCACTGAGTCATAAAATTATGTCTCATTATTCTAAATTTAGTGTTAATTCTATAGGAGCAGTTGAGTTGTGCAGAATATATATATATATATATATATATATATATATATATATATATATGTATGTATGTATATATGATCCCACCCCTGGAATCAGAAAGCCGAATCCAAATTCAGCCTCAGACAATCACTAGATGGGTTACCCTGGGTTAGTCATTTTACCTCTGTTTCCCTCAGTTTTCTCATCTGTAAAATAAACATAATTAGAGTATGTACCTCCCAGAGTTGTAAGGATGAAATAAGATATTTATGAATTATTTAACAGGATACATCATTATATAAAAATACACACTATTTAATATAAATAGTATAGAAATAACTATATGAATGTTAGTTATTATATTGTTACTGTTTTATTATGAATTGTTCTACAGTAATAGCCAGTCAGCCATAATTTATTAAGATCCTACTATGTACCAACACTGTGATAAGTACTGGACATACAAAAAGGTTAACTTTACTCCTTACTCCTACCAAAATCCAAACAGTTACTGATTTCAAGGAGCAATTGGGGGGTAAAGGAAAGGAGACCCATAGGGATAAGATAGAACCTTAAGAACTAGACCTGTGATTTTATTGAAATAGGAAACTCCCAGATGAGGAATCTTCCTCTACCAAGCTAGACCAACCACTATCTTAGTGAATACTCCAAAGTACTTAGAAGATGTGACTTGACCAGGATCATACAGTCAGTCTTTGTCAGAGGGAGAATTTAAATTAAGTCCTTCTGACTCTGGCTCTGTCTCTGAGACCCACTCTCTATGCTAGACTACTTCTCAAAACACAGTGAACCATAAGAAAAATAGAACAATTCTTGACCTAAGGAAATTTAAGTTCTCTTTAATTTTATTTAAATTTAAATTCCCTTGGGCAGAATAGAGGTACATTGGGAGGAGGGAATAGCATGTTTGAAGAATTGTTCTTTTGGATCAGCTATTCTTCATCTTTTTTTGTGACATGGGCACCTTTGGCAGTCAGTTTTGTTTTTAGATACATAAAGTAAAATATATAGAATTGACAAGGAAACCAATTGTATTGAAATACAGTTGTTTAAAATATTTTTTAAAAGTAAAAGTTCACAGACCTTAGGTTAAGAACTCTACTTATACATACACCATGATAGGACCTTGCTATCTGCCATTTATGTACATTGTACCATCTATTCCTGAAATACACATTACTAATGGAGATAGGTCAAGGGTAGAAAGAGTATATTATCTAGCAGAATTTACCTAGAAGAATTTTGTGGTGCTTTTTAATCATACTGCTTCTTACCATTCTGATAATTTGACTTTAGCCCATCCATTCATGAAACCTTTAGATTCCAGGATATATGAGGACCAATCAGTAGCCTTTGATGTGTAGGTTCATTTAATCCCCTATTTGCAGAGTTGGGGTCATCCCATCCCATAGAACATATGTGAAGGTGAACTGGGCCCTGGGACATTTGCTATCAGAAGGTTCTGGTTTATCCCATTTGTTCCTGTAATTGGGGTTGTGTCTAAGAAAATTGCCTCTTGAGTGAGATGAGTGACCCACTTGCTGGATTTTAAGAGGAATGATTCTACATGTATGTCCCTTGTTTGATAGTAATTTCTTGTTTCCCTTGCTTTCTGTGATTATAATGTCCTTTTTTTTCTTTTCATCCATTCATTCCAAGTTAAGAATCAGTGACAGTCTGGCTAATCTTACCACAGGTCAAATTCAAATCCACATAAATCTGAAGAATGCCTAGAAACAGCTGTCTACTAGGAAGGAGCCACCTGGATCCTTTCTGCTTCAAGGTCAAGTATCTATGGGCAATGTCCAAAGGATAGGACTAAACTAGCTTTAATGATTCTGTGGTTTGTGTTCACCAATTTCCAACCCTTTGCTTCTTCTATAATTTCATATAAAGAACATATTGGAATCCAGTATGTAACAATATCCATAATAAGATAAAAGAGATTGAATTAAATAATTCTTTCAGATTGTATTTTCTATTGAACCCACATAGAGTCAATATTAGAGAAATTCCAGGAAAAAATGAAGTTATGTCCTAAAAATGCTTTCTAGGATAGCATTTCACTGCCCATTCTATACTATGGACTGATCAGGAAATCAACTAATTGAAAAACATTTATTGGGGCAGCTAGGTGGCACAGTGGATAGAGCACTGACCTTGGAGTCAGGAGGACTTGAGTTCAAATCCAACCTCAGACACTTAATAGTTGCCTAGCTGTGTGACCTTGGGCAAGTCACAACCCCATTACCTTAAATAAATAAAAAAGTTAAAATAAAAAGAAAAACATTTATTAAGCACCAACCATATGAAAAGCACCACTACTAGGTGCTAGGGATATAAAGACATAAAATAAAATTTTTTCTGCTTTGAAGGAACAAATTCAGTTGAGGTAGAAAGGAAGTATGTTAACAACAACAACAAAAGTAATACATTTAAATGTTTGTAAAGTAGTTTACAAATATTTCATTTGATTCCCACAATGACACTGTCAGTCAGATGTTGTTATAATTCTATTTTTAAATTTTTAAAAATTCTTTTTGTTTTTTGTAAGACAATGGGTTTAAGTGACTTGCCAAGGTCACACAGCTAGATAATTATTAAGTGTCTGAGTTCAGATTTGAACTCAGGTCCTCCTAACTCCAGGGCCAGTACTCTGTCCCCATAGAGCGTACCACCTAGCTGCCCCAATTCTGATTTTTTAAGATGAGGAAAATGAGACAGACAAATTAATGATTTGCCCAACGTCACACAACTAGTAATTATCTGAGACTGGATTTGAATTCAGGTCTTCTTGACTCCAGGTCTAGTGCTATCTCTACTGTACTACTCAGCATAGAATAAATCATAAGGAGCCAATACCAAATAAATACAAGATATTTAGGGAGGAAAGGTACTGGCAATGAGTGAGTGAGAGAGAGAGAGAGAGAGAGAGAGAGAGAGAGAGAGAGAGAGAGAGAGAGATCAGAAAAGACTTTTTTTTGAGCTCCATCTTGAAGGAACTGAGAGATTCTAAAAAATGGATGTGAAAAAGTCAGTATGAGATTGGAGATGTCATAAGTAAGGAATGGAGAAAGAATAAATTTATCTGGACATCTAATAAATACGGAAGAAAATAAGATATAAAACATCTAATTATTCACCTATTGTCAACTGGATTGGAACTGGCCTCTAAACCTGGGAGTGTCGAAAGAGAAGAGTCTAGAGGCAGGAGAGTAAGGATAGAAGTTTAATTTTAGAGCGAGGAAAATGATGCCTGCATCATGCCCTACTCTCCTATACCAAGAAGATGGCTTAATGTGCTGGAACAAAGGTAGGTCTTATATACTGGACTGGACATGGCATAGTCATTCTTAGATGTTGATACATTTCTGATGTTTAGCATTTCTTGAGACAATACAGGTGTTCTTGGATCCTGTGGAAGCAGTCATTGTTGCAGGGGCATGGTCATTCTTTGGGGTGCAGGACCAGAGTTCTTTGATGGGAACAGTCATGAAATACCTGTCAGTGTCAAGGAATAGGGACTGTGACTATGAGATGAATGGTCCTGAGAAATATGGGGAGTGAGCACCTGGTACTGGTCCAACCCACTCTCTTTGCCAGAGACTGAGATCATTCCAGAACACAAAGGATTATTGCTTTGCAAAGCTCAAGGTGCATCTTACTAGCTGGAAAACAGGAAATCTCCAAAATATTTTGACATTTCCCTCTTTTGGTCAAAGGGACTTGGTCTGAGACAATCCCTACCTTTTTGGCCAATAAAAGAGAAGCAGGTATATAACCTGGCATAATGCCCAGAGGAGACCTATTAGGGAACTATGTGCCATGTAATTTGTTGCTTCTCATTTGGGATCTTGGGACAGTTGTCTCATCTGGATCTTGGCTGCTCATGGATCTGTCCATTCAGAAATGGGGTTTACTTCAGATGATCCAGGTTTAAACAAGTTTTTCTCACAATTCACATAATTGCATAATTACATTGTCGGCTACAGATCAAATTATTCAGAGGGCTCAAAATGGACTAGTTCTGAGAAGGGAGATTGACATGTCAACAAGGGGAATAAGAAAACAAATATTAAAATCTTTAATCTCAGAACAACTCTTTTTTTCGGGGTTTTTTTTAAAGGCAAATGGGGTTAAGTGGCTTGCCCAAGGCCACACAGCTAACTAATTATTAAGTGTCTGAGACCGGATTTGAACCCAGGTACTCCTGACTCCAGGGCCGGTGCTTTATCCACCGTGCCGCCTAGCCACCCCTTAGAACAACTCTTAAATCGGTATTGTTTCTCCAGTTTCAAATCTAGAGGTTCTGACTTAATCTAATACAATCATCTAAATTTGGTTCTCCAATTTTTGAAACTTTCAGTTTATATAATTTGCTGTCACTATCCTTAGCTAAATTTTGAAATTTATATAGTATTTGATAAGATTCACTTCCAAGTCTGGCTCTAGTAGGGGTGGCTAGGCGGCGCGGTGGATAAAGCACCGGCCCTGGAGTCAGGAGTACCTGGGTTCAAATCCGGTCTCAGACACTTAATATACCTAGCTGTGTGGCCTTGGGCAAGCCACTTAACCCCATTTGCCTTGCAAAAACCTAAAAAAAAAAAAAAAAAAAGGATTCACTTCCAAGCCTGGTTCTAGTGCTTTTTCTTAGAAAATTCATTTATGACCTATTCTTCTGCCTTTTAAAATTATCAAATACTTAAAAATGGGAAAATATTTTCACTTTCTGTACCATCATTAATATAATTTATATATAAAACCCAATTAATCCTTAATTAATAAAACTTTGTAATTACCAAAACATATTTAAAATCTGAATTTCTATATTGATAAATTTGTCAGTCAATCATGAATACCTTTAAGTAGTTCTTTGAGAAAACAGTCTAATACTGCTACTTTTCTCAAAATTTGCTATCCATTTAATTAGAAAATTTTTACATTTCATCTTTATTTTATTACCTTGTCTAATCATTTTCTCTTTTGGACAACATTATTCCTACATTGTAATTTAACCATAAATATAGACTAAAATGATAAGAATGTTCATAATTGAATCCTATGATAATAGCTGAGTATCAATAATATTATTTGATAGATTTAGTGCTATATTTATAATTTTTCTTGAGTATAGAAATTTGCTATAAAAAAGGAAAAGGAGGGACATAGTTACATTATAAAAGAGGGAGATAAACTCCTTTAGCTCTGTTGGAAAAAAAAATTCCCTTAGTTCTATTTGATTTCAGGTAGGACTCACATCTGCAGCCAATCATGAAATCACACAGAATTAAAGTCAAGGTTCAATTTTAACCAATTTTCTTTTTTCCTGAAAATAAATAGCCCAATGGGACTTTGAGGTCATTCCACAACCTTTCCACCTTAAGTGAGCAGTCCCCAGACTACCAAATATAACATTTTCTACAATTAGCTTTATGACAATTCAAAAACTGGCAATCAAAACTCAAAACAATAGTAAATTTATAGTTTCAGAAATTTTTTACTTTAAATAGCAAAATTTCACTAACCTCAGCTTAGAGCTTGAATATCTTTCCTTGATAGTTCCCTAATAGCTAACATTTCATTGATCCTTTATTTATAATTTGAAACTACCCATATTCTGGGAATTCAGGCACCCAACAAACTTATTGCTAATATGTTAAAGCTACATTTTTAAACCATTTGATACACTTTCATAATAGCCAAAATTTTCAAATAAAATCTATTATTATTATAAATATTATTTTTATTTGACCTGTTAGTAACTAAATATAACTCATTAAATTTTCAAATATCCATTTTTTATCCCTCCTTTTGAAAGTCTGATTCATGTACGACAACCTCCAACTTAAAATTACTTTGTCTTACAGCAATTTTATTTTATAATGGTCTCTTGAATTTTACAATATAATTTTAGAAGACATAATAACACAAACAAGAAACTTCAGATATCAATTGCATTTCTAAATTATCACCTATAAGAATCATTGATCTCATTTCTTTTGGCATTTTAAAAACTACTTTAAAGTTATTAAATATAGAATTATATTCATTTAAAGAAATCATAATACTGCAGTGTTTAGCATTTGTCCATCACTGTTAAGAACTTTACAATAATTATATCATTTTGATCTCACAATAACATTTTTATTTTTCTCTTTACAAATCAGGAAACTGAGAGAGATAATTGCAATAATTACACAGCTAATACATTTCCACAACTGGAACAGAGAAGGGTGGGTTCACCAGGGCAGAGGTTGGCTAACTCTCCCACCTCATATTGCCACACTAGGTGCTGCCAGAGACACTGGTCCTCTCCCAGGCAGCAGTTGGGCAGGATCTGCCAAGGGCTGGGCTCACCTTGGAGACACTGACTGACTAAGCTTTGGGAGTGGTGCAGCAGAGGGTAGGGTTTGGGGTGATTGGTGATGGCGCCTTTCCATTGGTGGTTGTTTCTGGTGGTAGGGCTCAGGGAATGCTGATCATAGAGACTAGTTCTCCACTCTTCATCCCCGAAAAGCTGCAAAGACTGGAGTTGAGAAGTTGTTAAGGCAGGTGTGTGAGACCCTACTGTGGTGACTGCTGCCCTTGCCCCTCCCCACTTCTACTAGGTGGGGCAGAAATCAAGTTTCCCAACAATTCTTTCCTTAAGTTGATCTGAGATGAGAGAGGTTAACTGAGAGACTTGAACTATAACAAAATAGGGCAAAAACTGAAAAGTCAAGGAAGGGACTTCCAAATACTGCTATATACCCTATTTTTTCCTTTACTCTCTTCATTTCTGGGCTTTCTACCCTAGCACAATGAAGTCATTAATTTGTCTATTACTTTAAAAAATTTAGAAGAAATTTTTTTTTATCAGATTTAATCTTATTTTTCTTTAAAATAAATTCTATAGAGTGATAACTGAAAACTTACTGGGATGTTTCAGAAGGGGGTAAGTTCATGCAATTGCTCCCCAAATCTCAGGAATTTTCTCTTGTAATCTTAATATGATTAATTTACAAACTCCTTAACGCAAAACCTCCAGAATCTAATACGATTATTTTAGCTGTTCTACAATTTAATTATCTAACTTTATTTGTGCAGTCCCAACATGGTAAGTGTTAGGACCTCAGAAAAAAAGTGTCTTATAGATTTTTCCTCTTTTATTATAACCTATTCCCCACAGAAAGTCAAAAGGGATTAGTAAAGTTTATTAATCTTTCCTAGTGGCCCAACTCTGGTTACAGTCCTTAGAAATTTTTCTGGCTATGACTGTACTTTAAGTCTTTCAAGTTAATAATAAAATCTAGCTCACAGCACAAACACAATACAGACATTATGCAATTTATAAAGATACACAGATAAAAATAGATGCAAATGGAAAAAAAAAGAGTTCTCAGTCCATAACTGGACATGCATTTAAAAAAGAAAAGGACTCACAGTCCATAGCTGGATATACACTTATAAAATTTGCAGTTCGTAGCCAGCAATTCATTTCTTGATATAAACCATGAGGCATGTAGAGAGAAAAAGAACAAATGTATTCCTCATTCTTGACCAGGGAGGATCTCATTCAAGAAAGGGTCTTGGAGTTTTCCTCACAAAGAAAGCTAAGGTCAGTCAAAGTTAAGCCAGAGGATTTGAGGGTGTGAATTCATCAGATGATGGGAGTGTCAGACCAGAGAAATAAATTTTCAGTGGCACCTAGTCCATTCCCACTAGTATATGAAGGTCCATTTAACACTTTTCCATGTAACACCCCACATCTGACACCAATTAATGTTAACTCTACTGGATCTGGCCTCTAACTTTGACCAGAGCCCAAACAGAGCAGACAAGAGGCAGGAGAGTCAGTACACAAACAAAAGATTAATTAATGTCAAAATGAAGAAAATGATGCCTGTAGATGGAACCCCTACCCCAAGAAAGAGGGCTTAATATGTTGGACCAAAGTCATGATTAGCATTTCTTGAAACAATGCAAGTATTCCCTTGGAAACTGTCTCATTGCCTTTGTCATTATCTCAAGTCTTGGGGGAGTCATGGCCATCCTGTACGATATAAAACCAGAGGGCTTTTTTTAAAATGGAAATAGGAGTGTAATATCATCAATGACAAAGGACAGAGACTGTGAACAAGTGATGGATGGCCTTGGGAAATAGGAAGAGCTAAATCAGTGACACCTGGTGTTTATAATGCTAGTCTAAGCTATAATCTTTGGCAAAGGATGAAATTATTTCAGAACACAAAAGATTATTGTCATGCCAAGCTCAGGGCACAGACTTTATCTTTGGAAAACAGGCTATCTCCTAAATATTTGGACACCTAGAACTCTTCCCTGTGTAGCCTCAGAGAAGCCACTTTTGATAGATTAGGATGAAGGACCTAGAATTTCATTTTAAGAGAATTGAGATAGAATCAAGCAGAAGAAGGGTGAAAATGAAGTAGCTTTTCTAATAGGTTTTCAAAATAAGGAAGCTAAGTAGAAAAAAAGATAATCTAATTGTTCTTGATAAATTTTAGTCAATACAGACAAATGAAATTCTTCTTAGAATATTGATATAAAAGGAATTTGTGATTATTGAGCCATACTTAGTGATTTTTAAAAGAACTGGACCAATAAGAAAGATTTCATAAATTTTGAGAAGGGCAAACAATATTCTATTGTGGTTTGTTTTTTTAAGGAAAAGCATGAATCTTGAACACCATATTCCAGGCAACTTCTCTTTGATTCATGGGAAAATTTTGGAAAATATCTTTAAATAAGTTGTTAATGAACATCCAGAAAATGAAGCAGTGATGAGAAAGAGCCAGCATAGCTTGATCAAGAAATTGATCACCCTAGACTAATCACATTTCCTTTTCCAATAGGGTTGATTAATTTGCCAGGGGAATGTAGTATATCTAATTTACCAAATGTCAGCAAAGTATATGATAAATTACTATAGTGTAGTTGTAGAAATGAGAGTTAGATGAGATAGTATAATTAAAAATTATTTAAATAGACAGAGTCAAGTAGCAGCCATTAGTGGTTAGATGTGAATTTGTAAGGTCTTCAATGGGCTGCCTCAGGGATTTCTGTTTGACCCTGTGCTGTTGAACATTTTTATCAATGACTTGGATAATTGCACAGATGACAACCTTATCAAATCTGCAGAAGACACAAAGCTAAAAGGGATAGCTAATACACTGGATGATAAGAAAGAAGCTGACAGACTAAGACAGTGGATTGAATTAAAGATTACATTTAGTAGGGATAAAGATAAAATCAAATACTAGAACTCAAAAAGCTCCCTTTACTCAAGTTCAAAATTAAGGTGGTGAGTCTGGATATCAATTCATCTGAATGGGATTGGAGGGTAGCTTAGAACAATGGATAGGATTTTGGATTTAGAATCATAAAATGTATTAAAATTTTCTCTGTCCATAACTTTGGGCAAGTGCCATGACCCTCTGGGCCTCAGATTCATTATAGATAAAATGAGGGAATTAGACTTGATAATCTCTAAAATCCATTTTAATTTATAAATTTAGGGGATTATAAGGCATTTTAGGGCATTGCAAGTTCAGCTATGAGTCAAAAGTGATATATGACAGATAAAAAAACAGCAAAACTAATTTCAGGTTGGTCTGAAGCAAGGGCAGCACTGTGTCCAGTTCTAGGTATATGCTAGTCTTTGATGGACACTGACATCTGGAGAGGAACTAAAGAGAAACAATCAAGATGATGAAAGATCTTGAGTTCAAGTCATATAAGAATCATATGAAGTAAGTGGGGACAGTGAGCCTGGAGAACAGAAAACATAGGGGGGAACTAGATAGCTGTCTTCAAATACCTAAAGAGTTATTATCATATGGAAGAAGTATTCAACTTCTACTTATCTTAGATGCCAAAACCAGGAGCAATGGTAAGAAGTTGCAAAGCGGTAAATTTCAGGTAAGGAAAAGATGTAAGGAAAAAATTTTAATGAACAATTTAATGGATAATCAAAGAACTTCATAATTTATTAAGCACTTACTACATTCTGAGAACTATTTTAAGTTCATGGAATACAAATAAAAAAAATTTATTTCCTGCTCTCAAAGAATTTGTATTTTAGTGAGCAAAACAACACACATAACTAAGTGATATCCAGGAAAGAGAATTTTGATTTTGAAGCTACAGGGATGATGAGTGTAACCCTAGGAGAGTCAGAAACACAATGTTGATATGATCATAGTTCAAGGTTTCAGAATTGGAGGGGATAAAGAAAGAAGGGAGAGGAAAGGGTAAGCCTGATTAAGTGAGGTAAGTGCAGAAAGATAGCCAGAGAAGAGATAATGAAGTATGACTAGGGCATTCCTTAAATAGTGTTTAGGGAAATAGTCACTAATCTAAGGAGGCTACGGAGACTTCCTGGAGCTATCCCCCAAAGCATTATTATATTATATTAGTTATATTATATTATATTATATTATATTATATTATATTATATTATATTATGCCATGTCATGTCATGTTATATTATATTAATTATATTACATTACATTGTATTATACTATATTATATAACATATTATATTATATAACATATTATATTATACAACATATTATATTATAGAGGGGATTTTTATTCAGATACAGATTATTCTCTTAGTTCAGAGATATTATGGAACTTTGTTAATAAATATTTTACTGACTGTAAGAGTTAGACAATTCTATTCAAGATCTTAGCTACCATGGATAGCCACCTGTTCACAGACACCATTGAATCCAAATTATTGCTATCATGAAGACTCATAAAGAATATGGAAACCCTAGAGTTTTTATCTGTACTTTCCAAAAGAAGCAACATCTCTCCTTCAGATGGATATAAGTAACATATACCCAGCAAGAAAGATGAAGACAGTATCATATATTAACACTGGATATAAAATCAGTTGATCTTACTTTCAATCCTGGTTCTACCATTTAGTACCCTAGTAATCGTAAGTGAATTATGTAATATCTCTGGGTCTTTCATCCATAAAATAAAGATATCAAACGAATAATCTGTTAAAGTCCCTTTCTAGCTCTAAATCTTAAGATCCCAAGAGACCATAGAGTCAATAACTGCCTAGTTACAGTGATACCAATCTTTGTATCTCCTGTAGCTGCTCCCCTACATTTAGACTTTCCAACTCTGTCTCAAGGCAAGGACACTTCCCAAATTCAATTCCTCAGGAAATAAGGTCCCAAGAATTTAAATGACATTTGATATGATGTTGGCTGCACATATACTTCAGAGAATCCATGAATAGGGCAGAGAGACACTCCTTTCTTCTCTACAACACTCAGAAATAATTTGTTTCACAAGGGGAATTTAGACATGAGTTGACTATGCTTCATTTAAATATATGAAAATAAAGAATTCTAAAGGTAAATTCTCATGCCTAAAGATAATGATGACATATGGCAAGTCCCACAAATATCACTCAAGTAACTGATCATTTTGATCTTAAAAATTAGTATGGATTCTATTGGTTTTTTTGTTTTTGTTTTTGTTTTGCTTTTTGCAAGGCAATGGGGCTAAGTGACTTGCCCAAGATCACACAGCTAGGTGTGCTGAGGCTGAATTTGAACTCAGGTCTTCCTGACTCAGGGCTGGTGCTCTATCCACTGTGCCACCTAGCTGTCCCCTAGTATGGATTTTAAAACTTTACACCAGTGGAGTGAAATTTTAAAATTGGAATCCCACCAATGACTTTTAATAATAGGGGTGCTTATATGTGTACTGGAGACAAATTAATAAAAGTAACATTACGAGTACTAGTGAATGTTTTGGAAAGATGATAAATACTTGTTAAACATTTCAAAGAGACAGAGAGATTCACTTTTTTAAGTCTTTAAGCTCCTTAAATCACTGACCAGGGATATAAATTAGGAAGAATACTTAGAAACCAATTTCTATATCTCACACTAAAGAAGAATAGAAATAAAAGGTAAGGCCTTCTTGCAAAGGGAAAGATTCCCTTAATATTCCATTTGACTCAAGTGCAAAAAAGTTGACTAACTGATTAAAAGCTAAAAGAAAGACTTTCCTATGGCAAGTTATGATCCTTTTCAGGAAAATCTGCCTCATCTCACTGATGGGAAATCATTCAAGTCCCCATACAATATGCCTCAGAGACATTACATCAGTAGCAGGTGATTATAGCAGGTGAAATAACACAGGAGACCACTGAATAGTTTAAAGGACCAGTTTTAGATCTGGTATGTGGTCTGGGAAAAAAAAAACGAGACCACCTCAGTGCTACAATAAAAGAATTCTTGAAGGTTGAAATTGTGACTTGGCACTTCAGAGAATCTACAGTCAGTTTATGCTAATTCCCCAAGCACTTGTTAGGATCAAGATGAGTGTCTATCTTTCTGAAAAAGCTTTGAAAACTAATAGTCAAGGGAATTGTGAAGTCAGAAGAAAGATGATGTGAAGTTAGTCCCAGGTAAGCACTGATTTGAGAGGTAGAAGGCAGTTTGTTGTTATTTTTTTAAAGGTTCTTTTATTGTATTTGGATTGTTGAAGCAGCAGATTAGAGATAAAGGCCTCCTGAATTCATGATTATTTGAGCAAAAATACTAATTTCTCAGAAAGAACCTGATAAAATTAAATCCAGAATATCTTCATCTGTTTGGGCTAAAAAAAGAAGGCAAAATACTGCCTTTAGTTGTCCAGAGTTGCTGAAAAACAAATAAAACAAAGGATAGAACTGCTATTCTCATAACAACAAAGGATTCTGGAACTAGGAGCCTTATCAGGTCGATGCTAAAACACTAGCAGAATATAGTCAGTGAGGCAAAATTACTTTCTGTTATAGCTGTGTCCTAGATTATCAATTGCATGTTGGATGTCATAGAGAGGTGAAAACATATTTCACTTGGAAGAAGCTATTGTCCAGTGACCCAACTTGGGATGGTGGGGTCAGAGGCAGAAATTATTCCTGAACCTGAATCTCCTAAGACTGATCTTATTAGCAACCCTTCCATCAATCTAGAAATTTGTTTTGCTTTTACATAGTCACTTTTATTAAAATGGTTTTACCCCTCCTTTACAAATGAAGTCTATAGGGAAAAAATTCTCAAAAAAATTTAATTTAAATTAAATTTAACCAAAACCTCCAAACAACCATCCACACAATCTATATATACTTTGACTCATGATGCCTTATACAGAAATAAATTGTGTGAGTTAAAGATGTGTTATTCTTCTTCTGATCTTGTCAGTAGATTTCAAGACAATTATATTCTAATTACTGTAGTAAACATTTGTAAAAGATACTTTTATAGCTTACTTAGAGTCAAGACCCTGTGGTGTGAGTGAAAAGGACTACCCATATGTGGGTTACATTAATTTGATCTTAGTTTGGAAACAATTTCTGGTGTTACAGAATTGATTAGAACTAACATCATTGGGGTGGCAAGGTGGCGCAGTGGATAGAGCAAAAGCCCTGGACTCAGGAGGACCTGAGTTCAAATCTGACCTCAGACACTTAATAATTACCTAGCCTTGGGCCTTGGGCAAGCCACTTAACCCCATTGTCTTGCCAAAAAACCCCTAAATAAAAAAAATAGCTAATACCATTATTCAAGAGAGTAGATGAATAAGGCAGGCAGTGGTCTAGGATTCAATATTTCAATTCTATAGTAATTCATACATTTTATGGGAAAGCTTCCAAGAAACTAGAAGCAAGTGGTGGCAGAGAGTATCAAAAGAGAATTGAATTCTCCAAATGAAATCACCCTTTGACTGAGAGATCAGGCTAACAGAAAGACATGCTGACTAGCTAGAACCCAAGTTCAGAAAATTTCTGGTAGAAACAAATGATAGACTAACACCATTGTCAAGTCCTATGACAAAATAATAGAGTTCTGCTCAGAGATCTTGGTAAGCAGGGATAAACATAAATAAAAAATAAAATAGACCAATGGAAAATCCTTCCAAATCAAGTGATTAAAGAATAGGCAATTTTCCAGTCTATAAAATTACTCTCAAGGTCCCATAAAGACAATGCCAGTCTTCTTGATAAGCAAGAGTAAAAGACATCAATTCTGTTGATTAGATGAGAGTCCCTGACACTTTCTCTAACAATGATGATAGCTCAGGTGACTGACTCAGATAAGAAGGATTAGAGAAGTCACATAAATTCCTTCTTTAGGTTGATCTAAGGTCAGACATGGGAAAAAAGCTGAACCCAGGGTCAGCAACTTTTAAGCTTATTTTTTTTTCATCCATGGAGACATCCGGAAAACAGAAGGGATTTATAAAGTCTAGAAATAATAACCAGTTTGGCCATCCACAATACCAGTATCAGGACTCTATCCTAGTATGTTTGTAGATGTTCATAGTCAATTTGAGCCTTCTGTAAGTCTAGGTTGTCATGGTAGAAGTGATAGCATCAATGATAAGTTGAAATATAAAGTAGTGATATCTATTTGCTAAATCAGATAGAATAAATGTACCCCAGCTTATTTTCCTTTTTATTAGAAAGATTATCTTAGCAGCTGATTAGAGAATGGATTAAAGGGAGAAGAGACTTGTGGCAGGGAGATCACTGAGAAAGTTATTGTAATAATCTAGGCACCAAGTTATGAGGACCTATACTAAGATGGTAGCAGTATCAAGAGAAAAGAAGAGGATATTATGAAGGTAGGGGAAAACTATTTAGGGATCCCCTATTTCTGGTGACTATAGTTTTTCAACAAAAATATTAGTCTAGTTTCTGAAGATATCCATAAAATATAGAAGTTTGAACAACTTTATTTTTGGTAATCACAAGTGGTTTCCAGATTAAATGGTTTCAGGAACCAGGGTGGCAGTAGAATAAATGACAATAGATTAGGAGTCAGAAAATCTGGGTTTGAGTTCCTAAATTATTTAGTCTAGGCATGTCCTCAAGAATGACCTTGATCCACTACGCCACCTAGCCACCATATTATTTTTTTTATTTTAATTTTTTTCCTCTCCCCTTTATCGTTCAAGTGAGTATATATCTTGTGGGGGGAGGGGGTATTCTGTTTACTCTTAAACAAGAATATTTTATTAATATATAAAAATTATTTGTACAAAAAGAGAATAAATAAATATTAAAAAAACAAAAAAAACAAAACAAAAAAAAGAATGACCTTGACATTCTGGGCCCCTGTTTTCCTCATCTGAAAAATGAAGAGGTCAGACAAAAATAAAGGATCAAAGGATAAAAAATAGATTTAGAGTAGAAGGGACTTCAAATATGATGTAGTCCATATCTCTCCCAAAAAAGAAAAGGAAGGCATAGAATATATGTGTAACCTCTCAATTTCACACAAGTAGTAAATAGGAAAGTCACAATTCAAACTCAGGTTCTCTGCCACTCGGATACATCTGCTGATCGAGCTCTAATTCTCCAGCACTACACTCTGTGAGCCTATGGTCCTATTCAGTGGCCAGCTAGGATAGCAACTACTGGCAGGATGCTTTTCTCTATTATTTGTGTGAATTATGACTGGCAAATGACTTTCCTGAGAATTTGCATAACCAAAATTTGTTTATCATGAAAAGGCCTGGAGTCTTATGAATAATTATGCTAATCTTAAGAATTTTGGAAAAATTTCTGTGTTTGGAAATTTGCTCAGTTTCTCAGCTTTAGAAATCCTTTCTACTATAAAATAATAAAATGTTGTCTAATCATGCCTCTCTTGTCTTATACTTATGAAGTTGATTATTTTTAGCCTAAAGATGAAATTTCACATATATTTTTGGTCATATTTCATTTCTTTTTTGGTCCAATTTTCTTACAATCCAAATTTTTCTGAATCCTGACTATTTATCCAATGTTAGTTATCCATACCAAAACCATTTGCACAAAGATAAGGTAATCATTTAATCCTTTTTTTCAAGTCATGGATAAAATGCCAAATGTTGCAATATCAAGGGCAGATCTCTGAGGTGTCTTGAAGACCTTCTCAATTAATATGGACTCATTAATGACTATACTCTGGTTCACATATTTATACCATCATCAATATCACATATAATCACTTTTCCAACAAATGTGATAAATTTTATCAAATTCGGCAATAAAATTTAAGCCATCACCAACAGCAGAGGTGTTAAACACACAGCCAGTGGATCACAACATAACAGTCCCAAGAGTAAGATATATCAGAATAAAATGTAATTTGATAATATTTTTTAAAAAAATAAATAAAAATGCAATGAAATATAATTATTGTTGTGTTTTATTCCCGAAAAGGACCAATGACATCAGAAGAGCAATGTCTTGACTTTTGCACAAATTAGATTTAAGTGAGGCAGATAAAATTGTTTTCTAAGACAAAATACTGCCTATTAGGAATCATATATGGTTTTGTTATCTGTTTCTATTTGAGTTTAATACCACTTATTTACAGTATTTCCCTGATTATACAGTTTAATAAATGTATTGGAAAAGTAATTGAGCATAATGTGGCATGATCATATTCTTTATGAAGTCTTGCTGGATCATTGTGGATCACTTCTCTACATGTACACATATACACTGCTTTTACCTTATAGAATTTTTCCAGAAATCAAATTGAAACAGACTAGCCACATTCTCTTTCTTTTGGTAAAAAAATGGAGGCAAAATCTGTCCTTCTCTATACATTTTTTGGCATTTCTCTCGTTCTTCATTAACTTTAAAAAAATCACCAGCAGTGAATCATCTGCCAACACTTTTCTCTTTTTTCTTTTTTTTTCTTTTTACAAGGCAATAGGATTAAGTGACATGCCCAAGCTAAGTAGATATTAAGTATTCGAGGCCAGATTTGAACTCAGGTTCTCCTGACTCCAGGACCAGTGCTCTATTCACTGCACCACCAGTCTGCCAACACTTTTGGTACCATGGGCTGAAGTTTTTTTGACCCAGGTAAATTGAACTCATCACAGGAAACTTGCTCTCTTATCTTTACCTGCTCAACAAAGTCAATCAAGAAAAAAATCAATTAGAAATTTACAAGAGAACAAGGAGAGTATTAACAGAAATATGACAGAAATCTTGAGAAGAGATTGGTGCCAAATGCTATACAAGGGTCAAAGAAGCTGAGATTTTTTTGGGGGGGAAAAAGTAACTGTATATAATGTGGAAGTCATGAGAAAACTTGGAAAGAAGAGTTTCAGTAGAGGGCAAAGTCCAGCAACCAACCTGAAGCATGTTGAAGAATGAGATCCAGGAGGTTTGGAATCATCTTCCACCCATTTCATTTACTTGTTTGGTGGCTTTGAGTAAGTCATTGAACTCTTTAAGATTTAGAATCATTCATTAAGTGGGAAAAGTAATAATTGAATGACCTTTCTATTCATATTTTAATCTTGTCTATGCACTTTACAATTCAGCTTCACTGGTCTACTTGTTCTTTCTTAAATATATTAATTCTCTCAACTGTATATTTGCACTGGAATATTGCTGTCTTAAAACACTACTCTCCATATCTTCCTCCTAATTTTCCTGACTTCCTTCAAAATTCAGCTTAAATCTCCTCTTCTCCAGGAGAGTTTTACCATTCCTCCTTTCTCCCCACTTACCGTTGCTGTTTATCCTTCATTCTTGAAGAGGACCAATGTCATCTGGATGGTGATCTCTTGACTTGCAAATGAACTGGATTTAAGTGAGGCATAGCTGTATGAAGTCATCAACCTCACTCCTCCAGAATCGTTGGAGTCCAGTGGCAAAACATAGGTCAAAACTATTGGCAATGGTCACAAGATACAGTGGAAGACCATGACCTTTATAAGCTAAGGTTTTTCCTAGGTCTCAGTTTGTATGAAGCAATGCCCATTCAATAGTTAAAGGCTAGTAAGAAATGAGACTGTGCCTTTTCATTGGAGGTTCCCTTTCATATACACTATCTTTTACATCAATGATTATTTGTTTGTTGTTTCTTTCATTTAAAAAATGAGCTTCCTTAAAAGAGGGACTAAGTTTTTACTTATCTTGGGATTCACAGTGCTTAACACAGTGCATAACAAATAGTGAACTCTAATTAATACTTGTTGACTGTAAGGGACTGTTTTGTGTAGGAGTACAGTAAAGCTTTATCACCTGGTCCCCTCTAGCACCAGAGCATCATTTATGGGTTGATCGAAGAGTGTCATGGGAGTTCCCATGGACCAGGGACTGGGGAGGATATTTAAGCACTTGTATTTGGTCTAATACACTGAGATTATGAGCCTGATTGAAGGTGACAGTGTCTTTGACAATTATAGGGAATGGATGATGGGATTGTTGAATGGAATAATGAAGCATTACTTGGTAGACTAAGAAGAGCTATATCCATTAGATACTTTTACCATTGGTAAGGGCAGGGTGGTAATGGAAATGGGGAACAGAGCTAATTTTGCTGCTGCCTTTCCTTGGGGGGGGTAGTTTCAAAAATTAAAAAGTATTCTATAAATATGAGTTATTATTAATCAAGGAATTTTCTTTCATTTGATCTTTGAATTTTCAGCATATATTATTTTTACTAAAAGTAAATAGGTATGAAAACCATCATGCAACACAATTTTATACCTGGGTGTGCACAAAGCAGGTACAAATAGATGGGTGTAGTAAGAGAATATATGAAGGGAGAAACTTTGATTCTGGATGACTCAACTGTACTAGTCATCAAGGAAGTTAGCACTTCCTAGTTCCCAGTACATCTGATAAAATACACAGCTGATTTGAATTATTATGACTGTGACCTATAGCATCCTCTTAGGCAGCAGTAGCCCATAAGTGACATTGCTTAGCAAGAGGTTTTTGCAGGTGCTGGTCAAGTTTTAATTTATCTTCTGCAAAATACCATATTGTTATGTTGCCCTGGAAATTCACTGGCTGAGACCACTTGTACAGCTTTGTACTTTCTTTTTTTTAAAAAAAATTTCCATTAACTTAATCTTACTTCAGAAGTACTCAAGGCACTGAAGTATAACATGAAATATTTAAACAGAGAAAAATAACTGAGGAAAAGAAGGAAATAGGAGAGAGAGAGAGAGAGAGAGAGAGAGAGAGAGAGAGAGAGAGAGAGAGAGAGAATATGCATACCTACTACCCCAGGGTCTTATTTTCATGAACCTCATTTTCTGAACACAACAGAATAAAATTCTTTCTTTGCTTTTTAAAATAGGCAATTCATTGCCTCCCATGTTCTCAGTCTTATTGTAGGGTAAAAGAGAAGCAGGATACATGAACTAGCAGAGGAAAAAGCACAGTTCCTTCATACAATATTGGCACTGGGATGTATTTTTCAATGGACTGTGCCAACCTGGTGCTCTACATATGCTGCATCTGGGGTGCAGAAGACCCCTTTGGTTCTCCAAGAAAGCCCAGCTCCCTGGGATATTTGGGATCACTTCATAGACTGGGTTTTCACTTCACAACAGTAGTAGCTCAGAAGTAGGGTCAGCTATGGTTTAACTTTATCTTTTGCTGGAGGTTGTTGCTAAGGAAGGTTAGTGGAATGCTATACCTGCTTAGTTCAATGCCTATTGACCAGAGATTCCTACTTTCCCTCTCCCAATTTCTTGTGTCTTTTTTTTCCTCCTATTTCTTTCATGGTCCCTGTCTTCCATTACCTCATACATTGGACTGATCCTTTGAAAAGGGTTTTTGAGTAAATAAAGTACAAGTTGCTTAGCTTGGAAAGTAATTATTCTAGAGTAGAGGTTCTTACCCCAGATTCTGTCAATTTGCTTTTAATAATATTTTGATAACTGTATTTAAATATAATTGATTTCCTTTGTAATCTTATGTATTTTGTGATTTTAAAGACATTTGGAGAAGGGTTCCAGATTGCTAAAAGAATCTCCTACACAGAAAGTTATCTTCAGTTGACTACAGCTACTCTCTTGTAGTACACAACATGATAACTAGAAAGAGCAGTTTCAGCATCTTAATTTCTAATTAATAAAGTGGCTTTTACTAGTGTTTATGTTCCACAAGTGCATCATTGTATTTTACCTCTCCAATCTGAATCTTTAAACTTACATCATTTAGGTCTCACATAGAATATTAGGCTTGCTGTGTTTGCAACTTTCAGTGAAATGTACCATTTTCCCATAAAGTCAAATGTTTCCATAAATATTTAAGACCTAAGCACACAAGTTATTAATCTCTCATCATGAATCACAGGGATATCCAGTTCTCCAAACATATTGTGTTGTTGTTTAGTTGTTTATACATTTCTGACCCTTCATGTTATTTGGGTGGTTTGCCCTTTCCTTTTCCAGCTTATTTTATGGATGAGAAAACTGAGGCAAAGTAAGTGACTTGCCCAGTTAGTATGTATCTAAAGACAATTTTGAACTCAGGTCCTCCTAACTCCAGGGCCCTGGAAGTCTGGTAAGGCCTATAGATCTCTTATTAGAATAATATTTTAAATGCATAAAATAAAACAAAACACATGGATTATAAAGAAAACCAGTTCTAAAGAAATATACATATACAACATATATATATATGTATATTTATATTTATTTAAAAAAACAAATTCATAGACCCATGCTAAAATCCCTTGATCTAAATAAACATTTTAGAAACACAGACACCCACATAAATCTAAATGTCTAGAATGCTAAAAAAAATCTAGAATTCACAAAATTTTTGTTGTTTCTACTGAACAATGCATATTCAATTAAAACGTGAGACTTCTTGCCACTAAATTATGTCAAACGACTTTTCCTGGTACATCTTATCATCATTACTGAGCAGAGAGTACTCGAAAGATTCAAACAACTGCAAATGGGTTTGGGGTGCAATTTCCTTTGAGTGAGCAACTATTCACTAAAGACTTTTACTTCTTACTATAGTAAAAATACATATTACACAATAATTTCACAACACATTTTCAAAAAGACCATGAGTCATCTTTTAAACTGAAACTTGATTAGGGAATTCTTCTTGGTATCCCAAAGTTTGGAAAAGATTGGAGCAGCAACATTCCTCCTATTCTGGACCCAAGAAGGCAACATAAATCAGGTATGTTTTATAGATGATATTATATTTTCTAGGGTTTAAGAATAAAATTTGTAAATGTGTATGTTGCTCTAACAAGCACAGAGCTATCTTTAGGATATTTGCCAGCCCCGCTTATGTCACTGTGACTGTGTCTCTTCCCATGAAGTAGCAAATTGAGACCATTATTTGGTTACTTCAAGCAGAAATACTGTTTACCCCTCACTTGTCTCAATATTCCAGAGATAGACCTAGCTCTCAGTTACCAAAGAATATCCTGTGTTCCACAGCTCAATAAAGCCATGATTATAGATATTTGGTTGAATTTGATATCGCTAGAAGGCATCATTTCCAATTTCTGTAGTATGTTCAAAAGATTCCCAACAATAACAAAACAGGTATTTACAGGGCCATATTGCTAGAGGACCATGTTTAAAACTGAACAACTGAATCTTTGTGACCTCTTCTATTATGTTTTCAATAGATTTGATGTATGTATTTGTGCATGTGTATTTATGTAAACAATTCATTGTCCAAGCAACCAAAAGTAAATCTAGGTGAGAAAAAAAGGTGGATTGGCTTTTTTGATGAAGCTAGAAATGCCAAGAATCCAGAGCAACTATAGAATCTATTGAAAATTATCTGAATTCATGATTCATTTAATCTTAGTTAAGTTGACAGGAAGACTGAAAGCAGTGTCAAATGCATTACACTACAGACCTACCAGAGACATCCACATTGTCATACAAAAATAAGGAATTCCCCAGTCTTATCATAGGTTGGTAAAGAGTTCACAAATTTCTCAGAAAAGACAGACTTCTAGACATTAATTCTAGGTTTTCAGGAAGCACAAATTTCCCAAATGGGATATGAGTTAAAGCTAACCTTGGCAAAGGAGATTTAAGAAAAAAAAAAAAAGAAAGCACCTCAGAGGACAGTCAAAAGCACTTTCAAAGAAGAATTCTCCGAGGGGCTAATATATTTATTATATACAGATATAATAAATGTATAATACATAATGTGTATATATACAGATATAATACATATATAATACATAATGTATATATATATGCAGATATAATAAGTATATAATATATATATATATATATATATATGTTAGGATGAAAAGGATAGAAGGCTGAGTCTCTGCAAAATATTCCAGTTCTCCCTTAGGCTCTCTTCCAGCTGAGATAGTTTGTAGTGAAGGTCAATCCCTCTCCAGAAGATAATGGAAATGTGCTGGAGGGGTCTCAGATGTGCAGTTTACAAACTGGAAGTCTTATCCAAAAGTCATTTCTCTAATTAGGCTCCCAGTTTCTTCTCACCTGAGCAGTGAAGGACAGAATGTTGATTGAACCTTCCTCTGCTTCTTAGAGGTGGTCCCTCCAGTATCAGGCCGAAGAATTTGGTGAGGGGAAGACTAAAGCTGCTCATCTCATTTAAAAGATCACAGAATGTTACAGCTGATAGGTACTTGAGAAATCATCTAATTCATAGCTTCATTTGAATGTCTGGAAAACTCAAATGCTCTTTTCAAAATGCTAAATGGTTTGGGTCAATCAATCGAAGGAAATCTATCCTCAATATTCAAGTCTAGACTATTGGAGTCATACTGCTTTGAAAATTTTCTTGCACACATAGAGATACACAGACACATAGACACACACACACACACACACACACACAAACACAAACACACACACAAACACACACACCTTCTAATACTGTATATTTCAACACCAGAAATTCTTAATGAAAGCAACTGATTTTCTCCAGTGTCTGTGTTGACCTAAGAGGCTTGCATTATTTGTTAACAGGAAGGATTATGTTTTTGTTGCTCTTTTTTAACAGTAGAAATACCATTTTAAAATGTCAAGAATGATGGTATTTATCTGCTACGTGAACACATTTTCTTAAAAAAAAGACCAAAGCACTTGATTGCACTTCCCATAAAATTAAGACCAATCTCTGATTTCTTAGCAGGAAGTTTAATTATTTAAAATCTGATTAAATGACACTCTTTTCTATCAAACCTTGGGGGGGGGGGGATGACAAACATGGAGCTATTGAGGAGTAGCAGAACAGTCCCATCTAGTGGCTGGAACAATTACTACTTAATTAAACTTTCTGTGGATTTCCAGATCATGGCTTGTGGTCATATCACTAGAGCGATGGAAGAGATCATCAGAATTCAAACAGAAATATCCAAAACTTTACTTTGCCCAAAGTGATGTTATTGTATAAATACTAACCTTAAGGAAACATCTGTGGTTCTTGAGTCTATCAAATATTTGCTCTTAAAAAACTGAAGCTATTTATAAAATCCAATTGGTATTTAAAAATGTCAAGGTCATTCTTTCTGCCCTCATCATATGCTCTCTCCCTTTCTCTCCCTCCTCTTACACTCTAAATACACAGCAATTAATTTTTATTTTATTTAAATTCCTGTAGTGAAGGATGAGAGAGGCCCCCTCAGTGGTTCTTAAGCTGGAAATCTGTTTTAATTTTAAACAAATTTTTTTCTGTTTCCTTTTGTTATCCTATATATTTTACTTTCTACATTTAAAAACATTATTATGAGAAGCAGCCCATAGGATTTACCAAATTGTCCCTTTTTTTTTAGTTTAAACTATTGAAAATGTTTAGAGAATACAGAAAATTAAATGAGTAGGGTAGCAAAGTTATCTGGGACAGGAAGGTACTATAGTCAAGAGATTAAGGTGTATAATGCTGGAAAAAACCAGTTAAAATAAGATTCTCCATGTAGGTTTAAGGAAAATTCTGAGAAAATTATGTAACTGATTGCAGATTGAGCAGGCACTTTCCAAAGTTTTGCCCAGTGGCAGCAAAATTTCCTTTGGGAAAGAATTTTTCTCAAAGTCCTTCTTTGGAAATAGCAAGCTTTCATGAAAAACAAAAGGCTAAGAACCCCTGCTTTATTAGGAAAGGGTAAGGAAGTCACTTTATAACTCCATCTAAAATCATTTCTATTCAAGTAATATTTAAATCATTAAGAAGAAAAAATGGAGATGGGAAAGGGTCTATTTAAGAAACATTTTGATCTGATACAGTCATCTTATACAATGCACCATTTAAAAATATTGATCAATGAGGAAAACGAAAAAAAGTGTAGTACTAGAAAAGTATGGCTTTCTTGGAAACTGGATAGACAACAGATGAATTGTAGAGTTAGGAAAAAACCTTAGATATTATTGAGTCTAATCTCATTTTATAGATGATATTCTTGATGGAAAAGGGGAAAAAGTAAGGGAAAAATTTCAAGAGGGAAAAATGTATATCTTCTTGGGGAAGCAGGGAGAATCTGTTTGGAACTAAGGGAAAAAACAGGAAAGTGTGGGAAGTAGCAAACTAGGAAGCTTCTCTCTTCCTTGTTCATAGAACTGAAGAGACTAAGAAATGCCTCAATTCAGATTACACTAAGCAGTTTAAGATCTAAGACTGGAGACAGGCTTAGAGAAGGAAAAAAAATGAATATGACCAAATTAAACTAAAAATCTCAGGTTTTGGAGGAGTTAAAAGCCTGGGGTGTTTTTATTAAACAGTTCCCAGAAAGTGGGATGGATGCTAGAAGAATTTGCCATAATTAGTGATAAATGAAATTCATACATTTTTTGCTTATAAGTGATTCAGTAGCACTAGCATCAATGGTAAGAGATACATAAGAAGGACAGAGATCTGATCTACAGGAATGCAAATCACCAGTTATACCCTGCCCTCACCTGTATCCTTAAATACTACCTTGTCACGAGTTGAAATTCCAGTGTTTTTTTTTTTTTGACTAGTTTCACTGTCTCTAGGAGATTTTTCCCATCCAAACAGTTCTTAATCACTTACCTTGACAATTATCTTCATTTTACCCTGAATGTATTTGGGATGTATGTGGCTATTTGCATGCTGACTATGTCAAATGTTAGATGTGGACCCTAATATCAAAAACTTTCTTGGTTCAGGTTTAATGATGGATGAATTTTTAAGTCATTAAACAGTTAAAAAAAAAGGAAGTTTACTTTGCTAAAATGCAGTAAGAATATGGCATAAGAATATTGTGACCTTTAACCCTCTGGATGCAGCTGTTGTTATCTCCATTTGGAAATATGGTCAGCAATGTCAATTATGTTAGCTCATATGGTTTTTAAAATTTGACCAAGTTGAAAGGACACTAGTTCCTTGTAAATATAGCTTTTTTTTTGAGATAACGTGTACACAAGAGATAGAATGCTACATCTGGAGTCAGAAAGTCTTGAGTTCAAATCCAGTTTTAGATAATTACTATCTATGTAACCCTAAGAAGTCACTCTTAACTTCTATCAGTCTCAGTTTCCTTAATCATAAAAAGGATAATAACATCTACTTCCCAAGGTTGTTTTGAGGATCAAATATTTGTAGAGCACTTTGAAAATCCCAAGTCTTAAATGAATGTCCTTCCTTCTTCTTCCTTTGTCCTTCTGATGACAATGACGATGATAAAGATGATATCTTCACCATTAGAATATGAGCTTCTTTTTTTTTAGGTTTTTGCAAGGCAAATGGGGTTAAGTGGTTTGCCCAAGGCCACACAGCTAGGTAATTATTAAGTGTCTGAGACACAGCTAGGTAATTATTAAGTGTCTGAGACGGGATTTGAACCCAGGTACTCCTGACTCCAGGGCCGGTGCTTTATCCACTGCACCACCTAGCTGCCCCTGAATATAAGCTTCTTGAGGGCCAGGACTTGGGGTTTTGTTTATTTTATTTACTCTGTATCCCCAAATCATCGTCTATTTTTGATTAAGTATACCTATATCTATATCTAATCTATATACTTATACATATATAATAAATTCCTTAACAGATTTCTGTTTACTGAGATAGGTTGAGAATGATGAAAACTGAAGAAAAAACAACAAATGTCATTAAAGATGGGTGATTATTTTAGAGTGAGCAGTTTCAATTGAATGATAGTATAGAAGCTATATTATTAAAGGGATAAATACTGCAAGAGAAACAAAGATATTAGCTTTTACTAGGAGTTTGATGAAAAAAGAAAAGAGATGTAAGATTAGAGCTTGAGGGAATAAAGGAGTCTAGCAAAAACATTTTTCAAGGCTAGAGGCACATTTGAAGGCAGTAGTAGAGACTAGGAACAAATAGATAAAGAGAGTCTGAAGATCAGAAAAACAGGATATTATTGAGGTTATAAACTGTAGGGAGAAATAGAAGTAAATGGGGATAAGGACATTTTATGGGGGCTTGACCTTGGCAAAAAGGGTTGCTTCATTTTTAAAGATTAGGGAGAAGAAGAAAGTAAGTAATGATTTTAAGGATTTATGAGATGGGAAGAAGGGGATGAGAGAGTTTACATTAAATGGCCTCAATTTTCTCAGTAAAATAAGAAGCAATGTCCATAACTGAAAGGTAGGAAAGAGGGAGCCATAGGAAATGAGAAGCTATGGAATAGTATCTATGGATGCTATGGATGGAGGGAATCAATTAAAAAAAACTTGAAAAGTCAATTTTTTTAAATGAGGACTCAGATGAAGTGACATATAATAAATTTCGTGTTCTCAGTCAATATAGTTGCATGTCTTCTTGCTCCATTCAGTAGCACATGAGTAACAGAGAGAGAGAAAGCGAGAGAGAGAGAGAGAGAAGAGAGAGAGAGAGAGAGAGAGAGAGAAGAGGAGGAATGTAATTCTGGGCTGAGGTTTGGCAAGGGATAAGCAGCAGTAGGACAAGGAACTAAGTGATTCAAGAGTATAGAATAGTATGGAGTTAATTGACTAACCATAGGATCCAGATTGGCAAGGGAGGAAAATGAAGTCAGAGCAAAAGTAATAGCCTGAGAAAATCCTGAGGGGTGGAAGGATTGGAGAGCACAATGAGAACAAAGAATTGCTTCAGGAGTGGTTAGACAGGATGAAATAACAAGTTATGATCCTATCAAGGAATGTTAATTAAGGAAGCATAGGTAATGGTGAGATCCACCTGTTTCCTATAATCTTATAATCATTCCATCTCATCTACACAAATAAATGGGTGAACAATATAATTCCCCATGTCCCTCAAAAGCAGTCTTTGTGTTACTGAAATGAAAAATAAGTAGATTATAATAAGTAGATTATAATATTGTAAGAACCTGAGAAATTAGTAAGTGAGGAAGTTTAATGGGGCATCACAATGGATGTTGAAGCCCCCTAGTATAAAGTCAGGAATTAGGGAGGAGAAAAAGATGGGGAGTCACTTGCTGAATTCCTTGAGAAAGGAGAGACAATGACTGGGATATGGTTAGGTCAGCAGTCAACAGGGATTTATACAGGGGTTAAATAGTGAAAACACAAAGAAAAGACTACCATGACCTGAATTAGGAACTTTTTGTTGAAGTAAACACAAAGGAAAGGAGATTGCAGTGTAAGTATGAGAATGTGATTCATAAAGGGCAAATGGAAAGCCAGGAATATCCCTACTTCCTTCTACTGAAGAAACAGAATAGTTTATATGAATGAAGGGTGAGGTGGGAGGAGTGGTAATGAAGGCTTCTCTATCCAGTTCTAGGGAGATGCAGTGTTATTAGAGGGAAGTTAGCCATGGAGACCCTATGGTGATAGTGAAACAAAGAGATATAAATTGATATGACCTTTGTTTACGGTAGAAGAGCAGTTCCATAGTACAGTGCAAGGAATGGGCAGGTTTGGTGTAAAACATGGGTGGGGAAGGGAAGAGGAGAGGGAATGAGAGTGGGGAAGGTAGGAACAGTTTGCTCATATATACTCAAAATTTAAATAATACAGGGAGAGTAACAGGTGTTGGTGGGAGGTTATTAGCCATGGGGTATATATAAATAAAAATGTTAACAGTTTTTGCTGGGCAAGGACCACAGTATATAGAGTATTAGTTTTTCTGATTTCCTCCTGAAGGAGGGAACAGGCAGCACTCTAGCCTACCCCAAGGGGCAGAGAGTACTGGGTAAAACTTCTATCTAGGTTGCTCCCAGCCTGCTTATTTAGTGTCACTAGAATAAGAGGAAAACCTTATGAAACAGCAACTGATAGATACGAAATGATTTATGAATTATATAACATCAATCCAGTTCAATAGAAAAAGTCTGCTGCAGGGTAAAAATCAAGGCACTGGGAAACAGAGGTCCTTAGTTTGAATATAGTAACAACTAGCCCAACCACTTCTGTGACTTTTAGCATCTACAAAATGAGGGAATTGGACTAGAAAGATGGCTTTTAAGATTACTTCTAGATCTCATTAAACACCTGCTATCTTCAGACTCTGTGCTACAGGTACAAAACTAACAAAAACAGTCCCTGCTTTCAAGAAGCTTACATTTTAAGGGAAAATAGAAGATAATCTTTCTATTAGAAATCTCCAGATTTTCTTTTGTCTTTAACTTCTCATCAGCAAATAAATATTAAATACTAATATCAGGGTCTCCTGAATAGGCAAAAACTGGAAAGAATGGTGAAGTTAATATGAATAGTGCAATATGAAAACAATCAATATTTCACAGACACATCTTGTTCAAAGCAAGTAGCCTGAATGAGGTCTTCAGTGTGAATTACTTAACCTTTTTTGGTGTTATAGATTCTTTTGGCAGTTTAGTGATGCCTATAGATCTTTTCTCAGAATAATGTTTTTCTTTTTTTCATGAAATCCCTGGAAATTCTTGACTT